>NC_134359.1:271166960-271466960 GCF_048569485.1 Anomaloglossus baeobatrachus
ACACTCAGTGTACCTAGTTGTATCCTAAACGTGGCTATTGTACTTTTGTCTATTCACAGTATTGGAACGATATTTGCAGCACGTCTGCCTGCATTGCACACTCTAACTTTTTTAAACTCAGCCATTATACTAGCAAACACTCAGTGTACCTAGTGGCATCCTATACGTGGCTATTGGACTTTGCTATAGTCCCACTAGTGCAAAGACATTAGCAGAGCACATCTGCCTGCATTGCACACTACAACTCATTCTAACCAAGCCATTATACTAGCAAACACTCAGTGTACCTAGTGGCATCCTATACGTGGCTATTGGACTTTGCTATAGTCCCACTAGTGCAAAGACATTTGCAGAGCGCGTCTGCCTGCATTGCACACTCCAACTCATTAAAACCAAGCCATTATACTAGCAAACACTCAGTGTACCTAGTGGCATCCTATACGTGGCTATTGGACTTTGCTATAGTCCCACTAGTGCAAAGACATTTGGCATAGCGCGTCTGCCTGCATTGCACACTCAAACTCATTTTAACTAAGCCATTATACTAGCAAACACTCAGTGTACCTAGTGGCATCCTATACGTGGCTATTGGACTTTGCTATAGTCCCACTAGTGCAAAGATATTAGCAGAGCACATCTGCCTGCATTGCACACTCCAACTTTTTTAAACTAAGCAATTTTACTAGCAAACACTCAGTGTACCTAGTGGCATCCTAAACGTGGCTATTGGACTTTGCTATAGTCCCACTAGTGCAAAGACATTTGCAGAGCACGTCTGCCTGCATTGCACACTACAACTCATTGTTACTAAGCCATTATACTAGCAAACACTCAGTGTACCTAGTTGTATCCTAAACGTGGCTATTGTACTTTTGTCTATTCACAGTATTGGAACGATATTTGCAGCACGTCTGCCTGCATTGCACACTCTAACTTTTTAAACTCAGCCATTTATAGTAGCAAACACTCAGTGTACCTAGTTGTATCCTAAACGTGGCTATTGTACTTTTGTCTATTCACAGTATTGGAACGATATTTGCAGCACGTCTGCCTGCATTGCACACTCTAACTTTTTTAAACTCAGCCATTATACTAGCAAACACTCAGTGTACCTAGTTGTATCCTAAACGTGGCTATTGTACTTTTGTCAATTCACAGTATTGGAACGTTATTTGCAGCACGTCTGCCTGCATTGCACACTCAAACTTTTTTAAACTCAGCCATTTATAGTAGCAAACACTCAGTGTACCTAGTTGTATCCTAAACGTGGCTATTGTACTTTTGTCAATTCACAGTATTGGAACGTTATTTGCAGCACGTCTGCCTGCATTGCACACTCAAACTTTTTTAAACTCAGCCATTTATAGTAGCAAACACTCAGTGTACCTAGTTGTATCCTAAACGTGGCTATTGTACTTTTGTCTATTCACAGTATTGGAACGTTATTTGCAGCACGTCTGCCTGCATTGCACACTCTAACTTTTTTAAACTCAGCCATTATACTAGCAAACACTCAGTGTACCTAGTTGTATCCTAAACGTGGCTATTTTACTTTTGTCTATTCACAGTATTGGAACGATATTTGCAGCACGTCTGCCTGCATTGCACACTCTAACTTTTTTTAAACTCAGCCATTTATACTAGCAAACACTCACTGTACCTAGTTGTATCCTAAACGTGGCTATTGTACTTTTTGTCAATTCACAGTATTGGAACGTTATTTGCAGCACGTCTGCCTGCATTGCACACTCAAACTTTTTTAAACTCAGCCATTATACTAGCAAACACTCACTGTACCTAGTTGTATCCTAAACGTGGCTATTGTACTTTTGTCAATTCACAGTATTGGAACGTTATTTGCAGCACGTCTGCCTGCATTGCACACTCAAACTTTTTTAAACTCAGCCATTATACTAGCAAACACTCAGTGTACCTAGTTGTATCCTAAACGTGGCTATTGTACTTTTGTCTATTCACAGTATTGGAACGTTATTTGCAGCACGTCTGCCTGCATTGCACACTCTAACTTTTTTAAACTCAGCCATTATACTAGCAAACACTCAGTGTACCTAGTTGTATCCTAAACGTGGCTATTTTACTTTTGTCTATTCACAGTATTGGAACGATATTTGCAGCACGTCTGCCTGCATTGCACACTCTAACTTTTTTAAACTCAGCCATTATACTAGCAAACACTCACTGTACCTAGTTGTATCCTAAACGTGGCTATTGTACTTTTGTCAATTCACAGTATTGGAACGTTATTTGCAGCACGTCTGCCTGCATTGCACACTCAAACTTTTTTAAACTCAGCCATTTATAGTAGCAAACACTCAGTGTACCTAGTTGTATCCTAAACGTGGCTATTGTACTTTTGTCAATTCACAGTATTGGAACGTTATTTGCAGCACGTCTGCCTGCATTGCACACTCAAACTTTTTAAACTCAGCCATTTATAGTAGCAAACACTCAGTGTACCTAGTTGTATCCTAAACGTGGCTATTGTACTTTTGTCTATTCACAGTATTGGAACGTTATTTGCAGCACGTCTGCCTGCATTGCACACTCTAACTTTTTTAAACTCAGCCATTATACTCAGCAAACACTCACTGTACCTAGTTGTATCCTAAACGTGGCTATTGTACTTTTGTCAATTCACAGTATTGGAACGTTATTTGCAGCACGTCTGCCTGCATTGCACACTCAAACTTTTTTAAACTCAGCCATTATACTAGCAAACACTCACTGTACCTAGTTGTATCCTAAACGTGGCTATTGTACTTTTGTCAATTCACAGTATTGGAACGTTATTTGCAGCACGTCTGCCTGCATTGCACACTCAAACTTTTTTAAACTCAGCCATTATACTAGCAAACACTCACTGTACCTAGTTGTATCCTAAACGTGGCTATTGTACTTTTGTCAATTCACAGTATTGGAACGTTATTTGCAGCACGTCTGCCTGCATTGCACACTCAAACTTTTTTAAACTCAGCCATTATACTAGCAAACACTCACTGTACCTAGTTGTATCCTAAACGTGGCTATTGTACTTTTGTCAATTCACAGTATTGGAACGTTATTTGCAGCACGTCTGCCTGCATTGCACACTCAAACTTTTTTAAACTCAGCCATTTATAGTAGCAAACACTCAGTGTACCTAGTTGTATCCTAAACGTGGCTATTGTACTTTTGTCTATTCACAGTATTGGAACGATATTTGCAGCACGTCTGCCTGCATTGCACACTCTAACTTTTTTTAAACTCAGCCATTATACTAGCAAACACTCAGTGTACCTAGTGGCATCCTATACGTGGCTATTGGACTTTGCTATAGTCCCACTAGTGCAAAGACATTAGCAGAGCACATCTGCCTGCATTGCACACTACAACTCATTCTAACCAAGCCATTATACTAGCAAACACTCAGTGTACCTAGTGGCATCCTATACGTGGCTATTGGACTTTGCTATAGTCCCACTAGTGCAAAGACATTTGCAGAGCGCGTCTGCCTGCATTGCACACTCCAACTCATTAAAACCAAGCCATTATACTAGCAAACACTCAGTGTACCTAGTGGCATCCTATACGTGGCTATTGGACTTTGCTATAGTCCCACTAGTGCAAAGACATTTGCATAGCGCGGTCTGCCTGCATTGCACACTCAAACTCATTTTAACTAAGCCATTATACTAGCAAACACTCAGTGTACCTAGTGGCATCCTATACGTGGCTATTGGACCTTTGCTATAGTCCCACTAGTGCAAAGATATTAGCAGAGCACATCTGCCTGCATTGCACACTCCAACTTTTTTTAAACTAAGCAATTTTACTAGCAAACACTCAGTGTACCTAGTGGCATCCTAAACGTGGCTATTGGACTTTGCTATAGTCCCACTAGTGCAAAGACATTTGCAGAGCACGTCTGCCTGCATTGCACACTACAACTCATTGTTACTAAGCCATTATACTAGCAAACACTCAGTGTACCTAGTTGTATCCTAAACGTGGCTATTGTACTTTTGTCTATTCACAGTATTGGAACGATATTTGCAGCACGTCTGCCTGCATTGCACACTCTAACTTTTTTAAACTCAGCCATTTATAGTAGCAAACACTCAGTGTACCTAGTTGTATCCTAAACGTGGCTATTGTACTTTTGTCTATTCACAGTATTGGAACGATATTTGCAGCACGTCTGCCTGCATTGCACACTCTAACTTTTTTAAACTCAGCCATTATACTAGCAAACACTCAGTGTACCTAGTTGTATCCTAAACGTGGCTATTGTACTTTTGTCAATTCACAGTATTGGAACGTTATTTGCAGCACGTCTGCCTGCATTGCACACTCAAACTTTTTTAAACTCAGCCATTTATAGTAGCAAACACTCAGTGTACCTAGTTGTATCCTAAACGTGGCTATTGTACTTTTGTCTATTCACAGTATTGGAACGTTATTTGCAGCACGTCTGCCTGCATTGCACACTCTAACTTTTTTAAACTCAGCCATTATACTAGCAAACACTCAGTGTACCTAGTTGTATCCTAAACGTGGCTATTTTACTTTTGTCTATTCACAGTATTGGAACGATATTTGCAGCACGTCTGCCTGCATTGCACACTCTAACTTTTTTAAACTCAGCCATTATACTAGCAAACACTCACTGTACCTAGTTGTATCCTAAACGTGGCTATTGTACTTTTGTCAATTCACAGTATTGGAACGTTATTTGCAGCACGTCTGCCTGCATTGCACACTCAAACTTTTTTAAACTCAGCCATTTATAGTAGCAAACACTCAGTGTACCTAGTTGTATCCTAAACGTGGCTATTGTACTTTTGTCTATTCACAGTATTGGAACGTTATTTGCAGCACGTCTGCCTGCATTGCACACTCTAACTTTTTTAAACTCAGCCATTATACTAGCAAACACTCACTGTACCTAGTTGTATCCTAAACGTGGCTATTGTACTTTTGTCAATTCACAGTATTGGAACGTTATTTGCAGCACGTCTGCCTGCATTGCACACTCAAACTTTTTAAACTCAGCCATTATACTAGCAAACACTCACTGTACCTAGTTGTATCCTAAACGTGGCTATTGTACTTTTGTCAATTCACAGTATTGGAACGTTATTTGCAGCACGTCTGCCTGCATTGCACACTCAAACTTTTTTAAACTCAGCCATTATACTAGCAAACACTCACTGTACCTAGTTGTATCCTAAACGTGGCTATTGTACTTTTGTCAATTCACAGTATTGGAACGATATTTGCAGCACGTCTGCCTGCATTGCACACTCAAACTTTTTTAAACTCAGCCATTTATAGTAGCAAACACTCAGTGTACCTAGTTGTATCCTAAACGTGGCTATTGTACTTTTGTCTATTCACAGTATTGGAACGTTATTTGCAGCACGTCTGCCTGCATTGCACACTCAAACTTTTTTAAACTCAGCCATTATACTAGCAAACACTCACTGTACCTAGTTGTATCCTAAACGTGGCTATTGTACTTTTGTCAATTCACAGTATTGGAACGATATTTGCAGGACATCTGCCTGCATTGGCACACTCAAACTTTTTTAAACTCAGCCATTATACTAGCAAACACTCACTGTACCTAGTTGTATCCTAAACGTGGCTATTGTACTTTTGTCAATTCACAGTATTGGAACGATATTTGCAGGACATCTGCCTGCATTGCACACTCAAACTTTTTTAAACTCAGCCATTATACTAGCAAACACTCACTGTACCTAGTTGTATCCTAAACGTGGCTATTGTACTTTTGTCTATTCACACTACTGCAAATCTATGTGCAGCACCTCTGCATGACAACCTCGTGCTCTGTTTTTAATAAGCTATAATGATAGCACAAAATACTGCCATTTTGTGGCATCATAGAACTGGCTGTTGTATTCCATTAGTGCCCCACTGGTGACAAGCTATTTCTAGCACCTCTACATCACACCCTCATGCACATTTAGCTACGCTAATGTTATAGCAAACTCATGGAATTCATTGCTGCATTTCATAATTCGGAGGGATAGAAAGTCAGGCTTCCTTTAGCTTTTCCTTCTGTTCATAGACAGCATCTCCAAGACAAATTTCCCCTCCACGTCTAAGTGTGGAGAGGCAGCTAGTGCGCATGCGTGTGCCGATGTACCCCAGCTGCAGCATAATTACAGTGTTTCGCCTAGTGAGTATGCTCAGCCTGACTGTGCCATTCCTGACGCTAAGTCTTCATTTCGGGATACAGCGCATGCTCCCACACTAAGTGTGAAAAGCCTCTTTGCACAGGTGCTTGCATTCTGTGCCGGGTCTAAGTCCTGTTTTGTGCCTAGACACCATGCTAAAGCTGATAGTCTTTTTTCAGAGACTGTATTTCATGCTACTGAGCATGCTCAGGCACTTCCTGCATCAGAGACTAGGTCCGGTAATGAACTCTTTGGCCCTGGCCCTGATGTGGGGGTCCCATATAGACCACAGGGCATCAGGTGTCCTCCCAAATGGCTTGCAGAGGCCCACACCTATGACTTGTCACCGCATTATTGATGGTCAGACGATGACTGGTGAGGTGTTTGGGTCATGGCAGCCATGAGGTCATCATTGAAGTTGCGTTTCCAAATAGGACGCTAGTTATGCCACTCATGACGTGTCACTCTGCTTTTGTCTCCAGGAGGTGCATTGTGGTTCACCCTGGTTTGGGGCGGACCCAGGTTATAAAAGGGGCTGGAGCCAACAAGGAGGTGCGCAGTCTTCTATTATGCTCCGAAAGAGCACACCTCCATGTGTTGAACCCATTGCGGCTTTAGGCCAGAGGTAGGCAGGGATAGGGTGGTGGATGCAGGCCACCACCACAGTTGGTAACGCAGAACGGTTAAGACCAGCTCCTGTCCTAACAGTCCTGCTTGTGCAGCCCAGTGGCATTAACAGGCCTGCTGCTGCTGATGCGCCTGCTGTCCACAGGTGTGGCCCCTACGCACACGGTCAGCGTACTCAATGGCCCCTGTGTTGTTAACAGGGAGTTCCTGGGCTGGGTGGGCATGTGGACCCTGTGACGCTAACAGGGCTCACAGTCTCCAGATCCGAATGGCGTCTAACTCGGTTCAGGCTACTATTAGTTTCATAGCCACACAGCTCTGTATCCTCCACCAAACCTTCAAGTTGCCAACCTCTCCTTTTCCAACTGGGAGCACGGTGGACACTGACTGCTGAAGGTGATATATACCTTTCTCTTTCTTTTCTTATTAATTTTTGTTATATAGCGGTCACAGATTATATACCACTTTATCCAAATCTGCCAGTCCCACTGTAACAGATGTTGTTTCTTCAGCAAATGTTACAGTTGTTTAACCACCATTTCCACGGACCAAAATTTTTTTCCCCTTTCCAACACACCTGTTCCCCTTTCCAACAGCATCTGTCCTTTTTCAACTCATTTTGGGATATGACCAAAAGTGCAACTGTGCAGGGACACCGTACTCAACGCCATCTCAGCACAGCAGCCATCCCTCGGTCCCTCCGATGTGGACAAGTAAAAGACCATTTCCTCCTATCCATGACAAAGTGTTGAGATTCACTCTGTGCAGCACTGGTGTTTAGTGGAAAAGTAGATCTAAGATTGCGTACCACATTCTGCAGATACTCCTGTATACGTGCGTCTATTTCTATGGCAGGAATTAGTTCGCCAAATTTTGTCTTGTACCGGGGATCTAACAGTGTGGCAACCCAGTATTCAGGATTACTTCAAATTCATACAATCCGAGGGTCATGTAGGTAGTGCAGCAAGAAGGCGCTCATGTGTCTTGTGCATCCAGGAGGACCAAGTCCTTGGTGTGTTGGTGGCAGAGAGGTGAGAATCGTGCATCCTTCCTCTGCCCTCTACCCACAACCTCGCACAACCGAAATGTGAGCAAGCTCTCACTCATCTGCTGAGTCTTCCATGCCCATCGCCAGTTCGTCCTCCATTTCTTCATGGGCTCCTGCACTTTCATCAACACTTTTTGCTGATACTATGCGCCCTTGTTAATCCCTCTCCCTCACCATGACTGCCGCATAGGTGCCGCTGACCATCTGGACCTCGTAGATCTTGTTATCCCTTCCGCATATGACTCCTCCTGTACTTCCTCCCCTTCCTCTTGTCCCAACACCTGACTCCGAATAATAATTACAGTGTGCTCCATCATGTAGATGACCAGAATTGTCACGCTGAGAATGACATTGCCAGTGCTAAACATCTTCGTCGACATTTCAAAACTGTGTAGCAGGGTGCATAGGTCCTTGATCTGACACCACTCCAGCAGCGTGATCTGCACCACCTCTGGATCAACTTATCCCAGGCTATATGTCTTACCGTATTTCAGCAGGGCTCTGCGGTGCTGCCACACACGCTGCAACATGTGCAGATTCCAATTCCTGCGTGTCGGAACATCGCATTTCCGGCGTTTAACTGCCAGACCCTAAGACTTCCGGAGTGATGAAAGTTGTTGAGCTGCTGTGTGCGCACGATGGAAGTGAGCACATAGCGAGCGTGCCCGCTGCACAAGGCCATGTAGGCCGTGATGGTGTTTTAAAAATTGCTGGAGAATTCGGATCAACACGTGAGCCATAAAAGGCACGTGTGTCACATTGCCCTGAGGATGGCCCGCAGCCAGGTTTGCATCATTGCCGCACACGGCTGTTAAGTCACCAACGGAGTCCGCTCCGTCAATTTGTACTCCGGTCGCCAGGTGACAACGTGTTCCTTTCATGAATAGTGCTGATGATGGGAGAGTAGTCGATGCCAGCGGCGCAGGTGGACGCAGGTTATGCTCACCCACTGGGCTGCATTACCTTGACAGATGCAGAATCTCTGGCTGAATGTAGCTGGTGGGTATCTCACAGATGAAATACCATCATTCAGCTACAACCAATGGGAAGACACCACACCCTTTTTTATGCCCATCCTGTCTGCAGACCACTGCCAGACATAGCTATGAACCTCTGGTTAATTTTACCCCCAGTTCAGTTTTATGATTTTGTGTGCTTGTTACCTGACTACTTTTCCTGCTTGCTGTTTATGTACCTTGTTGGCCGATACGCATTTCACCTCTGCTTGTTTTCTGATTAAGTCCTGGCCGTCCCATTCTGTTCCTGTTCCTCAATTAATGTTTTGACCCTGCCTGACTACTATTCTCTGTAATAGCGGTGTGACTCACATTTCCCATACATTTCAAAGTAAAACTTTGACCGCCTGATGGCATTGAGCTCTGCTGCCAGCATAGTAAGGAGGTGTGTGGTAGTCCTTGTGCGCAGTTGCAAGGAAGGGTGGCCTGACCACACAGGGTTTGCGCAAAGGTAGAGGACCCACACGAGGTTGAAGAGGCAGAAGCAGTGTATTAACTTCTACATACAGAACAAGGATTGAAACAACTCGTGGGGACGGCAAGACTTGTACAGCAGACCCTTCTCCATCTCTCACCATAGTTTGCCAGTGCCCAGTCAGTGACATGTAATGACCCTGTCTATGCTTACTGGTCCAAGTATCTGTGTTGAAATGCACCCTGTCGCACACAGATTTTCTCAAGGAAGTGGTGATGTTGTGTGCGACATGCCGGTGTAGCGCGGGCATGCTTTTCTTGGAGAAGCAGTGGTGATTGGGCATCTGGTACTGGGGCACAGCGACAGACATAAGGTCTGTAAAATCCTGTGTGTCCACTACGCGTAAAGGCAGCATTTCGGTAGCCAACAGCTTACAGAGGGATAGAGTCAACCACTTAGCTTTGTCATGGGTCGCAGTAAGTGGCCTTTTATTTGACCACATCTGAGGGACAGAGATCTGGCTGCTGTCTGTAGACGGTGTTGAGTAGGGTGTCCCTGGAAAAATGCAGGTTTGTGAGAAAAGTGCAGGCGGAGACATGATGTTGGCTTCATCTTGCCTTCAGATCTGTTCATCTTGTATCATTTTTAAAAAACACAGCAAGCAAGGGTTACTCCAAGCGGAGTCTCCCTTTTTTTCCAAAAATTGGGCCCCACACAGACACCTTATCAGTGGCAGCACTTGTGCCCTAGTTGCAAACAGGATGTTTTGATTTGCATCAAGCACATTCCAAATCCACAAGCATTTACTCTCCCCAGGATGACACAGGGGTAGTAAATTCCTTCTGGATCCATGACTTGTTCATTTTGATGAACGTCAGTCTGTCCACATTGTCACTGGACAGACGCGTGCGCTTATCTGTCAGCACACACCCAGCAGCACTGAAGACACGTTCAGAGACAACGCTGGCAGCTGGACACGACAAAATCTTCGAGGCGTAACTGGAGAGCTCTTGACATTTTTCTAGATTTGAAGCACAAAAGGAGCAAGGCTCCATTTGCAAAGTCATTGCATCGATGTTCATTTGGAGATACTCCTGTATCATCCTCTCCATCCGTTGACTATGTGTCAGACTTGTTGTCTCTGGTGGCCTTGCAAAGGAGGGTCTAAAAAAATTATGAAAAGATTCCATAAAATTGCTGTTACCAGCACCAGATACGGTCCTACTGGTACGGGTAGACTGTTGAAGATGACGAGGCCGTCCCATGTTTGTCAAGTTACAACTGGGAGAATCACTCCCTTCACCTGCACGGTTGTTTGGTGGAAAAGCCGAGCTAAGATCGAGTAACAGCTTCTGCTGATACTCCTGCATACGTGCGTCCCTTTCTATGGGTGGAATTATGTCACAAAATTTGGACTTGTCCCGGGGATCTAATAGTGTGGCAAGCCAGTAGTCATCATCACTTCTAATTTTGACAATACGAGGGTCATGTTGGAGGTAGTGCAACAAGAAGGCACTCATGTGTCTTGCGCAGCCATGCGCACCAAGTCCACGCTGTGTTTGTGGCATAGAGGTGCTAACCGTTCTTTCTTCCTCTGTCATCTCCCCCCAACCTCTTTCAACTGAAATTTGACCAAGGTCCCCCTCATCTGCTGAGTCTTCCATGTCCATGGACAGTTCGTCCTCCATATCTTCATGTCCTCCTGCACCTTCCTCAACATCTCACCTGCTACCATGCGCCCTTGTTGATCCCTGTCCCCCATGGTCCCATGCCTGCCGCGTTGGTGATGATGAACGTCTGGACCTTGGTGATGTTGTTGTGTCTTGCGCATATGAATCCTCCTGTAGTTCCTCCCCTTCCTGTTGTCCCACCCCCTGACTACGAATAGTGTTTAGCGTGTGCTCCAGCATGTAAATGACTGTAATCGTCATGCTGATAATGGCATTGTCAGCGCTAAACATATTCGTCGCCATGTCGAAACTGTGCAGAAGGGTGCATAGGTCCTTGATCTGAGATCACTCCATCAGGGTGATCTGCCCCACTTCTGCATCTCGTTGGCCCAGGCTATACATCATGACGTATTGCACCAGGGCTCGCCGGTGCTGCCACAGTCGCTGTAACATGTGGAGAGTTGAATTCCAGCGTGTCGCCACATCGCATTTCAGGCGATGAACCGGCAGGCCGAAAGACTTCTGGAGCGATGCAAGTCGCTCAGGTGCGGCGGTTGAACGGCGGAAGTGAGCACTGCAGACAGTTTCCGTGCCCTGGTCAGAAGGCCATCTAGGCCGGGATAGTGTGTTAAAAATTGCTGGACAACAAGGTTAAACACGTGAGCCATACAAGGCACGTGTGTCACCTTGCCCAGGCGAAGGGCCGCACCCAGGTTTGCAGCATTGTCGCACACGGCCTTACCAGGCTGCAGGTTGAGTGGAGACAACCATTTATCAAAATCAGTCTCCAGAGCTGCCCACAACTCAGTCGCTGTGTGACTCCTATTTCAAAGACATGTCAAGCTAAAGACCGCCTGATGCCGTTGCGCTCTGCTACCAGCATAGTAATGAGGGGTGCGTGATTCCTTCTGCGCAGTGAGAACGCTGGTGGCCTGACCAGGCAGGCTTGGGGCGGAGGTGGAGGACCCAGATGAGGTGGAGGATGCAGAAGCAGTGGCGGAACTTGGACAGACAGAGGATTGACACACAAGTCGTGGGGACGGCAAGACTTGTGCAGCAGACCCTTCACCATCTATCACCATAGTTACCCAGTGGCCAGTCAGCGACATGTAACGTCCCTGTCCATGCTTACTGGTCCAAGTATCGGTGGTGAAATGCACCCGTTCACACACAGAGTTTCTCAAGGAAGCGGTGATGTTGTGTGCGACATGCTGGTGTAGCGCGGGCACACCTTTCTTAGAGAAGTAGTGGCGACTAGGCATCTGGTACTGGGGCACAGCGACAGACATAAGGTCTCTAAAATCCTGTGTGTCCACTAGGCGGAAAGGCAGCATTTCTGTAGTCAACAGCTTACAGAGGGATAGAGTCAACCTCTTCGCTTTGTCATGGGTCGCAGGAAGTGGCCTTTTATTTGACCACATCTGAGGGACAGAGATCTGGCTGCTGTGTGTAGACGGTGTTGAGTCGGGTGTCCCTGGAAAAATGCAGCTTTGTGAGGAAAGTGCAGGCGGAGACATGATGTTGCCTTCATCCAAAGTTGGTGCTATCGATGTCTGAGAGAGCTGTACACACTCACTTGTTTCCCCTTCCAAACCAACTGACGACCTACCAAGCAAACTGCCTGTTGCGGTTACAGTGGTGGAAGTTGTGGGTGGAAAAACAGGTGTGACAGCTGTCCCCACAGTCCTAGAAGATGACGAGCGCGCGGATGCACTGGAAGGGGCAGGCGGTGGATGGTTCGCTCCGCTAGGCCGCATTGCAGCACGGTGAGCTTCCCATCGGGCCATATGATATTTATTCATGTGACGATTCATGGAAGAAGTTGTCAAACTGCTGAGGTTTTGACCTCTACTAAGAGAACCATGACAAATTTTACAGATCACATAATTTGGGCGATCTTTTTCTATGTCAAAAAAGGACCTGGCTAGGCAAGGCTTAGAGGCCATGCGACCTGTTGATCCACCCCGAATAATGCTCAGAGGCAGAGTGGTGGCTGAGGATGCAGTTGTAGACGTGCTACCAGTGCTCCGACTGTGTCCAGGAAGGCGCCAGGTTACTTCGACGTCGGTTGCATCCTCCTCCACCGCCTCTGTTGACCTCCTCGAGTGTCTGACTGTGGGTTGACAGTAGGTGTGATCTAGAACTTAATCATCAATTGTTGTGTTTGCACTCCCCTACCCCTCAGACCGAGTTTCTTCTTGCCCTGACCGAATATTTAAGTTGTCATCCCAATCGGGTATCTGCGTCTCATCTTCATCAGTATGTTCCTCATTGCCTATAACCACAGTTGTTGGAAAGGCAGCATTTTGGTAGCCAACAGTTTGCATATGATGAAAGTCAACCTCCAAGCCATTTCATGCCCTTCTAAAAGCATGTAAAACACAGCGAGGGGACTCCAACCACAGTCTCCCTCGTTGCCACTAACTGGGCCACACACACCCCACTTGACTGGCATCGGTTGAGCCCCCTTTTGAAAAAGAAAAAGATGCTTTGCATGAAGCACTCTCAAAAATACGCGTGCCTTTCCCGTCCCCTGGCTGACCCAGGGGAAGAAAAGTCCTCTGAGAGCCATGACTTGTTCATCTTGGTTCTTTTAGAGACACAGCGAGGGGACTCCAACCACAGTCTCCCTCGTTGCCACTAACTGGGCCACACACACCCCACTTGACTGGCATCGGTTGAGCCCCCTTTTGAAAAAGAAAAAGATGCTTTGCATGAAGCACTCTCAAAAATACGCGTGCCTTTCCCGTCCCCTGGCTGACCCAGGGGAAGAAAAGTCCTCTGAGAGCCATGACTTGTTCATCTTGGTTCTTTTAGAGACACAGCGAGGGGACTCCAACCACAGTCTCCCTCGTTGCCACTAACTGGGCCACACACACCCCACTTGACTGGCATCGGTTGACCCCCCCTTTTGACAAAGAAAAAGATGCTTTTCATGAAGCACTCTCAAAAATACGCGTGCCTTTCCCGTCCCCTGGCTGACCCAGGGGAAGAAAAGTCCTCTGAGAGCCATGACTTGTTCATCTTGGTTCTTTTAGAGACACAGCGAGGGGACTCCAACCACAGTCTCCCTCGTTGCCACTAACTGGGCCACACACACCCCACTTGACTGGCATCGGTTGAGCCCCCTTTTGAAAAAGAAAAAGATGCTTTGCATGAAGCACTCTCAAAAATACGCGTGCCTTTCCCGTCCCCTGGCTGACCCAGGGGAAGAAAAGTCCTCTGAGAGCCATGACTTGTTCATCTTGGTTCTTTTAGAGACACAGCGAGGGGACTCCAACCACAGTCTCCCTCGTTGCCACTAACTGGGCCACACACACCCCACTTGACTGGCATCGGTTGAGCCCCCTTTTGAAAAAGAAAAAGATGCTTTGCATGAAGCACTCTCAAAAATACGCGTGCCTTTCCCGTCCCCTGGCTGACCCAGGGGAAGAAAAGTCCTCTGAGAGCCATGACTTGTTCATCTTGGTTCTTTTAGAGACACAGCGAGGGGACTCCAACCACAGTCTCCCTCGTTGCCACTAACTGGGCCACACACACCCCACTTGACTGGCATCGGTTGAGCCCCCCTTTTGACAAAGAAAAAGATGCTTTGCATGAAGCACTCTCAAAAATACGCGTGCCTTTCCCGTCCCCTGGCTGACCCAGGGGAAGAAAAGTCCTCTGAGAGCCATGACTTGTTCATCTTGGTTCTTTTAGAGACACAGCGAGGGGACTCCAACCACAGTCTCCCTCGTTGCCACTAACTGGGCCACACACACCCCACTTGACTGGCATCGGTTGACCCCCCCTTTTGACAAAGAAAAAGATGCTTTTCATGAAGCACTCTCAAAAATACGCGTGCCTTTCCCGTCCCCTGGCTGACCCAGGGGAAGAAAAGTCCTCTGAGAGCCATGACTTGTTCATCTTGGTTCTTTTAGAGACACAGCGAGGGGACTCCAACCACAGTCTCCCTCGTTGCCACTAACTGGGCCACACACACCCCACTTGACTGGCATCGGTTGAGCCCCCTTTTGAAAAAGAAAAAGATGCTTTGCATGAAGCACTCTCAAAAATACGCGTGCCTTTCCCGTCCCCTGGCTGACCCAGGGGAAGAAAAGTCCTCTGAGAGCCATGACTTGTTCATCTTGGTTCTTTTAGAGACACAGCGAGGGGACTCCAACCACAGTCTCCCTCGTTGCCACTAACTGGGCCACACACACCCCACTTGACTGGCATCGGTTGACCCCCCCTTTTGACAAAGAAAAAGATGCTTTGCATGAAGCACTCTCAAAAATACGCGTGCCTTTCCCGTCCCCTGGCTGACCCAGGGGAAGAAAAGTCCTCTGAGAGCCATGACTTGTTCATCTTGGTTCTTTTAGAGACACAGCGAGGGGACTCCAACCACAGTCTCCCTCGTTGCCACTAACTGGGCCACACACACCCCACTTGACTGGCATCGGTTGACCCCCCCTTTTGACAAAGAAAAAGATGCTTTGCATGAAGCACTCTCAAAAATACGCGTGCCTTTCCCGTCCCCTGGCTGACCCAGGGGAAGAAAAGTCCTCTGAGAGCCATGACTTGTTCATCTTGGTTCTTTTAGAGACACAGCGAGGGGACTCCAACCACAGTCTCCCTCGTTGCCACTAACTGGGCCACACACACCCCACTTGACTGGCATCGGTTGAGCCCCCTTTTGAAAAAGAAAAAGATGCTTTGCATGAAGCACTCTCAAAAATACGCGTGCCTTTCCCGTCCCCTGGCTGACCCAGGGGAAGAAAAGTCCTCTGAGAGCCATGACTTGTTCATCTTGGTTCTTTTAGAGACACAGCGAGGGGACTCCAACCACAGTCTCCCTCGTTGCCACTAACTGGGCCACACACACCCCACTTGACTGGCATCGGTTGAGCCCCCCTTTTGACAAAGAAAAAGATGCTTTGCATGAAGCACTCTCAAAAATACGCGTGCCTTTCGCCTCCCCTGGCTGACCCAGGGGAAGAAAAGTCCTCTGAGAGCCAGGTCCACATTGTCAGTGGACAGACACGTGTGCTTATCTGCCAGCAGACCCCCAGCAGCACTGAAGACAGGTTCCGAGAGAACGCTGGCTGCAGGACACGACAAGATCCTCAAGGCGTACGTGGCGAGCTCAGGCAATTTATCCAGATTGGAAGCCTAAAATGAGCAGGGCTCAAGTTGCACAATAATGGAATCGATGTTTCTTTGCATATACTCATATATCTGTGTGTCTCCCTCTTTTTCCTTGTCCAGCTGTTTTGTTTTCACATGAGTATATGTCCTTGTCACTTTCCCATGTGTTTGTGTTATGTTGTGAGTTGTTTGTCACCTTTTGGACACCTTTCAGGGTGTTTTCTAGGTGTTTTACTGTGTTTGTGATTGCCTGCCATTGTTTCCTATGGGCTCGAGTTCGGTTCGTCGAACGTTCGACGAGCCGAACTCGAGCCAGACCCCCGTTCGGCGAACCGCCTCGAGCCGAACCGGGACCGGTTCGCTCATCTCTAGTCAGGAGATGCTTCACCCATGACAGGACAAGTC
The DNA here is from genome assembly GCF_048569485.1 of Anomaloglossus baeobatrachus. Classification (NCBI taxonomy): domain Eukaryota; kingdom Metazoa; phylum Chordata; class Amphibia; order Anura; family Aromobatidae; genus Anomaloglossus; species Anomaloglossus baeobatrachus. The sequence continues at coordinate 271,183,472 of NC_134359.1, forward strand.
TGGATATGCTGTAGCCATGACAGGACAAGTCCTGAGATGCATCCATGGGGGAGAAGTCTGGAGGTGCTGCAGCCATGGGAGAGAAGTCTGGAGGTGCATCAGCCATGGGAGACAAGTCTGGAGATGCTGCAGCCATGACAGGACAAGTCTGGGGATGCTGAATCCATGGGAGACAAGTCTGGGGATGCTGCATCCATGGGAGACAAGTCTGGAGATGCTGCAGCCATGGGAGACAAGTCCGGAGATGCTGCAGCCATGGGAGACAAGTCTAGAGATGCTGCAGCCATGACACTACGAGTCTGGAGATGCTGCAGCCATGACAGTACAAGTCTGGAGATGCTGCAGCCATGACAGTACAAGTCTGGAGATGATGCAGCCATGACTGGCCAAGTCCGGAGATGCTGCAGCCATGACAGGACAAGTCCGGAGATGCTGCAGCCATGACAGGACAAGTCTGGAGATGCTGCAGCCATGACAGGACAAGTCTGGAGATGCTGCAGCCATGACGGGACAAGTCTGGAGATGCTGCAGCCATGACAGGACAAGTCTGGAGGTGCTGTAGCCATGACAGGACAAGTCCTGAGATGCTGCATCCATGGGAGAGAAGTCTGGAGGTGCTGCAGCCAAGGGAGAGAAGTCTGGAGGTGCAGCAGCCATGGGAGACAAGTCTGGAGATGCTGAAGCCATGACAGGAGAAGTCTGGAGATGCTGCAGCCATGACAGGACAAGTCTCGGGATGCTGCATCCATGGGAGAAAAGTCTGGAGATGCTGCAGCCATGGGATAGAAGTCTGGAGGTGCTGCAGCCATGGGAGACAAGACTGGAGATGCTGCAGCCATGACAGGACAAGTCTGGAGATGCTGCAGCCATGACAGGACAAGTCTGGGGATGCTGCATCCATGGGAGACAAGTCCGGAGATGCTGCAGCCATGACAGGACAAGTCTGGAATTGCTGCAGCCATGACAGGACAAGTCCGGAGATGCTGCAGCCATGGGAGACAAGTCTGGAGAAGCTTCAGCCATGACAGGACAAGTCTGGAGATGCTGCAGCCATGACAGGACTAGTCTGGAGATGCTGTAGCCATGACAGGACAAGTCCGGAGATACTGCAGCCATGACAGGACAAGTCTGGAGATGCTGCAGAGGACAAGTCTGGAGATGCTGCAGCCATGACAGGACAAGTCTGGAGATGCTGCAGCCATGACAGGACAAGTCTGGGGATGCTGCATCCATGGGAGACAAGTCCGGAGATGCTGCAGCCATGACAGGACAAGTCTGGAATTGCTGCAGCCATGACAGGACAAGTCCGGAGATGCTGCATCCATGCGAGACAAGTCTGGAGATGCTGCAGCCATGGGAGAGAAGTCTTTAGGTGCTGCAGCCAAGGGATAAAATCTGGAGGTGCTGTAGCCATGTGACACAAGTCTGTAGATGCTGCAGCCATGACAGGAGAAGTCTGGAGATGCTGCAGCCATGACAGGACAAGTCTGGGGATGCTGAATCCATGGGAGACAAGTCTGGGGATGCTGCATCCATGGGAGACAAGTCTGGAGATGCTGCAGCCATGGGAGACAAGTCCGGAGATGCTGCAGCCATGGGAGACAAGTCTAGAGATGCTGCAGCCATGACACTACAAGTCTGGAGATGCTGCAGCCATGACAGTACAAGTCTGGAGATGCTGCAGCCATGACAGTACAAGTCTGGAGATGATGCAGCCATGACTGGCCAAGTCCGGAGATGCTGCAGCCATGACAGGACAAGTCCGGAGATGCTGCAGCCATGACAGGACAAGTCTGGAGATGCTGCAGCCATGACAGGACAAGTCTGGAGATGCTGCAGCCATGACGGGACAAGTCTGGAGATGCTGCAGCCATGACAGGACAAGTCTGGAGGTGCTGTAGCCATGACAGGACAAGTCCTGAGATGCTGCATCCATGGGAGAGAAGTCTGGAGGTGCTGCAGGCAAGGGAGAGAAGTCTGGAGGTGCAGCAGCCATGGGAGACAAGTCTGGAGATGCTGAAGCCATGACAGGAGAAGTCTGGAGATGCTGCAGCCATGACAGGACAAGTCTCGGGATGCTGCATCCATGGGAGAGAAGTCTGGAGGTGCTGCAGCCAAGGGAGAGAAGTCCGGAGATGCTGCAGCCATGGGAGACAAGTATGGAGAAGCTTCAGCCATGACAGGACAAGTCTGGAGATGCTGCAGCCATGACAGGAAAAGTCTGGAGATGCTGCAGAGGACAAGTCTGGAGATGCTGCAGCCATGACAGGACAAGTCTGGAGATGCTGCAGCCATGACAGGACAAGTCTGGAGATGCTGCATCCATGGGAGACAAGTCTGGACATGCTGCAGCCATGACAGGACAAGTCCTGAGATGCTGCATCCATGGTAGAGAAGTCTGGAGGTCCTGCAGCCATGGGAGACAAGTTTGGAGATGCTGCAGCCATGACAGGACAAGTCTGGAGATGCTGCATCCATGACAGGACAAGTCTGGGGATGCTGCATCCATGGGATACAAGTCTGGAGATGCTGCAGCCATGGGAGAGACGTCTGGAGGTGCTGCAGCCATGGGAGAGAAGTCTGGAGGTGCTGCAGCCATGGTAGCACAAGTCTGGAGATGCTGCAGCCATGACAGGACAAGTCTGGGGATGCTGCATCCATTGGAGACAAGTCCGGAGATGCTTCAGCCATGACAGGACAAGTCTGGAGATGCTGCAGAGGACAAGTCTGGAGATGCTGCAGCCATGACAGGACAAGTCTGGAGATGCTGCATCCATGGGAGACAAGTCTGGAGATGCTGCAGCCATGGGAGACAAGTCCGGAGATGCTGCATCTATTGGAGACAAGTGCGGAGATGCTGAAGCCATGACAGGACAAGTGCGGAGATGCTGCAGCCATGACAGGACAAGTCCGGAGATGCTGCAGCCATGACAGGACAAGTCCGGAGATGCTGCAGCCATGACAGGACAATTCTGGAGATGCTGCAGCCATGACAGGACAAGTCTGGAGATGCTGCCGCCATGACGGGACAAGTCTGGAGATGCTGCAGCCATGACAGGACAAGTCTGGAGGTGCTGTAGCCATGACAGGACAAGTCCTGAGATGCTGCATCCATGGGAGAGAAGTCTGGAGGTGCTGCAGCCAAGGGAGAGAAGTCTGGAGGTGCAGCAGCCATGGGAGACAAGTCTTGAGATGCTGCAGCCATGACAGGAGAAGTCTGGAGATGCCGCAGCCATGACAGGACAAGTCTCGGGATGCTGCATCCATGGGAGAAAAGTCTGGAGATGCTGCAGCCATGGGAGAGAAGTCTGGAGGTGCTGCAGCCATGGGAGAGAAGTCTGGAGGTGCTGCAGCCATGGGAGACAAGTCTGGAGATGCTGCAGCCATGACAGGACAAGTCTGGAGATGCTGCAGCCATGATAGGACAAGTCTGGGGATGCTGCATCCATAGGAGACAAGTCCGGAGATGCTGCAGCCATGACAGGACAAGTCTGGAATTGCTGCAGCCATGACAGGAAAAGTCCGGAGATGCTGCAGCCATGGGAGACAAGTCTGGAGAAGCTTCAGCCATGACAGGACAAGTCTGGAGATGCTGCAGCCATGACAGGACTAGTCTGGAGATGCTGCAGCCATGACAGGACAAGTCTGGGGATGCTGCATCCATGGGAGACAAGTCCGGAGATGCTGCATCTATTGGAGACAAGTGCGGAGATGCTCCAGCCATGACAGGACAAGTGCGGAGATGCTGCAGCCATGACAGGACAAGTCTGGAGATGCTGCAGCCATGACAGGACAAGTCTGGAGATGCTGCAGAGGACAAGTCTGGAGATGCTGCAGCCATGACAGGACAAGTCTGGAGATGCTGCAGCCATGGGAGACAAGTCCGGAGATGCTGCATCTATTGGAGACAAGTGCGGAGATGCTCCAGCCATGACAGGACAAGTGCGGAGATGCTGCAGCCATGACAGGACAAGTCTGGAGATGCTGCAGCCATGACAGGACAAGTCTGGAGATGCTGCAGCTAAGACAATGTGGCCCTTGTACAAAAAAATAGGATTATGCTGCCCCTGCTCGGGGCCATTGTCAGTAATGACGCAGACAGAGTCGTCGTGTTTTTGACGGACGTCATTTTTGCTCTTATCTGTGTATTTAAGGAGAGGACAAACACAGAAGAGCACGTCCTGGTGAAAAAAGCTTCCGCCTCCTTGTCTGTTATTGTTGTGTTTTATCAGGATGGATTTGTTTGCAGCCGGGCTGTGTCCCTTATTTCCCATGGTGCGGTCTTAATAGTTACCAGCAGGTGGCAGCAGAGTCCCTCAGCTCAGCTATAGGTTCTGTTCACATTGTGGGGACCTCAGTTGCAGATTTCATTATATTCACTGTTCTTCAAATAAAATGGTGTTTACTGTGATTTATTACATGTCAGTAGGGTCTGTTGGGCGCCCCTGTGTCTGCCGTGTCACGAGCGAGACATTTGGTTGAATTCCAAGTTTCCGTTACTATATAGCAGATGAGAGCAGAGCATTATAGTGCGGTTGTATGCAACATGTTGAACAAAGCTGTTGCAAAACTACAACTCCCAGCAATCCTAAATGCCTCTGCAACTCCCACTATGCACAAATAGCTTCTGATTAGGAAAACTACAACTCCCAGCAAGCCCTGACAGCCTCTGACCCTTTCACTTTGCAAAACTACCACTCCCACAATGCACGAATAGCCTCTGAATAGAAAAACTGCAACTTCCAAGCAATACCTGACAGATTTTGGCCCGAGAGCTGTTGCAAAACTACAACTCCCAGCAAGCCCTGACTGCCTCTGATCCTATCGCTTTGCAAAACTACAACTCCCATTATGCGCTAATAACTTCTGGATACCAAAACTACAACTCCCAGCAAGACCTGAAAGCCTTTGGCCCTATAGCTGTTGCAAAACTACAGCTCCCAGCAGCTCAGACCATGCTGACAGTTGTAGTTTTGCAATAGTCAGGTGGGCAACACCTGCTCATAGTCTATATAATCTTTCTAACGCCCCCTATGATGTATATTAAATATGGGCCATTACATCATGGTTTGAGGCTTCTCTTTTTTAACCCTTGCTTTGCAGCTTGACCTTCATGTCCAGGGACGGGGCGTGTGCACTGGGGGAGAGGTAGGGGGCATCCTTTTTTGCCTTTTCCAGGGTAGGTTTGCTCAGCTCATCCCATTGTGTCCTCCCACCAGGATTTATTGCCTAATAAAGGGGAGCCCTATGGTCCTGGTCACCCTGCGCCTCCTGCCCTCCCCCACCCCAGCACTGGGCCATAAGACCTCACATTTTTAGCATTCCTGCAATATTCTGCAGACTCCATATAAATGATCAGAGTATGACGCCTTCTCTAGGTTTCCAGTTTACTTTGCACCAATGACCTAGACAATGAGGCTTAATAGGAGGCAATTAAAGGTGTATGAGTAACATAAGTGCAGAGGAATAATCCTGGAGATGACAGGCGTCTAATAAAACATGGTGCTTCATTCATTAAAGGGTTATTCCTATCTTCATAGATGGATACTTTACTGGATAGAGCTTGTAAAAACAAACACTTTTGAAATTTATTGCTTGTTAATATTTGCAGCCGTTCTTAAGATATTAACACTTTTCTGTTGTTTACAGCTTGTTGCCTAGGAGACCGACCACCGCTGGTTTCTCACTTTTAAGCATTGCTCCTAAAGCATGCAGGCTCCAGCAATACTCGCCAGGCTCCAGCAATACTCGCCAGTCTCAAAAACCTTTCTTACAAGCTCATCAGAAAAGTGATTGTAAGCACTGAGCATGTTTTCTTGTCTGGCAGCGGTGGTCGGTCTCCAAGGTGACCAGCAGTAAACAAAAGAAAAGTGTTAATATCTCAACGGTTGAAAATTTTAACAAGCAGTAAATTGCAAAAGTGCTTGTTTTTACATGCTCTATCCAACAATATCCATTTATGAAGATGGAAAATGTCCCCTTTAAGTAATGCAATCATGACAGTGAGCACACAGTGCCGCACTGAGCTGTAATCATATGCCGTGAACTAAGGGTTACATATTGTGATTATCTCATATGAATACTCACTTAAGGTTTGGTCTCACGTACGCACTGTATTCTGCATCTGTGATTTATAGAGCCGAAATATTGCTCCCATAGAAACCTATGGACTCCAATGGGGCACAAAAAAAGGTCTCATGGATTTAGATGGAATCAGTCTCATGGTCCTGGACATTACAGAGCGCTGGCTTGTTGCCATTTTTGTAGGTTATATACATAGGAATGCCTAAATATGTATGTGCGCTTCCCCTTTAAGAGGCACTTTGTTGCGGTACAATCAGCCGGAGATCCAGGATATAAATCTGCGGTTTTACCACTCGTCTTCTCGACATTTCCAGGTAATGTGGAATTACTAATGGGTCTGTAATGTTGTGATTCACGGCGTTGTGGTGGTGGAGCGGTGTCATTCCCCAGCACGCCGCCTCTGACACATGGAGCTACCTGAGCAGGTAACGTCATCCGTCATACCGGGAGGTGGAGCTGAGAGCGGACGTCTCTCCATGACTGCTGATGATGAGGGACGTCATCTGTGTGCCGTCCGGTGGATCAGGGCCTGGTATTCACCGCACCTTCAGGCTACAGCCATAGGGCGGCATGAAGATGGCGATGATATTTATTTATTTTACTCACTTATATAGCGCCATTAATTCCACAGCGATTTACAGACGTGATCGTCGCTGTCCCCATCGGGGCTCACAATCTACATTCCCTATTAGTCTTTGGAGTTTGAGACAAAACTGGAGAACCCGGAGGAAACACACGCAAACACGGGTAGAACGTACTGACTACTTTCAGATGTCGTCCTTGGTGGAATTTGAACCCGGGACCTCAGTGCTGCAGGGCTGAGGAGTGATGTGCTGCAGAGCTGAGGAGTGATATACTGCAGGATGGGGATGAGGAGTGATGTTCTGCAGGATGGACTGAGGAGTGATGTTCTGCAGGATGGGGCTGAGGAGTGATGTTCTGCAGGATGGGGCTGAGCAGTGATGTACTTCAGGATGGGCTGAGGAGTGATGTACTGTAGGATGGGCTGAGGAGTGGTGTTCTGCAGGATGGGCTGAGGAGTGATGTACTGCAGGATGGACAGAGGAGTGATGTTGTGCAGGATGGGCTGAGGAGTGATGTTCTGCAGGATGGGCTGAGGAGTGATGTACTGCAGGATGGGCTGAGGAGTGATGTTCTGCAGGATGGGCTGAGGAGTGATGTTCTGCAGAATGGGCTGAGGAGTGATGTTCTGCAGGATGGGCTGAGGAGTGATGTTCTGCAGGATGGGCTGAGGAGTGATGTTCTGCAGGATGGGCTGAGGAGTGATGTTCTGCAATTAGTGTTTGTATATAACGGGATAAGAGAGTTGATTTTTTGTGCAAAACATGAGAACAGAACAAAATCATCAGATGGGTTGTTGCTGTGAGCCCCTGCCCCCTGTGATCCCCATAATAAAGGTTATTGGGGTCTTTTATATATTTATTGTACATAGTTTTTTGTCTCAGGCTGTATGACACCAAACAGGGCCGCCATCACATCTCCAGGGGTCTCTCCCGGGTTTCTAAATATTCATAGTTTTTATTCATGTCATCATCTGTCACTCAGTTTCCCCAGAATCCTCGGTGGCCGATCTGCGGCTCCAGAGCTGTGAATTGGGGGCGGCATCGATCGCACATTTGCCTTTTATAGAACTAAGTCCTCTGCTTTGTAACTAGACGTGAAAACTGAGACATCTGTGCTCCGCTGTTTTCAGATGATGATGACGGCCGGGATCAGAATGGAGCGTTCATGTCTGTTCTCACTGTGGTGACATCATAGGTTTATGACATCATGGAATATGCAAATTATAGCTGACCACCCCGATGACTACATAAAGGGTCGACACTCATTTGCCTAGGTCATCACTTTGTGATGTCACAGTGATCAAAGGATCTAAAAATCCGCTCCTGAGAGCCTAACAGCCATTATACTTCATAAAGGAACAGGACGATGGACCGAGCTACGCAAGCAAGAAAGAAGAAAGAGGAGCCCTTGGAACAGAAACCGTGGAGTCCCTGGATTATTCACCGTGGAGCCCCTGGATTATACACCGTGGAGCCCTTGGATTATACACCGTGGAGCCCCTGGATGGAGTCCCTGGATTATACACCGTGGAGCCCTTGGATGGAGTCCCTGGATTATACACCGTGGAGTCCCTGGATTATACACCGTGGAGCCCTTGGATTATACACCATGGAGCCCTTGGATGGAGTCCCTGGATTATACACCGTGGAGTCCCTGGATTATACACCATGGAGCCCTTGGATTATACACCGTGGAGCCCCTGGATTATACACCGTGGAGCCCTGCGCCTTTACTGCCTTTTTGGGTAGTAACCAGGATAGGAACGCCCCACAACGCAGGACCGGGAGCATCGTGAGAACCTGGTGACCGTATCACTGCTCGTTATCCGCTAATGTCATGTAAACCTTTGCTGGGCAATTTATCAAGGCTGGGGCTTTTCTGCGCCGACCTTCATGACGCGCCCCCTGGAGTAAGATCTGTCAGGGGTATTTTACACCACTTTTGTGCCTTTTATTATACTAAGCTCTGCTCACTTTATATTTAAAAAGATGAAAGAGCCGGTGTAAAAAGGTGAAAAGTGATCACATGTAAGGTGTGCGGGACGTTTTCAGGATTTCAGACAGTTTTACAACCCTTTTCTGGTGCTGGTCCCCCTGACCTAAAATCGTCAGCCTCATAAAGTGTATCGTATATGGAGATGTCGAGTTCTGGTCAGGGTTGTGTCCAAGAGACCACGAAAGAAGAAACTAATTATAATTACGGTTATAAGTTGTTAATTTGTACAGATTTGTGTTAGTATTGATAGTTGGGGTTTATTTCAGTTAGGGTTGTTTTGGCCTCACTAGTCTCAAGCTCGGTCCTCCGGCCAGCAGCTACTCTGTAGATGCAACCCTGGGCCTGTGGTAAGGCTTTATCCCTGTTAAGGGGTGTAATGGTGGCGATCAGGTTTCCTATTGAACCTACAGAATGGAGTGGCTTGTGTGAAGTCTGTCTGAGGAAGCCTTATGAGCTGATGGCCTTAGACAGATTTTAACATTTTGGGAAAAAGCATTAGTAGCTTATTTCCATTAGGGTTAATTCAACCGCTCTAGTATTAAGCTCCTAATTCCCTTTGTGTAAAGGACATTTTTACAGTGTGAGCGATGAGATGATGGATCTCTCCCCCACATTATCTTACGGTTGTTACGGGGGGCTGTCTGATAATAACCGAAAGGAGTATCAGACAGTCAGGGTCCACCGTGCAAAGACTTTGCTGCAGACTATGGCAGAGTGCAATACCTCTGTTAACTCACAGAAGGCTATAATAAGTAAAGCAATTCCTCCCTTACTTGTAGGGTGTGTGGAATGATCTCTGTTAATAATCACAGAGACAAAGGCAATGTGTGCGAAATGGCACCTACCTAGGTCCGCTCTTCTAGTGGTGCAAAAGAGACGAACAGCAGCGTAAGCCGCACAAAGCTCCTACCTGCGTTCGCTCCACTAGTGTGCGAGGACACGAACCACTAGATATGGCACCTGCCTAGGTCCGCTCTTCTAGTGGTGCAAAAGAGACGAACAGCAGCGTAAGCCGCACAAAGCTCCTACCTCTGTTCGCTCCCCTAGTGTGCGAGGATACGAACAACTGCCAGACGCAGTATAAGGAACGTTACCCTAGCGGCAACGTCCACCTACGAGTAGAATCACAAGGCCCAGCCAGACCATGTGCCTCAGGCACCTGCCTATGTCCGCTCCCCTAAGAGGTAAGGATACGGACAGCAGCCCAAGCTGTAAGGTATAAGAACGCTACCCTGCCGGTAGAGCTCACCTAGCATAGACAGAGGAATGCCTAGAGGAACGCGCACAGAGCGTCTACTCATATGCATGAACCAAGAGGACTGAGCACCATGCGGCGTGTGTCAGGGTCTTATATAGACTCTGTGCCTCATCCAAGATGGAGGACACCAGAGCCAATCCGCTGCCAGAACGACAGGAGTGACGTCATGCTGACCTATCACCGAGCAAGACGTCACAAGCACATGACCAGCGACCAATCGGCATAGAAGGTGTCAGAGACATGTGACCTCGTGTCAGCGATGATGTCACCCGCACATGTGCAATGGCTCCAAGATTGGACTTAGTCTCCGGCGCTCGCACATGTGCAGTAGCAAGAAATCTGGACTTAGTCTCCAGCGCTCGCACATGTGCAGTAGCAAGAAATCTGGACTTAGTCTCCAGCGCTCGCACATGTGCAGTAGCAAGAAATCTGGACATAGTCTCCAGTGCTCGCAGCAACCGTAACAACGGTCATGGAGGCCTGTGCGCCTTTCTTGACTATTTGCAGGTTATTGGCACTAGATTATGGGACGTTGATCCAGGGAACTAGTCTGATTGCCGTATGTGGAGTCGGGAAGGATTTTTTCCCCTAATATGGGGCAATTGTCATTTGCCTCATGGGGTTTTCGCCTTCCTCTGGATCAACACATTAGCTTTTAGGCTGAACTTGTGTCTTTCAACCTTAAGGCTATTAACCTGTTCCTGGGTCCGACGGCCTCAGACACATCCCAACATTCAGGGGAAAAAAGGTTTAGTTAAAGAGGGAGAAATTGAAAGTAAAGCTACAGAAACAAACTAAAATCCCAAAAAATGTATAAGTTCCAAATAATATAATATAGAGCAAAAGTATTATCCTGTCAGGTCCCATGTCAGGGCATTAGTCTGTGATCTGGGCAGATTAATGCTGTTGCTCTTGTATATTAAATTGGAAATTTTGGTGAATTTTAGTTTCTTTTCCTGTAGCTTTGCTGTTAATTTTAGGGTAGGGACTCGCAAGACATGAGGACCCTTGACGTGGGTTGCGAGCTTTGTGTATTTTGGCAAAAATATCAACCAATGCCACAGAAATTATATATTCTTTTTCATGTTATATTTATTTGTATACAGGCGCTGGGTTCTTCATGTGTGTGACCAGCGCCCTATACAAGCCTTATCTAATACTGAGCAGTCACCCCCTCCATGAATCGGGAGGTTGTGAGTGGTGGTCTCATCAGTATTTTGCTTCCATCTTTAGTGCAGCATTTTCTGTGACCCAGGCAGGCAAATTCTGCTGCTCCTTCTTTTTTGTTATATTGCACTTATGACATTTTGGGGAATTTTAATTCCTTATTTGGTGGCTTTTGCTTTTAATTTTAGCAAAGTGACTTACAAAGCAATGAGGACCCTTGACGTGGGTTGCAAGGTTGTGTTTTTTAGCCAAAATATCGACCAATACCTCATATATGTATCATATCTATTTTTTTGCATGCTTTATATATTTTTATGGAGCCAATCCCGTGTATATTGGCCTAGTATACTATAATGTAATATAATACTAGGATGTAATATATAATACCGTTGTTCTGTTCATGCTCCGAGATCTTATGAACTCTTTGCTCAGTGAGTAGAAGATTAATTGTTCTTCATGTCACAGCTCTGCTCCACGGCCGAATGAGATAAATCTGTTCATGATGCGGCTCTTCTGGCGGGGAAGATATTTCTTGACTCTGTTTCTGTTTTTCACTTTATTTATATATTATTTTCAATAATATACATCACACAACTATATTCTGTTTTTCTGACACATTATTGAATTACACTCACATTTTATTTTTAGACGCAGTTTTTGTTTTTACAATTTTGTACACTTATTTACACCACACCCTTTGCACATATATATATATATATATATATATATATATATATATCCCCAATTTGGGATGTATTTCATCTGTCTAGATTTTGGCGGTTGGTGACTGTTCACATTCAGTCATCAGGCCCTGTCCACAGGCTATTTACTTCATGCAGCATTTGCTTGGACCTGTCCCGCCCACGGGAATGACTCAGTCATGGGTACGGGATTGAAATAGACCAGGTGAGTGCTGCTAAGAGCAGTTCTACTATTCATATGTGAGGCCGTATGGCACATTTTATAAAAATATTTTAGTGTAGGACTGCCCCAAATGAGATTTGCCGTGACGTGGCGGGGTAGCTCAAGAAATTGCAATTTTTTGCCAAAAATCTCAAAATATTTTATAATAAGTACAGTTTGGAATTTTTAGTGCTGAAGTGCACATTTAGTGCTGGCTTTTTGTTTTTTCTTCAGATGTATAATGTCACCTGGCATCAAGCCCTGGGGTTCGTGGTGTCACGGCGTCTATCAGATACCTGATATCACCAACCCAGTCAGTAAGAAAAAAAAATAGACAACAAAAAAGTTTTATTTGAAAAAACACTCCCCAAAACATTCCCTCTTTCACCAATTTATTGAAAAGAACAATCAATTCCAGGTCCGGCGTAATCCAATAAGGGCCTCCCACGGCGATCCATACCATAGTCACTGTCCCAGTCAATAAAGAACAGAATGTTCCCCATTGGCTGGGAGAGTAATGCCGTGACCTGAGCGAACATCAATAGGTCAGCCCAGGTCACTGCAGGAGATGCCGAGCGCTGCTGTCAGGAGGTTAGATGAGAGCATTACCTGCTGTGACGATCTCCTGCTCTCCTGATGTCAGCGCTGTCACTGACTTCTATGCCCTCCACGTTCTCAGCAGTATCGCGAGAGCCCGTGACGTCACCGCTAGTGACAGTCTCAGGCCGCCCGTGAGATGGGCATAGACGGCAGTGACCGCGCTGACGTCAGGAGGCAGGAGATCGTCACAGCAGGTAATGATCTCATCTAACCTCCTGACAGCAGCACTCGTCATCCCAGCGGCTGCACGCACTGCAGCGTGAGAAGCTGCTGACACTGCGGGCAGACACTGACACTGACACTGCAGGGCAGGCAGCCGCAGGGTTGGAGGGGGACACAGACTGCACAGGCACCTGGAGGTCACACGGAAGTGCTTCTGTGCGGCGTCCAGGGAGTGTGATGTGTGTGTTTACTCTGCTCTGCTTCCTCTTCCTGTCATAATGACATCACTTCCCTGCAAAACGCAGGCAGTGATGAGCATTACCGCAGGTAAATTGTGGCTATACCGAGGGTATACCGCACATCATTTGCTACCTGCGGTATTTTGCGATTACATTACAGTGAATGGAGTGAAATACCGGGGGTCCCTGCGGAAAAGAAACGACATGCACATTTTATCAAGAAATGTTCTCAAGAAATTCTGCAGAAAGAATTTTCTTTAGAAAAAAACGCAGCGTGCGCACAGCTATTTTTTTTTCCCATAGGTTTTGCTGGGAAATGTCTGCAGAAAGATTTCAAACATTTCTCAAGAAATTTCCGCAGCAAAAGGTCCATAGCAATAGAAGCTTAGAAAAAGCTAAATCCTTCAGATATTATCCAAGTAAATACTAGTAAAAAGATCGAGTAAATAGAGAGACCTCAGGGAGACCTGTTTGGTTACCCATGGGGTGTTTGCAAAACCACTAATAAATGATTGGGGGGGAAAAGTGGAGCAACAAGTGGGGTATCCTGCAAAACAATGACATATTTATTTGGGTACAAAAACCACATGAGATACAAATATTGAATATAAAAAAGAGGAAAAGATGACAGATGCAACAGACTTCTGGCAGGAAAAAAACCCACTACAGACCTATGTAATTACATATGGGTAAGTACCACCCTGCTGCCAAAGTCATAACAATTGTATTCACAACCTTGTAGCCATTCCATCAAATAATAAGTAATAACATATAAAGTGCTACCATGCTGGAGGATTTTTTTTTAGCAAAAAAAGGGATAACATACCAGAATACAATGTAAATCAATGCAGGGATAAAGTGCCAGCAGTGCAAGGGTCTGGAGCCCCCCCAGGAGAGGTAACCTCATTTTGTCACAGAGCAGGCCTCATCAGACCAGAAGTGAGGGGGGTATATTCTATTCATTCTATTTTGTTTTATATAATCCCTGTTTTTTTGCAAAAACATTCCTCCTGTATTGAAGCACTTTACATGTCAATCAATTCTTATTATTTGATGGAATGACTGCATGGTTGTGACTACAATTATGCCTTTGTTAGCAGTGTAGTACTTGCCTATATACCATTCATGTAATTATATAGGTTTGTAGGAGTTTTGTCGCCAGATCCAGACCCTTGCACTGCTGGCACTTTATCCCTGCATTGATTTAGACTCTACTTTGGTTTGGGATGTAATCCCGGTTTATTTTTGCAAAAAAAAAAAAAAAGAAGAAAACAAATTCCTCCTGCATTGTAGCACTTTATATGTCAATAATTATTATTTCATGGAATTACTTTATGGTTGTGAGTACAATTGTTATGACTTTGTCAGCAGTGATCTGTAGGGGGTTTTGCCAGACGTGCATTGCATCTGTCATTTTCTCCTCTTTTTTTAAAATATTTATTTTTCATAGGATTTTTGTACCCAAAGAGATATGTCATTGTTTTGCATGATACCCCACTTGTTTCTCCGGTTTTATCATTAGATATAGAAGCTCGGGCCCGGAGAGCCGCCGCCAGTCCAGACATTGGGTGGGATTCCAGTTACGGTCACGTGATCTTTCTGTAAGATGCGTAAACTGCCCCGAACACCAGAGAACAGCCTGCTGCCTGTATGAGAGGAGAGGGCCCGGTAATAATCCGCCCGACGGATGACCCCCGAAACATGGGCAAGGGCCCGATACATGTGGTTCCTCCTTCATATAACCCCTTAGTGGCCGTGTGTGGACAGATCATCTCTCCAGAGCCCCGGATACTTAGAACAAAACAACTCAGAGCAAAATAACAGGAGCATGTGAGGAATCAGCTCTTCAAAGTGATCTTGGTGATGATAAGACTGATATTGAGGTGATCAGGACAGATCTAGTCCGCTATGTACCTGCGCACACGGGCGGTCACCTAGAATCTTACATTAATGGGTGAAATTTACTGTATCACTCACTGCCCGCACGTGTCTGATCTCAGGCATATGGAGCAAAATCAATCCGATTATTTCCCGCATTGACTTCCAGCTCCGCAGTAATCGCAGTAATGGAGGATGGATGTAGATACCGACATTGCCATATAAACCGTCTGGTGCAGACACTAGTACGGAACATAATGGCGGATATAAGCGGCACCAGCTCTGATGAGGAGGATGTGGTGGCTCTGAGAAGAGCCTTTGTGTTGTACTCGGGGTGCAGGACAGATCTAAGCCCTCTCCCCACGGATGCGGCGGGCCAGCTGGATATCTAGAGTCAAAAGAACTGCAGAAGCACAAAGGGCGGTAAATTCAAACTCCCTAACAGTTCCGCATTCAGCCAATCAGCAGAGGAAAGGGCGGAGTTCTCAGTCTGTAAAACACGCCCCGGACACGCGTCATCTTCTCAGTTCTCCTTCTGGTCCGACCATCCTCTACATAAAGGAGGAGTCGGCGGCTATTAATCACTTGTTCTGTTTATCACTTCTCTGAAGATGTCTGGTCGCGGTAAAGGAGGGAAAGGTCTCGGGAAAGGCGGCGCCAAGCGGCACAGGAAGGTGCTCCGTGATAACATCCAGGGCATCACCAAGCCCGCCATCCGCCGTCTCGCCCGCAGAGGAGGCGTCAAGCGCATCTCCGGCCTTATCTACGAAGAGACTCGCGGAGTCCTGAAAGTTTTCCTGGAGAATGTGATCCGTGATGCCGTCACCTACACCGAGCACGCCAAGAGGAAGACCGTCACCGCCATGGACGTGGTGTACGCGCTGAAGCGCCAGGGCCGCACTCTCTACGGCTTCGGAGGTTAATTCTGCTCTATTCTGACAACCCAAAGGCTCTTTTCAGAGCCACCCACATCTACCTGAAAGGCTACAATGTCCTGCTGCTGTGGGGTGAGCGGAAGGCGGATCTCCTGTGCCCTGGTGAATGTTGTTCGCTCTCACTGATCACAAAGTTCTGCTGTGAGATGAATGTGTTGATGCTGCTTTAATGATATTTTTAGGATCAGACCCGTGTGGGTGATCGGGTGCAGCGAATATTCACCGGGAATAACGCTGTATGAGGCAGCTGGATAGATGGACGCACTGTACCGGGTTTTTAGACTCCATGTAATCACCGCGTCTTGGACACTATTGTTACGGATCGATGGCGGCCACCGAAGATTAATGATAACCCTTCAGAATAATAATGGCGGCTCATCCTCCATCCAGCGCGATCACCGTGTGCGGGGGCAGCAGGTCTGGAGGACAGGACTGCGCTGTATCCGGAGTATTGTAGAGCTGCCCCAGACCTGAAACCTCACAACAATCTCCCCTATATGCAGAGGCGCAGGTTATAATCAGATGGACGGAGAGCAGCGAAGGGGGGGGGAGGGGGAGAGACAGAAAACTGAAACCGCAGCTGAAAACGGTGACACCAAAGGGTTAAACGGATGAGTGCTCTTAATGACATGACGTGTATATAGGCGGAGCTACAAAGAATTTGAAATTCCCGCTCAGTGGTGACGGTTTCTTCTGTCCCTTTTCTGTTACACGTGCTCCTCTTTACAGTTTGTCCTGCTGCTGTGGGGTGAGCTGACTGCCGATCTCCTGTGCTCCGGGGAATGCAATCCAGTACAAGTGTCTTCTTAACACCTTACTGGCCGATACCGCTCCACATGTTCTCACACATGCAGCGACTTTACCCCCACATCCTCGTGGAATATTCAAGGTGATGGGGCACATCTACACTTTACCCACAGATCTAGTGTCGCATGATTGTGACCCTTTTAGTGGGGAAATTTGTGGCAGGAAATTGCTGGTTAGTAGCCGCATTAAGTGTTATGTGAAAACCCGGTCTATCTACTCACAGCAAAGACAAATTTCCGCCCTCGGAGGAACAAGACCCTCCATCCCCTGTATATATTGCGTCGTATACACTATAGAATTGTGAGACCAGTAAAGCAACCGCTGCCCCATCTCCACATGTCAGCTCTGGAGCAGATCAGCCCATTCATTTCATCAGCAAAAACACTAGTGCATGCCCTCATCATCTCCCGCCTTGACTACTGCAACCTCCTGCTCTGTGGCCTCCCAACACTCTTGCACCCCTCCAATCTATCCTAAACTCTGCGGCCCGCTTAATCCACCTCTCCCCTCGCTACTCCCCAGCCTTGCCACTCTGCCAATCCCTTCACTGGCTTCCCATCACCCAACGACTCAAAACATTAACCATGACATACAAAGCCATGCACAACCTGTCTCCTCCCTAGTCTCCCGGTACCGACCTGCACGCAACCTCAGATCCTCACAAGATCTCCTCCTCTGCTCCTGTCATCTCCTCTTCCCACAATCGTGTACAAGATTTCTCCCGTGTATCCCCCATACTCTGGAACGCTCTACCTCAGCACATCAGACTCCCCCCTACCGTGGAAAGCTTCAAGAGGAACCTCAAGACCCACCTCTTCCAAGCAGCCTACAACCTACAATAGCCCTCAGTCCAGTACACCACTGGGCAACCAGCTCTGTCCTCACCCATTCCCTGTAGACTGAGCCCTCGCAGGCATGGTCCTCTCTCCTCCTGTACCAGTCTGTTTTGTACTGTTAATGACTGTTGTAGGTATACCCTCTTTCACTTGTAAAGCACCATAGAATAAATGGCGCTATAATAATAATACCCTGAATATCTGCTCTATAAGAAACGCAGCACAGGAGTGCGGATCGTACAGGAATCTATACACAGCCTGGTGCTTCTGTTAAACACGGGGAGAAGTGCTGACATCGGCCGATATCGGCAGCCCCAGCTCTGATGAGGAGGATGTGGTGGCTCTTAGAAGAGCCTTTGTGTTGTGGATGATGCGGGGTCACTTGCTCTTCTTGCCGCTCTCGGTCTTCTTGGGCAGCAGCACGGCCTGGATGTTGGGCAGGACGCCTCCCTGGGCAATGGTCACCCCACCCAGCAGCCTGTTCAGCTCCTCGTCATTGCGCACGGCCAGCTGCAGGTGTCGGGGGATGATGCGGGTCTTCTTGTTGTCCCGGGCAGCATTGCCGGCCAATTCCAGGATCTCAGCGGTCAGATACTCGAGCACAGCGGCCAGGTAGACCGGAGCGCCGGCGCCCACTCTCTCGGCGTAATTGCCCTTGCGGAGAAGCCTGTGCACACGACCGACCGGGAACTGCAGTCTTGCCCGGGATGAGCGGGTCTTGGCCTTAGCGCGGGCCTTCCCTCCTTGTTTGCCGCGTCCAGACATCGCTCTGATCTTCTCTCCAACAGCTCAAAGAAAACACAATTCTTGTGTGATGTCAGTGCTGGTTCCTCATTCGCTTTTATCGGGTGCTGCCCCGCCCTCCCTTCTCACCATTGGATGGATCTAAAGCCTCTTGTTTAGTGAAGACACCAATGAGATGCAGCGGGCGCAGCCTATGACACTCCCAGATATCATAGGCTGCGCCCGCTGTGCAGACGACTGTATATATCATACACACTGCTGTATACACTGAATTTAAATAAAACGGAAATAAATACAGTTTTAGAAACAAAACTACATACTCATAGATTTTCTTTGGTTTTTAACTTTAGAAAAGCTCTTTTGCTTTTTTTGGGGTTCAGCACGGGCCTAGTTTTGCTCTATCCTTCTTGAACTTCTAATGTAAAGAGAGGGAGGGCACTACCCCATAATATGGGCTCTCTTATGGCGGAAAGACTAATTCAGAAAGAAAAGCAAGGAAAGAATGCCATACAACAAGGATCACCATGCATAACTGTAAAATAACAATCTGTATAAAGTGTAGAACACATGACACAACAAATGAGTAACAATTTTTTTTTCCAGATATATATTGTATACTGCTGAATATCTTCAACACACTGCTGTGTATACAGTACTGTACACACTGCTGTATGTCATGTATGCACTGCTGTATATAGTGTATACATTACCGTGTAGCCTGAACACACTGCGCAGAATGCTGTATATCATGCACACACTGCTGTATATCATGCACACACTGCTGTATATCATGCACACACTGCTGTATATGCGCTAAACACTGCTCTGTTATTATTATGGACACATAAAGCTGCTGATTGTGCAGTATATACAGCTGTGCTGTGTGTGGGTGTTATGCATTTTGTGTCTCTGCTACTTCCTCAGTATTTCACCATTTTCACAGCAGTTTGTTTCAGATGCGTGATTAATATTTCCGTGATTACACAGGGATTTTTCTACTTTTAGATGATGGAGTGAGTCACATTGTGAAGTCATCGCCTCATCACAGCTCTTCCCACCAGTACAGGCCTCACAGAGGATAAGACACAATATTCTGCAGGAGATTGCACTCATCTACCTATGGGTATGATCTACTAATGTGGAGACCTGGTTACCCCAATACGCTGCACACACGGGATAGATTTATATTCCAGCTCAGGGAGGTGCAGGCAGCGGAGGCCATCGCCTGTGTTACCCTTCTGCGCTCTCAGCAGCTCCAGGTCGGTCGCACATAGTATAATCTGCAGCCTGTACGATATAAATTGTAGTGAAGATCCCCGTGGTGGTAACAAGGACCCGGAATAGGAGGACGAGCTCCCGCAGCAGTTTTATTTTCTCGGACACCTTAGTGATGAGCAGATCGGGAGGACGGCGGCGATGATCCCGGGACCTTCTCTCCGCTGTTTCCCGGCTTCTCTGGTAGTGACGGCTACAAACGCTCAGTGGAGATGTTGGAGGATGGGAAGTGCTGGAGAAAGCGCGCTCACCCGTCCGGCTGTAGCCGATAAAGGGCTTTTATCCCGGGCAGGGAAGCACAAGGGGAGAGCGGAGCTTCACTCTGGTACGGTCGGGAGAAGGCGGGGCCTGTGTTCAGTGTCAGCCAATAGAAGGTCAGGACGGTGCAGCTCAGCAGCCAATCAGTGCGCAGTAAGACTGTATATAGAACAGACGCCTTCAGCTCCGGCCTCAGTGTTTTCATCACAGATTTTTTTTGTGTTTTATTTCCGCATCACACGATGGCAGAGACCGCACCAGCCGCCGCTCCTCCTGCCGCCGAACCGGCCGCCAAATCTAAGAAGCAGCCGAAGAAATCCGGGGCCGCCAAGAAAAGCAAGAAATCCTCCGGTCCCAGCGTCTCCGAGCTGATTGTCAATGCCGTGTCCGCCTCTAAGGAGCGCAGTGGGGTCTCTCTGGCCGCCGTGAAGAAGGTCCTGACTGCCCGAGGCTACGATGTAGAGAAGAACAACAGCCGGGTGAAGCTGGGCGTCAAGGGGCTGGTCACCAAAGGCGTCCTGCTCCAGGTGAAGGGCAGCGGCGCCTCCGGATCCTTCAAGCTGAACAAGAAGCAGGAGACCAAGGACAAGGTGGCCAAGAAGAAGCCAGCAGCTGCGGCCAAGAAACCCGCTGCAGCCAAGAAAGCGGCCAAATCTCCTAAGAAGGCCGCAGCCAAGAAGCCCGCAGCTGCCAAGAAGGCGGCAAAGAGCCCCAAGAAGAAGGCCGCTCCGAAACCCAAGAAGGCGGCAAAGAGCCCGGCTAAGAAGGCGGCAAAACCCAAAGCTGCCAAGAGTCCGGCTAAGAAAGCGGCGAAAGCCAAGAAGCCTGCGGCTAAGAAATAAGCTGCAGCCGCCCTGATACTCCCTCACAAAGGCTCTTTTCAGAGCCAACACCTTGTCCCGGCAGAGCTGTGATCAGGAGCGGACATTGTATTTTCATTCTTCCGCACAGTGTCGCCATCTACAGGATCCCGCACACTGGTATCACTATAATGAGGGTTATTATTCCCCGGCTCTGGCGCTGTATTCCCGCCATATCACGTGTGCAGCTGATCACACCCGGCCGCGTCCTGCAGGTCACAGCAGCGGGAGTGATGCGCGTGTAATGAGCTCTTCTGTCGCTGCTCCCTTGTGAGCGCAGATTGGAGCCTACAAGTCACATGTACTAGAGTCACTATCATCAGATTTTGGCCCCGGGAACCTAGAAACCCGCGTTAGGATGAGTAGGAGGAGGGAGCGGCGCTGTACAGCTCTGCGGGAAAATACAAATACAGGCACATCGGCGGCTCCTGTAACACCCGCTGCTCTGATACATACACTACCCACAAGGGGGAGCTGCGGAGACCCCACCCGCATCTGTAGGGCGGGATTACTGGCCCTCAGGCTCCGCCTCCTGTGAGCAATGATTGGTCGCGGACATCGCATCCTATTGGCAGCTTGTGTTATTTTATGAAATATCCAATGGGGTGCTCTGCATGAAGCGGGAAAACGAGCAGCAGAGTATAAATCTCCTGCTCTGCGCTGCTCCTCATCACATCTGTTCTCCTCTATACTGAGCTATGGCTAGAACTAAGCAGACCGCTCGTAAATCCACCGGAGGGAAAGCTCCCCGCAAGCAGCTGGCCACTAAGGCCGCCAGGAAGAGCGCTCCCGCCACCGGCGGAGTGAAGAAGCCTCACCGCTACCGGCCAGGCACAGTCGCTCTCCGTGAGATCCGCCGGTACCAGAAGTCCACGGAGCTGCTGATCCGTAAGCTTCCCTTCCAGCGCCTGGTAAGAGAAATCGCCCAGGACTTCAAGACCGATCTCCGCTTCCAGAGCTCGGCCGTCATGGCCCTGCAGGAGGCCAGCGAGGCTTATCTGGTGGGGCTGTTTGAGGACACAAATCTGTGCGCCATCCACGCTAAGAGGGTCACCATCATGCCCAAAGACATCCAGCTGGCCCGCCGCATCCGTGGGGAGAGGGCCTAGATCTGTCCTGCACCCCGAGTACAACACAAAGGCTCTTCTCAGAGCCACCACATCCTCCTCATCAGAGCTGGTGCCGCTTATATCCGCCATTATGTTCCGTACTAGTGTCTGCACCAGACGGTTTATATGGCAATGTCGGCATCTACATCCATCCTCCATTACTGCGATTACTGCGGAGCTGGAAGTCAATGCGGGAAATAATCGGAATGATCTTAGTCCATATCCCTGAGATCAGACACGTGCGGGCAGTGAGTGATACAGTAAATTTCACCCATTAATGTAAGATTGTAAGTTACCGCCCGTGTGCGCAGGTATATAGCGGACTACAGCTTGGATCTGTCCTGATCACTTATCACCACAAAGTTCACTTTGAAGAGCTGATCCTTCACATCTACCTGTTATTTTCCTCTTAGTCCTTTTGTTCTACAAAGTGTCATCACAATTGTAGTCACACAACCATAAAGTCATTCCATGCAACAATAAACATTGTTATATTATGTACTACAATACAGGAGGAATTTTTTTTTTTGCAAAAAAAAAAACAGGGATTACATACCTAACCATAATAGTTTAAATCAATGCAGGGATAAAGTGCAAGGTTTTGGATCTAGCAAAAAAACTGCTACACACCTGCTTAAGCATGAATGGTATATAGGTAAGTACTACCCTTCTAAAAAAAAGTCATAATTGTAGTCCCAAACGTGCAGCCATTTCATCAAATACTAAGTATTGATTGACATATTGAGTGCAGCAAAGCAGGAGGAATATTATTGCAAAAAAACAGGGATTAAATACCTAAACATGATAGGTTGAATAGAATAGACTCCCCTCACTTCTGGTCTGATGAAGCCTGCTCTGTGACACGCAAAATGCTGTTACCTCTCCTGAGGGGACTCCACACTCTTGCACTTTATCCCTGCATTGGTTTACATTCTATTCTGTTTTGGTATGTAATCCCTGTGTTTTTGTTTTTGTTTTTTTTTAAAAATCTTCCAGCATTGCAGCACCTGTCTACTTAATATTTGATGAAATGACTGTATGTTTGTGAGTACTTTTTTTTTTCTTTAAGGAGGGCAGTACTAATTGTTTAAGTTTGTTTATCCCTGCAATGATTTAAACTGTTTAATGGTATGTAATCCCTGGGTTTTTTTTTTTATTCCTCCTACATAGTATAATTTTATATATAAATAATAAAATTTGCTGGAATGGCTACATGGTTGTAACTACAATTGTTATGACTTTGGCAGCAGGGTGGTACTTACCCATATGTAATTACACAGGTCTGTAGTGATTTTTTTTCCTGCCAGAAGTCTATTGCATCTGTCATCTTTTCCTCTTTTTTTATATTCAATATTTGTATCTGATATGGTTTTTGTACCCAAATCAATGTCATTGTTTTGCAGGATACCCCACTTGTTTCTCCGGTTTTTCTTTTCATTTTTTTATTAGTGGTTTTGCAGACACCCCATGGGTAACCAAACAGGTCTCCCTGAGGTCTCTCTATTTACTCGATCTTTTTTCTAGTATTTACTTGAATCATATCTGAAGGATTTAGCTTTTTCTAAGCCTCTATTGCTATGGACCTCTCACGCTCCGGTCAGGAAGAGCCTCCGCCAGTCGGAGCATTGTATGCGATCCCCGCCCCAGTTATACGGCCGTGTGACTGCTGCCTAACTACTGCTCCCATCATCCCGTGCCTGCTCTGCACTACTACTCAGCAATCTTCATCTTCTGGCTGGTGATGAAGCCGTTTATATCTCTCCACACACCGGACATTGGCGCCTGAGTGTGAGGCCGCTTCTCTGGGAAAATGTAAGCTCATGTTATAGCACGGACCTCCTGCTTGTAGCTGTGGAACTGATCTGTACATAGACTGCAGGAATAAGCGACTGGGGAGATAATGACGGAGATCTGGAAAGGTGCTTACATAACACGTTAGTGTTCGGTGGATTTTATCTATGGACTATATTTGGGATAATTCTCATGGGGAAGAAGTTATATTAGAGTCAAAAGAACTGCAGAAGCAGACAGGGCGGTAAATTCAAACTCCCTAACAGTTCCGTATTCAGCCAATCAGCAGAGGAAAGGGCGGAGTTCTCAGTCTATAAAACACGCCCCGGACACGCGTCATCTCCTCAGTTCCCCTTCTGGTCCGACCATCCTTTACATAAAGGAAGAGCCGGCGGCAGTTCATCACTTGTTCTGTTCTCACTTCTCTGAAAATGTCTGGTCGCGGTAAAGGAGGAAAAGGTCTCGGGAAAGGCGGCGCCAAGCGGCACAGGAAGGTGCTCCGTGATAACATCCAGGGCATCACCAAGCCCGCCATCCGCCGTCTCGCCCGCAGAGGAGGCGTCAAGCGCATCTCCGGCCTCATCTACGAAGAGACTCGCGGAGTCCTGAAAGTTTTCCTGGAGAATGTGATCCGTGACGCCGTCACCTACACCGAGCACGCCAAGAGGAAGACCGTCACCGCCATGGACGTGGTGTACGCGCTGAAGCGCCAGGGCCGCACTCTCTACGGCTTCGGAGGTTAATTCTGCTCTATTCTGACAACCCAAAGGCTCTTTTCAGAGCCACCCACATCTACCTGAAAGGCTACAATGTCCTGCTGCTGTGGGGTGAGCGGAGGGCGGATCTCCTGTGCCCTGGTGAATGCTGTTCGCTCTCACTGATCTATCATGTGGCTGATCATATAACACCAGGGTACATGATGGGGGTGGTATAGCCGAACATGGCGATATCTGAGCACAGTCCATATCCTGCTGTGCTGCGGTCACTACAGAGTAAGAAGCAAAGTTCTGCTGTGAGATGAATGTGTTAATGCCGCTTAATGATATTTATAGGAGCAGACCCGTGTGGGTGATCGGGTGCAGCGAATATTCACCTGCTGGTACAGACTGCGCTGTATCCGGAGTATTGTAGAGCTGCCCCAGACCTGAATCCTCACAATATAATCTCCCCTATATGCAGAGGCGCAGGCTATAATCAGATGGACGGAGAGCAGCAATTGGGGGGATGTTCACAATAACGGCAGGAGGGTCACAGCAGCAGGAGACGGAAAAGGAACTGAAACTGAATACGGTGACACCAAAGGGTTACACGGATGAGCGCTCTTAATGACATGACGTGTATATAGGCGGAGCTACAACGAATTTGAAATTCCCGCTCAGTGGTGACGGTTTCTTCTTTTCGTTTTCTGTAACTCGTGCTCCTGCCTTCTTTACAGTTTGTCCTGCTGCTGTGGGGTGAGCTGACTGCCGATCTCCGGGGAATGCTGTCACTGATCTGTCATGTGTCTGATAATACAGATAAGTCCGGGGTGTATAGTCCAGTACAAGTGTCTCCTTCCCGTATTTAACTCATTACTGGCCAAGTATCGGCCGATCCCACTCCACAATAGTACCCGTTCCCCTAACATGGCGACTGTGAGGAGAACGGGTATTATTGTACCCCCAAACCCCTGCAGCGCCCACATCCTGCTAGAACATACGAGGTGATCGGGCAGAGCTACCTGTATCCATAGTTCCGGCTGCGCATGACTGTGACCCTATTTAGCGGGGAAGTTTGTGACTTCTGTGAAATTGCTTCTAGGTAGCCGCACTCCACGGCAAAGACCCTCCCTCCCCTGTATATACTGAGCGCTGCTGTATACACTATAGAATTGTGCCAACTGAAAAGCAACCGCTGCTCCATCACCACATGATGTCAGCTCTGGAGCAGATCAGTCCATTCATTTCACGCCCTGAATATCTGCTCTGTAGGAAACGCAGCACAGGAGTGCGGGAAGTACATATATCTATACACCGCCTGGTGCTCCTGTTCTCAGACAATCCGATAAGTTCAGACATCGGCCGATATCAGCGGCACCAGCTCTGATGAGGAGGATGTGGTGGCTCTTAGAAGAGCCTTTGTGTTGTGGATGATGCGGCGTCACTTGCTCTTCTTGCCGCTCTCGGTCTTCTTGGGCAGCAGCACGGCCTGGATGTTGGGCAGGACGCCTCCCTGGGCAATGGTCACCCCACCCAGCAGCCTGTTCAGCTCCTCGTCATTGCGCACGGCCAGCTGCAGGTGCCGGGGGATGATGCGGGTCTTCTTGTTGTCCCGGGCAGCATTGCCGGCCAATTCCAGGATCTCAGCGGTCAGATACTCCAGCACAGCGGCCAGGTAGACCGGAGCGCCGGCGCCCACTCTCTCGGCGTAATTGCCCTTGCGAAGAAGCCTGTGCACACGACCGACCGGGAACTGCAGTCCTGCCCGGGATGAGCGGGTCTTGGCCTTAGCGCGGGCCTTCCCTCCTTGTTTGCCGCGTCCAGACATCGCTGCGTTTTTAAAGATCAGCAGGTAAAGAACTGTGATGTGACGCGTGTGCGGCTCCGGAGTGTTTTATAAGCGGCTGCTCCGCCCTCCTCTCCTGTCATTGACTGAATCTGAAGTCAGCCATGGAAATGAGACTTGTGGATCCACCAATGAGCTGCAGGGGCGGTGATCATGACGTTTCCACAAGTCACATGCCTTTTTCCCCTCAATAGAACAGCGATGTGGCATCAGTGCTCATTTGCATGGCCGGTCTATAAATACGGCCGCTCTGGGAGGACCAGGATCACTAATCTCTTCTCTTGTGACGAGTTCTTTCTGTTCTCATCATGCCTGATCCCGCCAAGTCCGCCCCAGCCGCCAAGAAGGGCTCCAAGAAAGCCGTGACCAAGACTCAGAAGAAGGACGGCAAGAAGCGGAGGAAGAGCCGGAAGGAGAGCTATGCCATCTACGTGTACAAGGTGCTGAAGCAGGTGCACCCCGACACCGGCATCTCCTCCAAGGCCATGGGCATCATGAACTGCTTCGTGGGTGACATCTTCGAGCGCATCTCAGGGGAAGCCTCCCGCCTGGCTCATTACAACAAGCGCCACACCATCACCTCCCGGGAGATCCAGACCGCCGTGCGCCTGCTGCTGCCGGGAGAGCTGGCCAAGCACGCCGTGTCCGAGGGCACCAAGGCCGTCACCAAGTACACCAGCGCCAAGTGATCACCACCGCTGCTCCCATCCTCCACACCACAAGGGCTCTTCTAAGAGCCACCACATTGTCTACAGCAGAGCCTGATACTGGAGAGACTGGGTATACAGCACAATAACGCGGTATATAGTGTTATAGTGGGAATATAAAGTACCTTTATACAGATGTATTGCGTAATATTGCGGTTCACAGTCCTAGATTAGGAATATCCTGCATTATACAGAGATATGGGGTTATACGGCAATGTCAGTATACACAACCATTTAGAGATTTATGGGGGTTTGTAGCATATGAGATAACTACTATATGCGGGTACTAGAAAACTGGGAACATCGCGGGTAGTAACTGGTTAACTAAACGTCTATGGGCGGAGCCAGGGCCTTACTGACTGCTGATTGGCTGAACGTTAAATTTGAAATTCCCGCCCTATGGCTGAGAGTTTCCACTCTTTGTTCTCGGTAACACGCGGTGATTCGGTTTATTTCCTCTTCTCAGGCCGGGAGTGATTGATCTGTCCGCACTATATTGCTGTATACTGCGCTGTATGGGCTTTGCATATTCTACTAATACTGGACTGTTTGGAGTAACACTGAATATTACTATGAAAGCTTTATATGTGTGTAAAAAGTACAATATGGGAAGTAGACAACATGGAAGGTGCACAGCAGTATATGGCCCTGTATGGATGTATATGAGGAGCTCTCAGCAGTATATGGGGGTAAACAGACCTGTGTGTGGCCCTGCTGTGTAATTATACAATGTGAGGCTGTAGACAGGAGCGGATGTGGTGATATTCGGGCTGTGATCTCCGGTGACCTGATTGCCGGACTGCCCTGCCGCCGTGTCCCGCAATCCGGCAGAGGTGACCGGCGGTCACACATGATACCCTGGGAGTCTCCGGGTGTGAACTCCGGTGGCTTCAGTGACGTCACCGCTCCTCACAGAGCTGCGGAGGGAATGAGGGTGTGCGTCTATTTTATTTCAAATAAAGGATTTCTCTCATGTTTGTGTTTTTCTTTTGACTTCTAGAGTTGATTACAGGGAGTCTCATGCGCCTCCCCATTACTATCCTTGATGCAGCTGTTTTTTGTCAAATCACAGCTGATATTAACCCCATATATTGCCATATATTTAGTGATCACCTTTGCTTATGGCAAGGTGCTCCATCATGCTGGAAAAGCCATTGTTGGGCGCCAAACTGCTCTTGGACAGTTGGGAGAAGTTGCTCTTGGAGGACATTCTGGTGCCATTCTTTATTCATGGCTGTGTTTTTAGGCAAGACTGTGAGTGGTGCGATTCCCTTGGCTGAGAAGCAACCCCACACATGAATGGTTTCCGGCTGCTTAACAGTTGGCATGAGACAAGACTGGTGCTAGCGCTCACCTCTTCTTCTCCTAATAAGCTGTTTTCCAGATGTCCCAAACAATCGAAAAGGAGATTCATCTGAGAAAATGACTTTACCCCAGTCCTCAGCAGTCCACTTCCTGTACCTTTTGCAGAATATCAGTCGGTCCCTGATGTTTTTTCTGGAGAGAAGTGGCTTCTTTGCTGCCCTCGAAACCAGGCCTTGCTCAAAGAGTCTCCGCCTCACAGTGCGTGCAGAAGCACTCACACCAGCCTTCTGCCATTGATGAGCTCGCTCGGCACTGCTGGTAGTCCCATCCCGCAGCTGAAACAGTTTTAAGATACGGTCCTGGCGTTTGCTGGTCCTTCTTGAGCGCCCTGGAGCCTTTTTGGCAACAATGGAAGCTCTGTCCTTGAAGTTCTTGATGATGTGATAGATTGTTGACTGAGGTGCAATCTTTGTAGCTGCGATACTCTTCCCTGTTAGGCCATTTTTGTGCAGAGCAGTGATGGCTGCACGTGTTTCTTTAGAGGCAACCATGGTTAACTGAAGAGAAACAATGATACCAAGCACCAGCCTCCTTTTAAAGTGTCCAGTGGTGTCATACTTACTTAATCATGACTGATCGCCAGCCCTGTCCTCATCAACACCCACACCTGTGTTAATGGAACAATCACTAAAACAATGTTAGCTGCTCCTTTTAAGGGAAGAAATTCAATGATGTTGAAATGTCTTTTGGGAGTTAAAGTTCATTTTCTTAGCCAATATTGACTTTGCAAGTAATTGCTGTTAAGCTGATCACTCTTTATGACATTCTGGAGTGTATGCAAATTGCCATTAGAAAAACTTAAGCAGTAGACTTTGTAAAAATTAATATTTGTAGCATTCTCAAAACTTTTGGCCATGACTGTATATGCAAGGGAAATCCGTGCAGCTGGAAGATGTGCTGAATGAAGGCATCAGCGAGTTCCGGAACAGAGAGTAGACCGACCATGGGGACGAAATGAACCATCTTGGAGAATCGGTGCACCACGACCCAAATGACCATATATTCAGAAGATAACGGCAAGTCCGTGATAAAATCCATGGCAATGTGTTGCCATGGAATGGAGGGAATCGGTAGAGGCAGGAGACGGCCATAGGTCAGGTGTTTCGGCGTCTTGTTCCGGGCACAGGATGGACAAGTGTAGACAAAGGAGATGACATCCTTATAGAGAGACAGCCCAGGACCTAGGACTTAGTGGCAGCTATGGGCTGCTGCCATTAACTCTTTATTACCTCGATTGACACCGCACCAGGGCAATTCGGGGTGAGCCGGGTCGAGTCCCGGGACTGTTGCATCTAATGGATGGGGCAAATCCAGGTGGCTGCTGGCTGATATCGTTATTGTTCCCCATAACGTGGGGCTTCCCATCCTGACAATACCAGCCTTTAGCAGTTTGGCTTGTTTTTTTAATTATTTATTTATTGTACTGCACGATATAGACCCGCCCATCGGCGGCTGTAATTGGTTGCAGTGAGACAGCTGTAACTCAGCGTGGGGGAGGGTCTGACTGCAACCAATCATAGACGAGGGTGGGCGGGGGAAGCAGTGAATACGAGATTGAATAATGGGCGGCTGGCTTTTTCAAAAGAGGAAAAGCCGCCGGAGCTTTGTGACAACTGTGCAGCATCACGCCCGTGATCGGTGAGTATGAGAGAGGGGGGGGACAGAGACCAGGAGTGATTATAAACGATTTCAATCGTTCTGCTGGACATGCTGAGCATGCGCAGTAGAACGTGACGAAATCCGTCAGCGGATTCCGCCGCTTAGCGCATAGCGGCTGAAACTGCCACCATAGACAATCATTTGACACCGTGGCAGATTCCAATAGAATCCATCAAGGTGAGCTATTTAACAACACAAAAACGCTACATGCAGCGTTCCTTCCACCCGACACAGCATCAAAATAACGACGCTGCGTCGTGCAGCAGATGCAACGCAAGACCATCCGTTGCTATCCGTAGCTAATTGTAGTCTATGAGGAATATAACGGTTTCCTGCAATGTTTACCGTAATTCTTCAAAGCTGCGGATAGTAACGGAAGCCGTCCAACGCAAGTGTACAAGTAGCCTTAAATGGCAGCGGATCGCTGCCATTTAACTCCAGGCTTAATCATGGCAGCGTCTATGAGACAGCTTTCATGATTAACCTGTAAGTAAAGTGAATAAACACACACACGGAAAAATCCTTTATTTTAAATAAAAGACAAAAAGACCTATATAATGTCCCAACTCCCTGCATTTTCTAAGCTGGCACCCTTTAGTGACTTTCATGTGGCACTAAAGGGTGCTTAGCCTTGTATTTAGCCAAAGAATAAATAAATAATTAAAAAAAAACGACGTGAGGTCCCCCCATCTTTTGTAGCCAGCTAGGGTAAAGCAGACGGCTGCAGCCTGCAAACCACAGCTGGCAGCTTTACCTTGGCTGGTAATCCAAAACAGAGGGCACCCCACGCTATTATTTTACATTAAATAAATACTTTAAAACAAAAAACGTGGGGTCCCCCCCAAATTGGATCCCCAGCCAAGGTAAAGCGGACAGCTGTGGTCTGGTATTATCAGACTAGGGAGGTCCACCATTATTGGACACTCCCCAGCCTAAAAATAGCAGGCTACAGCCGCCCCAGAAGTGGCACATCCATTGAATGTGCCAATCCTGGCGCTTCGCCCCAACTCATCCCATTGCCCTGGTGCGGTGGCAGACAGGGTAATATATGGGGTTGATGCCAGATGTGTAATGTCGCCTGGCATCAAGCCCTGGGGTTAGTGATGTCACGGCGTCTATCAGATACCTGATATCACCAACCCAGTCAGTAAGAAATAAAAAATAGACAACAAAAAAAGTTTTATTTGAAAAAACACTCCCCCAAAACATTCCCTCTTTCACCAATTTATTGAAAAGAACAATCAATTCAAGGTCCGGCGTAATCCAATAATGGCGTCCTACGGCGATCCGATCCATACCATAGAAGTCAGTGACAGCGCTGATGTCAGGAGAGCAGGAGATCGTCACAGCAGGTAATGATCTCATCTAACCTCCTGACAGCAGCGCTCGTC
This sequence comes from Anomaloglossus baeobatrachus, assembly GCF_048569485.1. NCBI lineage: Eukaryota > Metazoa > Chordata > Amphibia > Anura > Aromobatidae > Anomaloglossus > Anomaloglossus baeobatrachus. Next base: position 271,214,624 of record NC_134359.1, read on the forward strand.
ATCCCCGCGGCTGCCAGCACTGCAGCTTGAGAAGCTGCTGATACTGCGGGCAGACACTGAAACACTGCAGTGCAGGCAGCCGTGGGGTTTGAGTGGGACACAGACTACACGGGCACCAGGAGGTCACACGGAAGTGCTTCTGTGCGGCATCCAGGGAGTGTGACGTGTGTGTGTTTATACTCTGCTCCACTTCCTCTTCCTGTCGTAATGGCATCACTTCCCTGCAAAATGCAGGGAAGTGATGAACATTACCGCAGGTAAATCGCGGCTATACCGAGGGTATACCGCACAGCATTTGCTACCTGTCTCCACTGTACCCGCGGTACCTGTCTCCACTGTTGGGAGCATCATCTGGAAGTGGAAGGCTTATGGAACTACTGTTAGCCTTCCACAGCCTGGATAGCCTTTGAAAGTTTCCACCCGTGCCGAGGCCAGGCTTGTCCGAAGAGTCAAGGCTAACCCAAGGACAATAAGGAAGGAGCTCCGGGAAGATCTCATGGCAGTGGGGACATTGATTTCAGTCAATACCATAAGTAACATACTCCACCGCAATGGTCTCCGTTCCAGACTAGCCCGTAAGGTACCTTTACTTTCAAAGCGTCATGTCAAGGCTCGTCTACAGTTTGCTCATGATCACTTGGAGGACTCTGAGACAGACTGGTTCAAGATTCTCTGGTCTGATGAGACCAAGATCAAGATCTTTGGTGCCAACCACACACGTGACGTTTGGAGACTGGATGACACTGCATACGACCCCAAGAATACCATCGCTACAGTCAAGCATGGTGGTGGCACCATCATGCTGTGGGGATGTTTCTCAGCCAAGGGGCCTGGCCATCTGGTCCGCATCCATGGGAAGATGGATAGCACGGCCTACCTGGAGATTTTGGCCAAGAACCTCCGCTCCTCCATCAAGGATCTTAAGATGGGTCGTCATTTCATCTTCCAACAAGACAACGACCCAAAGCACACAGCCAAGAAAACCAAGGCATGGTTCAAGAGGGAAAAAATCAAGGTGTTGCAGTGGCCTAGTGAGTCTCCTGACCTTAACCCAATTGAAAACTTGTGGAAGGAGCTCAAGATTAATGTCCACATGAGACACCCAAAGAACCTAGATAAATTGGAGAATATCTGCATGGAGGAGTGGGCCAAGATAACTCCAGAGACCTGTGCCGGCCTGATCAGGTCTTATAAAAGACCATTATTAGCTGTAATTGCAAACAAGGGTTATTCCACAAAATATTAAACCTAGGGGTTGAATAATAATTGACCCACACTTTTATGTTGAAAATTTATTAAAATTTAACTGAGCAACATAACTTGTTGGTTTGTAAGATTTATGCATTTATTAATAAATCCTGTTCTTGTTTGAAGTTTGCAGGCTCTAACTTATTTGCATCTTATCAAACCTGCTAAATCTGAAGGGGGTTGAATACTACTTGTAGGCACTGTATATTTGTTAAAACAATTAACTCACTGTGGCGGCTGGAGCTTCTACTATTCGGTGCAGCTGTAATATTAGGCAATGTTCTTGTTGCTTTTCCAGGTTTGAGTTGTCTGGGACTGCTGTATATACATCACAGGGGAGGGTGGGGAGGAATATAGATCACTGGGGAGGCTGGGGGCATAGACATCACTGGGGGGTACATACATCATTGATGGGGAGCACAGACATAGCTGGGGGGGCATAAACATTGCTGGGGAGGGCTGGGAGGAATATACATCACTAGGGAAGCAGCAGGGCATAGACGTCACTGGGGATACAAACATCACTGGGCAGCACAGACTGTACTGGGGGTATATACACATCACTGGGTTGCACAGACATAGCTGGGGGCACAAACATTGCTGGGGTTATATACATAGCCAAGGGCAGACAGCCCTGGGGGATGCCGGAAGGACACAGACAGCCCTGGGGGCACAGAGAATGATGGGAGAGGATGGAGGCACAGACAAACCTGGGGGACGCTGGGGGCACAGAGAAGGATGGGAGAGGCTGAAGGCACAGACAGACCTGGGAGAGGCGCAGGGCACAGAGCTCACTGGGGAGACTGGGGGGAGCACAGAGCTCATTGGGGAGACTGGGGGGAGCACAGAGCTCATTGGGGAGACTAGGGGGGGCATGGAGATCACTGGGGAGACAGAACAGATCACTGGAGAGACAGCACAGATCACTGGGGAGACGGCACAGATCACTGGGGAGACTGGGGGGGGCACAGATCACTGGGGAAAAAGAGGGGCACAGAGCGCTGGGGACACAGAGAAGGATGGGAGAGGCTGAAGGCACAGACAGACCTGGGAGAGGCGCAGGGCACAGAGCTCACTGGGGAGACTGGGGGGAGCACAGAGCTCATTGGGGAGACTAGGGGGGGCACGGAGATCACTGGGGAGACAGAACAGATCACTGGAGAGACAGCACAGATCACTGGGGAGACTGGGGGGCACAGAGCTCATTGGGGAGACTAGGGGGGGCACGGAGATCACTGGGGAGACAGAACAGATCACTGGAGAGACAGCACAGATCACTGGGGAGACGGCACAGATCACTGGGGAGACGGCACAGATCACTGGGGAGACGGCACAGATCACTGGGGAGACGGCACAGATCACTGGGGAGACGGCACAGATCACTGGGGAGACGGCACAGATCACTGGGGAGACTGGGGGGGGCACAGATCACTGGGGAAAAAGAGGGGCACAGAGCGCTGGGGACACAGACAGACCTGGGGGAGTTTGGAGGCAGTTAGAGAACTGGGGGAGGCTTGGATCACTGAGTGCTGGAGGTGGCTGCAGGCATGGAGAGGAGGTGCTGCCGCGGGGCACAAGGAGCCACCACCGCCGGGCACAGGGAGCCACCACCGCGTACAGTGAGCTGCCACCGCCGGGTACAGGGAGCCACGGCCGGCACAGGGAGCCGCCACCGCCGCCGGGAACAGACCTGGGGGAGGATTGGCAGTCAATCCTCTCCTGTTTGATTCTAGCGCTCCTCACGCCGACCCCACCTACAAAGTATGTCCTCACGTAGGCAGTGCCAGCGTGGGGACGTAGTCTTTCAGGTACAGGAAATGCAGTGTTCAGCATTGAACGCGCTGTGTGGGATTTTAAACGGCCAGCAGCCAGCAAGATGCGACTGCAGTCCCCAGGAATCAAGGAATCAGCCTGGGGGCCGCAGAAAAAGTCTTCGCAGGCCGGAGGTTCCCCACCGCTGCTCTAGCTGTTGATCCACTAGGAATTGATGATGTAAGAGGGAGGATTTTATATGAATAAACCGACAATGAAGCCTCTGATTGCACAGGGCACAGAGCTCCAATGTACAGAGCAGCGTCTCTGTGTCCTTTATTCTAGAGGGAGAGGAAAAGAGGGTTTTTTTCTTCTATTAAAATTACTAAAATTAATCAAAAAAAATAGAATGTCATTTTATTACACTTTTTATAAAATAATAAACATCACAAATCAGCAAATAACATGGACATATTTGGTGTCCCTGTAATCGTAAAGACTTGAACAAGACAGCGATCAGACTATTTATGGGGATTGGTAAATGGCGGGAAAAAAATAGCGCGTTTTGTGTTGATGTGAATCCTGAAGATTATAAAGAAAAAAAAAACACCAAATCCGCACAGTTCAGCAGCGACTTCAGACCGAGGACGGAGATTTCATTACGTCTCATCCACTTTGCTTGGACATTTAGTCCGTGTTCACATGTAGTGTAAATGCTGCATTTTTTTTCTGCTGTTTTTTTGCACACATATTTTGCGGTGTTTAATTGTCCAAGTAAAGTGGATTCCATGAGAACACGCCGCTGATCTCTGCAGTTTTGATGCTTTTTATCTCTGGAGGTTTCTATGTGGAACTTAAAAAAACGCAGGAAAAAGCCTCTCTACAATAAAAACACTTAAAAACGCAGATTCACATCTGAACCAAAAACGCATTAAATAATAGAGAAAAGGTAGAAAAAAAATGCAGGAAAAATCACAGAAGATTGTTATTGCATAGTATAGTGCAGACAGCGGCAGAAACAAAAATAAACAATTGATGCAACGTGTGAACACGGCCTTATAGGCACAAGTAAGCAACATGTCATATAGTGACACAGAAATAAGAAAAATCTGGCTGCTATGACTATTACCGAACAGTCCGGGGCATCTACTGAATGACCCTTACTGCCAAATGGGTGTGGCTAGGGGCGTGGTCAAAATTTGCTGCTGCGCGCAACGCATGATTTGTCCATCTTTCCTTATTTCAAAAGTTGGGAGGTATGCATATACTGCTGTGCACCTTCCATGTTGTCTACTTCCTATATTGTACTTTTTACACCCATATAAAGCTTTCATAGAAATATTCAGTTACTCCAAACAGTCCAGTATTAGTAGAATATGAAAAGCCCATACAGCGCAGTATACAGCAATATAGTGCGGACAGACCAATCACTCCCGGCCTGAGAAGAGGAAATATATGGAGAGAAGGTATGCACACCAGTGACCATGCAAGGGGAATACATGTAATAGCAGAAACTGCTGTGTGAATACTGACATGAATTTAGTGATTTTTTTAGGTTCTTGCACCCAGTTCAGACTTAGAATGGTGTTCCAAATGTTATTTCTTATTCGAGAAGACGAAATAAAACGAATCACCGCGTGTACCGAGAACAAAGAGCGGAAACTCTCAGCCATAAAGCAGGAATTTCAAATTTAACGCTCAGCCAATCAGCAGTCAGTAAGGCTCTGGCTCCGCCCATAGACGCTGTGTTAACCTGTTACTGCCCGCGATGTTCCCAGTTTTCTAGTAATAATAATAATAATAATAATTTTATTCATTTATATAGCGCTATTAATTCCACAGCGCTTTACATACATTGGCAATACTGTCCCCATTGGGGCTCACAATCTAGAGTCCCTATCTGTATGTCTTTGGAGTGTGGGAGGAAACCGGAGTACCCGGAGGAAACCCACGCAAACACGGGGAGAACATACAAACTCCTTGCAGATAGTGTCCTTGGTGGGATTTGAACCCAGGACCCTAGCGCTGCAAGACTGTAGTGCTAACCACTGAGCCACCGTGCTGCCCTGTACCCCCATATACGGTAGTACTGTTCTCTCCATACCCTCGTAAATCTCAAAATTATTGTGTATACTGACATTCCAACTATAACACTATATACCTTGTCATTGTGCTGTATAGCCAGTTTCTCCAGTATCAGGCTCTGCTGTAGACAATGTGGTGTCTCTTAGAAGAGCCCTTGTGGTGTGGAGGATGGGAGCAGCGGTGGTGATCACTTGGCGCTGGTGTACTTGGTGACGGCCTTGGTGCCCTCGGACACGGCGTGCTTGGCCAGCTCTCCCGGCAGCAGCAGGCGCACGGCGGTCTGGATCTCCCGGGAGGTGATGGTGTGGCGCTTGTTGTAATGAGCCAGGCGGGAGGCTTCCCCTGAGATGCGCTCGAAGATGTCACCCACGAAGCAGTTCATGATGCCCATGGCCTTGGAGGAGATGCCGGTGTCGGGGTGCACCTGCTTCAGCACCTTGTACACGTAGATGGCATAGCTCTCCTTCCGGCTCTTCCTCCGCTTCTTGCCGTCCTTCTTCTGAGTCTTGGTCACGGCTTTCTTGGAGCCCTTCTTGGCGGCTGGGGTGGACTTGGCGGGATCAGGCATGATGAGAACAGAAAGAACTCGTCACAAGAGAAGAGATTAGTGATCCTGGTCCTCCCAGAGCGGCCGTATTTATAGACCAGCCATGCAAATGAGCACTGATGCCACATCGCTGTTCTATTGAGGGGAAAAAGGCATGTGACTTGTGGAAACGTCATGATCAACGCCCCTGCAGCTCATTGGTGGACCCACAAGTCTCATTTCCATGGCTGACTTCAGATTCAGTCAATGACAGGAGAGGAGGGCGGAGCAGCCGCTTATAAAACACTCCGGAGCCGCACTCGCGTCACATTACAGTTCTTTACCTGCTGATCTTTAAAAACGCAGCGATGTCTGGACGCGGCAAACAAGGAGGGAAGGCCCGCGCTAAGGCCAAGACCCGCTCATCCCGGGCAGGACTGCAGTTCCCGGTCGGTCGTGTGCACAGGCTTCTCCGCAAGGGCAATTACGCCGAGAGAGTGGGCGCCGGCGCTCCGGTCTACCTGGCCGCTGTGCTCGAGTATCTGACCGCTGAGATCCTGGAACTGGCCGGCAATGCTGCCCGGGACAACAAGAAGACCCGCATCATCCCCCGGCACCTGCAGCTGGCCGTGCGCAATGACGAGGAGCTGAACAGGCTGCTGGGTGGGGTGACCATTGCCCAGGGAGGCGTCCTGCCCAACATCCAGGCCGTGCTGCTGCCCAAGAAGACCGAGAGCGGCAAGAAGAGCAAGTGACGCCGCTGACCCCGCATCCTCCACAACACAAAGGCTCTTCTAAGAGCCACCACATCCTCCTCATCAGAGCTGATTCCGCTGCTATCGGCCGATGTCTGAACTTATCGGATTGTCTGATAGAACAGGAGCACCAGGCGGTGTATAGATATATGTACTTCCCGCACTCCTGTGCTGCGTTTCCTACAGAGCAGATATTCAGGGCGTGAAATGAATGGGCTGATCTGCTCCAGAGCTGACATCATGTGGTGATGAAACCTAGAAGCAATTTTACAGAAGTCACAAACTTCCCCGCTAAATAGGGTCACAGTCATGCGCAGCCGGAACTATGGATACAGGTAGATCTGCCCGATCACCTCGTATGTTCTAGCAGGATGTGGGGGGTACAATAATACCCGTTCTTCTCACAGTCGCCATATGTCAAGGGAATGGGTACTATTGTGGAGCGGGATCGGCCGATACTTGGCCAGTAATGAGTTAAATACGGGAAGGAGACACTTGTACTGGATTATACACCCCGGACTTATCTGTATTATCAGACACATGACAGATCAGTGACAGTTACAGCATTCCCCGGAGATCGGCAGTCAGCTCACCCCACAGCAGCAGGACAAACTGTAAAGAAGGCAGGAGCACGTGTCACAGAAAAGGGACAGAAGAAACCGTCACCACTGAGCGGGAATTTCAAATTCGTCGTAGCTCCGCCTATATACACGTCATTAAAGGGAACCTGTCATCAGGAATTTGGCTTTCAACTTAAACGTTTCCCCCTCTGCAGCTCCTGGGCTGCATTCTAGGAAGGTTTTTGTACTTTTTGTGCCCCTTTTTAAAGCAAAATAAACACTTTATAAACTTGTACCTTTCTGTTTGAAAATCTTGTTAATTTTCCATGGGGGCGGGCCGTGTGGCGTCCGTTGCTGTAGCTTACGCCGTCCCCCATGCTCCAAATCATGCCTCATAACGCCGCCCACTGCGCCGAGGTCCCGTGCACGCCGGGACACCTAGTGACGTGGTCGCAGGCACGAGAGTATGGGCGGCGCTGTGATTGCATCGCAAGTGCGCGCCCATACTCTCGTGTGCGCGCTCTCCCCTCTGTACGTCGCTCAGATCCTTTGCTTCTCCTGTGCTCCGCTCCTCCCATCTATTTCCTGCTGCAGGGTACGATGGGAAGGAGGTGACGTCGGGCCGGCGCAGAACGCTGGAGGCAGTGGGGGAAAGGGCGGGCACGAAAGTATGGGCGGGCATTTGCGATGCAATCACAGCGCCGCCCATACTCTCGTGCATGCGACCACGTCACTAGGTGTCCCGGCGTGCACGGGACCTCGGCGCAGTGGGCGGCGTTATGAGGCATGATTTGGAGCATGGGGGACGGCGTAAGCTACAGCAACGGACGCCACACGGCCCGCCCCCATGGAAAATTAACAAGATTTTCAAACAGAAAGGTACAAGTTTATAAAGTGTTTATTTTGCTTTAAAAAGGGGCACAAAAAGTACAAAAACCTTCCTAGAATGCAGCCCAGGAGCTGCAGAGGGGGAAACGTTTAGGTTGAAAGCCAAATTCCTGATGACAGGTTCCCTTTAAGAGCGCTCATCCGTGTGTTAACCCTTTGGTGTCACCGTATTCAGCTGCGGTTTCAGTTACTTTTCAGTCTCCGCTGCTGTGACCCTCCTGCCATTATTGTGAACATCCCCCCAATCGCTGCTCTCCGTCCATCTGATTATAGCCTGCGCCTCTGCATATAGGGGGGATTATATTGTGAGGATTCAGGTCTGGGGCAGCTCTACAATGCTCCGGATACAGCGCAGTCCTGTCCTCCAGACCTGCTGCCCCCGCACACGGTGATCGCGCTGGATGGAGGATGAGCCGCCATTATTATTCTGAAGGGTTATCATTAATCTTCGGTGGCCGCCATCGATCCGAGACTAAAGTGTCCAAGACGCGGTGATTACACAGGAGTCTATAAACCCGGTACACTGCGTCCATCTATCCAGCTGCCTCATACAGCGTTATTTCCGGTGAATATTCGCTGCACCCGATCACCCACACGGGTCTCATCCTAAGAATATCATTAAGCAGCATCAATACATTCATCTCACAGCAGAACTTTGCTTCTTACTCTGTAGTGACCGCAGCACAGCAGGATATGGACTGTGCTCAGATATCGCCATGTTCGGCTATACCACCCCCATCATGTACCCCGGTGTTATATGATCAGCCACATGATAGATCAGTGAGAGCGAACAGCATTCACCAGGGCACAGGAGATCCGCCCTCCGCTCACCCCACAGCAGCAGGACATTGTAGCCTTTCAGGTAGATGTGGGTGGCTCTGAAAAGAGCCTTTGTGTTGTCAGAATAGAGCAGAATTAACCCCCGAAGCCGTAGAGAGTGCGGCCCTGGCGCTTCAGCGCGTACACCACGTCCATGGCGGTGACGGTCTTCCTCTTGGCGTGCTCGGTGTAGGTGACGGCGTCACGGATCACATTCTCCAGGAAAACTTTCAGGACTCCGCGAGTCTCTTCGTAAATGAGGCCGGAGATGCGCTTGACGCCTCCTCTGCGGGCGAGACGGCGGATGGCAGGCTTGGTGATGCCCTGGATGTTATCACGGAGCACCTTCCTGTGCCGCTTGGCGCCTCCTTTCCCAAGACCTTTTCCTCCTTTACCGCGACCAGACATCTTCAGAGTAGTTAGAACAGAACAAGTGATGAACTGCCGCCGGCTCCTCCTTTATGTAGAGGATGGTCGGACCAGAAGGAGAACTGAGGAGATGACGCGGGTCCGGGGCGTGTTTTATAAACTGAGAACTCCGCCCTTTCCTCTGCTGATTGGCTGAATACGGGACTGTTAGGGAGTTTGAATTTACCGCCCTTTCTGCTTCTTCTGCAGTTCTTTTGACTCTAATATAACTTCTTCCCCATGAGAATTAGCCCAAATACAGTCCATAGATACACTCCACCGAACACTAACGTGTTATGTAAGCACCTTTCCAGATCTCCGTCATTATCTCCCCAGTCGCTTATTCCTGCAGTCTATGTACAGATCAGTTCCACAGCTACAAGCAGGAGGTCCGTGCTATAACATGATCTTACATTTTCCCAGAAAAGCGGCCTCACACTCTGGCGCCAATGTCCGGTGTGTGGAGGAATATAAACGGCTTCATCACCAGCCAGAGTATGAAGATTGCTGAGTAGTAGTGCAGAGCAGGCACGGGATGATGGGAGCAGTAGTTAGGCAGCAGTCACACGGCCGTATAACTGGGGCGGGGATCGCACACAATGCTCCGACTGGCCGAGGCTCTTCCTGACCGGAGCGTGAGAGGTCCATAGCAATAGAAGCTTAGAAAAAGCAAAATCCTTCAGATATGATTCAAGTAAATACTAGTAAAAAGATCGAGTAAATAGAGAGACCTCAGGGAGACCTGTTTGGTTACCCATGGGGTGTTTGCAAAACCACTAATAAAAAAATGAAAAGAAAAACCGGAGAAACAAGTGGGGTATCCTGCAAAACAATGACATTGATTTGGGTACAAAAACCATATCAGATACAAATATTGAATATAAAAAAGAGGGAAAGATGACAGATGCAAGAGACTTCTGGCAGGAAAAAAATCACTACAGACCTGTGTAATTACATATGGGTAAGTACCACCCTGCTGCCAAAGTCATAACAATTGTAGTCACAACCATGTAGTCATTCCATCAAATAATTATTATTTATATATATAATTATACTATGTAGGAGGAATAAAAAAAAAAAATCAGGGATTACATACCATTAAACAGTTTAAATTAATGCAGGGATAAAGTGCCAGCAATGCAAGGTTCTGGATATTTTAACAAAACCCCTACAAACTTACACAATTAGAACTGCCCTCCTTAACCCCTTCACCCCCGGCCACTAAAACACCCTAATGACCGGGCCATTTTTTGCAATTCTGACCAGTGTCACTTTGACAGGTTATAACTCTGGAACGCTTCAACGGATCCTGGCGATTCTGACATTGTTTTTTCGTGACATATTGTACTTCATGTCAGTGGTAAATTTAGGCCGATATTTTTTGCGTTTATTTGTGAAAATTTAGGAAATTTGGCGAAAATATTGAAAATTTCGCAAATTTCAAACTTTGAAAATTTATGCCCATAAATCTGAGAGATATGTCACACAAAATAGTTACTAAATAACATTTCCCACATGTCTACTTTACATCAGCGCAATTTTCGAAACAAATTTTTTTTCCGTTAGGAAGTTAGAAGGGGTCAAAGGTCATCAGCAAATTCTCATTTTTCCAACAAAATTTACAAAATAATTTTTTTAGGGACCACATCACATTTGAAGTGACTTTGAGAGGCCGAGGTGACAGAAAATACCCAAAAGTGACCCCATTCTAAAAACTACACCCCTCACACTGCTCAAAACCACATCCAATAAGATTATTAACCCTTTAGGTGCTTCACAGGAACCAAAGCAATGTGGAAGGAAAAAATGAAAATTTTACTTTTTAACACAAAAATGTTACTTTAGCCATAAAATTTTCATTTTTACAAGGGAGAAAAGAGAAAGTACACAATACAATTTATTGTGCATGTTCTCCTGAGTACGCTGATACCCCATATGTGGTAAAAATCAATTGTTTGGGCGCACGGCAGAGCTCGGAAGGGAAGGAGCGCCATTTGAATTTTTGAACGCAAAATTAGCTGCACTCATTAGCGGACGCCATGTCGGGTTTGAAGACCCCCTGAGGTGCCTAAACAATGGAGCTCCCCCATAAGTGACCCCATTTTGGAAACTAGAGGCCTCAAATAATTTTTCTAGATGTTTGGTGAGCACTTTGAACCCCTGGGGGCTTCACAAAAGTTTATAGCGTTGAGCCGTGAAAAGAAAAAAAAATTTTTTTACCACAAAACGGTTGCTTCAACTAGGTAGCTTTTTTTTTCACAAGGGTAACAGGAAAAAATGCACCATAAAATGTATTGTGCATTTTCTCCTGAGTACGCAGATACCTCATATGTGGTGGAAATCAAATGTTTGGACACACAGCAGTGCTCGGAAGGCAAGGAGCGCCATTTGAATTTTTGAGTGCAAAATTAGCTGCACCTGTTAGCGGACGCCATGTCGGGTTTGAAGACCCCCTGAGGTGCCTAAACAATGGAACTCCCCCACAAGTGACCCCATTTTGGAAACTAGAGGCCTCAAATAATTTTTCTAGATGTTTGGTGAGCACTTTGAACCCCTGGGGGCTTCACAAAAGTTTATAGCGTTGAGCCGTGAAAAGAAAAAAAATTTTTTTTACCACAAAACGGTTGCTTCAACTAGGTAGCTTTTTTTTTCACAAGGGTAACAGGAAAAAATGCACCATAAAATGTATTGTGCATTTTCTCCTGAGTACGCAGATACCTCATATGTGGTGGAAATCAAATGTTTGGACACACAGCAGTGCTCGGAAGGCAAGGAGCGCCATTTGAATTTTTGAGTGCAAAATTAGCTGCACCTGTTAGCGGACGCCATGTCGGGTTTGAAGACCCCCTGAGGTGCCTAAACAATGGAGCTCCCCCACAAGTGACCCCATTTTGGAAACTAGAGGCCTCAAATAATTTTTCTAGATGTTTGGTGAGCACTTTGAACCCCTGGGGGCTTCACAAAAGTTTATAGCGTTGAGCCGTGAAAAGAAAAAAATTTTTTTTTACCACAAAACGGTTGCTTCAACTAGGTAGCTTTTTTTTTCACAAGGGTAACAGGAAAAAATGCACCATAAAATGTATTGTGCATTTTCTCCTGAGTACGCAGATACCTCATATGTGGTGGAAAGTAATTGTTTGGGCGCATGGCGGGGCTCAGAAGAGAAGGAGCGCCATTTGACAGCAAAATTGGTTGGAATCATTAGCGGACACCATGTCACGTTTGGAGACCCCCTATGGTGCCTAAACAGTGGAGCTCCCCCACAAGTGACACCATTTTGGAAACTAGAGCCCTCAAATAATTTTTCTAGATGTTTGGTGAGCACTTTGAACACCTGGGGGCTTCACAGAAGTTTATAGCGTTGAGCCGTGAAAAGAAAAAAAAAATTTTTTACCACAAAACGGTTGCTTCAACTAGGTAGCTTTTTTTTTCACAAGGCTATCAGGAAAAAATGCACCATAAAATGTATTGTGCATTTTCTCCTGAGTACGCAGATACCTCATATGTGGTGGAAAGTAATTGTTTGGGCGCATGGCGGGGCTAAGAAGAGAAGGAGCGCCATTTGACAGCAAAATTGGTTGGAATCATTAGCGGACGCCATGTCACGTTTGGAGACCCCCTATGGTGCCTAAACAGTGGAGCTCCCCCACAAGTGACACCATTTTGGAAACTAGAGCCCTCAAATATTTTTTCTAGATGTTTGGTGAGCACTTTGAACACCTGGGGGCTTCACAGAAGTTTATAGCGTTGAGCCGTGAAAAGAATTTTTTTTTTTTTTACCACAAAATGGTTGCTTCAACTAGGTAGCTTTTTTTTTCACAAGGGTAACAGGAAAAAATGCACCATAAAATGTATTGTGCATTTTCTCCTGAGTACGCAGATACCTCATATGTGGTGGAAAGTAATTGTTTGAGCGCATGGCGGGGCTCAGAAGAGAAGGAGCGCCATTTGACTTTTCAAACGCAGTGCACTGATCGGCCGCTGCAGGACGCACGGTCGGATGCGATAAAAAAAAGCGTCGGGGATACGTAAAAAAAAAAAGTCACGCCAAAAATTGACCATGGATGCAGATACGTTATGTGCATCCCTGATCAGCGCTTGGCGGGACGCACGGACGGATGCGATACAAAAAGCGTCGCAAATACGGAAAAAAGTCACGCCAAAAATTGAGCAGGGATGCCGATCCGTTATCTGCATCCCTAATCAGCGCTCGGCGGGACGCACGGACGGATGCGATACAAAAAGCGTCGGGGATACGGAAAAAAAGCATTCCGTGACCTGATGGCGGCAGCTGTCCCACGTTACTCGGTCCCCAGCCGCCACTATTTCTCCCGGTGTGCCGTCCCCGCGTTGCATAACCACGTGTCACAAAACATCACACGTGCCCTGAACAACGCTGTTTCACCCAAGGTCCACCTAACCACAGACACGTGGACAAGTGCTTGTGGGCAAGGCCGCTACATCTCGTTGACGGCACACTGGGTTAATATTGTGGAAGCTGGGACCCAGTCTGAGCGAGGGACGGAACACGTCCTTCCCACACCAAGGTTTGCAGGCCCTACCTCAGTCAGTGTTTCACCCACACTCTACAGCTCCGGAATGTCATGCTCTTCAGCCTCCTCCTCCTCCTGCGCATCCTCATCCACTGTGCCCTCCACACCAGTCACAAGCTGGAAGCACTGCAGCACTGCCTCGGCGAAGCGGCAACAGGCTGTGCTGAAGCTAATCTGCATAGGTGACAAACCCCACAATGCAGAAGAGCTGTGGACAGCTCTGAAACAGCAGGCAGATCACTGGCTCACACCTCTGAACCTAAAGCCAGGAAAGGTCGTGTGTGACAATGGCCGGAACCTGGTGGCGGCTTTGAGGCGAGGCCAGCTGACACATGTTCCATGCGTGGCCCATGTGCTCAACCTCGTGGTTCAGCGGTTTATAAAGTCATACCCAGAGCTGTCTGATCTGCTGGTAAAAGTTCGCCGCCTGTCTGCACATTTTCGAAAGTCACCTACTGCTTCAGCCGGCCTTGCCGGCTTTCAGCGCAGTTTGCATCTTCCGGCTCACAGACTGGTGTGTGATGTCCCCACGCATTGGAATTCAACTCTGCACATGTTGGTCAGGATATGTGAGCAGAAGAGGGCAGTTGTTGAGTACCTGCATCACCTAAGCCGTCGGGAAATGGGTCAAACTCCACACATAACACCTGAGGAGTAGAGATGGATGTCAGACCTATGTACCATCCTCCAAAACTTTGAGGACTCCACCAAGATGGTGAGTGGTGATGACGCCATTATTAGCATCACCATACCGCTACTCTGCCTTCTAAAACGGTCTCTGCTGAAAAACAAACATGATGCATTGCAGGCGGAGCGCGATGAGTTGCAGCAAGAAACAGTAGTGGGTGTGGGTGATAACACACAGCCCAGCCTCGTCTCATCACAACGTGCAGTGGAGGACTATGACGAGGAGGAGGATGAAGACATGGAGCAACTCTCCGGCCAAATTGAGGATATGACATGCACACCAGTCATATCCTCGGTTCAGCGTGGCTGGCCAGAGGACAGGGTAGATGAGGAGGAGGAGGAGGAGGAGGACAGCATGTTCAGTCATCTTGTTGGTCAGGCTACTGAAGTCCTGGCTGTTAAGAGTCTGGCGCACATGGCTGACTTTATGGTAAGCTGCCTGTCTCGTGACCCTCGCGTTAAGAACATCTTGGCCGACAATCATTACTGGTTGGTAACACTGTTAGACCCACGCTACAAGGAGAACTTTTTGTCTCTTATTCCCGTGGAGGAGAGGTCAACCAAAATGCAGCAGTTCCGGAAGGCCATACTCACGGAAGTAGGGAAAGCATTCCCCTCACAAAACGCTAGCGGCATAGGTCAGGAATCAGTGGACAACCGAGGCGTACAGCAGAGAGAGGCACAAGTCCAATCCGCCAGAGGTAGGGGAACAGTCTTTAAGATGTGGGACAGTTTTCTCAGCCCCTCATGTACCACAGCCCCTGAGGTGCGGGGTAGTGCCACAAGAAATCCTAAGTTTGCCCAGATGCTGAAGGAGTACCTTGCAGATCGAACAACTGTACTCCGACATTCCTCTGTGCCTTACAATTATTGGGTATCCAAGCTGGACACGTGGCATGAATTGGCTCTCTACGCCTTGGAAGTCCTGGCCTGCCCTGCTGCTAGCGTTTTGTCAGAGCGTGTTTTTAGTGCCGCAGGTGGAATCATTACAGATAAACGCACCCGCCTGTCAACTGAAAATGCTGACAGGCTGACTCTGATCAAGATGAACAAGGGTTGGATTGGGCCAGACTTCACCACACCACCAGCAAATGAGAGCGGAATTTAAAGTTTGCCATGTACCTCCACTCACCCATGGGTACACACTTCTGGACTTTGGATAATCGCTGGACTGCTCCTCCTTCTCCTCATGCGCCACCATGATGATGACCGTTACAAATTGCAATACTTAGGCCTTTGTTTCAGGTATACCCCCAGTGGTAAATTTTTTCGCCCATTCTTTGCAGAATGGACATTACAACGACAGGAGACCCGCTCCTTTGCAATGGGAACAATGTTTTGAGGCCCTCATGCACGTCTCTACCCAGGGACAACGTGGAGCCTCCCAATTTTTGGCTGCCCTGCCTAAGGGCTATACTATAATACACCCACTTCCTTAAAATGGACACTTAATGTTTTGAGGCCCTCATGCACGTCTCTACCCAGGGACAACGTGGAGCCTCCCAATTTTTGGCTGCCCTGCCTAAGGGCTATACTATAATACACCCACTTCCTTAAAATGGACACTTAATGTTTTGAGGCCCTCATGCACGTCTCTACCCAGGGACAACGTGGAGCCTCCCAATTTTTGGCTGCCCTGCCTAAGGGCTATACTATAATACACCCACTTCCTTAAAATGGACACTTAATGTTTTGAGGCCCTCATGCACGTCTCTACCCAGGGACAACGTGGAGCCTCCCAATTTTTGGCTGCCCTGGCAAAGGGCTATACTGAAATAGACCCACTTTCTTACAATGGGCACTTCAGGTTTACAGGCCATCATGCACGTCTCTATCCAGGGACAATGTGGAGCCTCCCAATTTTTGGCTGCCCTGGCAAAGGGCTATACTGAAATAGACCCACTTCCTTACAATGGGCACTTCACGTTTACAGGCCCTCATGCACGTCTCTATCCAGGGACAATGTGGAGCCTCCCAATTTTTGGCTGCCCTGGCAAAGGGCTATACTGAAATAGACCCACTTCCTTACAATGGGCACTTCAGGTTTACAGGCCATCATGCACGTCTCTATCCAGGGACAATGTGGAGCCTCCCAATTTTTGGCTGCCCTGGCAAAGGGCTATACTGAAATAGACCCACTTCCTTACAATGGGCACTTCAGGTTTACAGGCCATCATGCACGTCTCTATCCAGGGACAATGTGGAGCCTCCCAATTTTTGGCTGCCCTGGCAAAGGGCTATACTGAAATAGACCCACTTCCTTACAATGGGCACTTCACGTTTACAGGCCCTCATGCACGTCTCTATCCAGGGACAATGTGGAGCCTCCCAATTTTTGGCTGCCCTGGCAAAGGGCTATACTGAAATAGACCCACTTCCTTACAATGGGCACTTCAGGTTTACAGGCCCTCATGCACGTCTCTATCCAGGGACAATGTGGAGCCTCCCAATTTTTGGCTGCCCTGGCAAAGGGCTATACTGAAATAGACCCACTTCCTTACAATGGGCACTTCAGGTTTACAGGCCCTCATGCACGTCTGTATGCAGGGGCATTGGTGAACCTCACAATTTTGGACTGCCCTGGCAAAGGAAAATACTACAAAGACTCACTTCCTCAAAATGGGCACATTAGACTCAAGAGGCCTTCATGTACGTCTCTTCTCAGGGACATCGGAGTGCCACACAATGTTTTCACGTAAAATCTTTCATGTATTAATCTCAAAAAGTAACATACACCAGCTCTATCTCACTATTGGGTATGTGCCCTTAACATTTCCGCCATGAAAAATCATTTTGGGGTCATTTTGGAAGGTTTTCTGGTGAGTCCGTAAAAATGGCGTAAAACGCGGACAAAATTGTTCACAGCTGTGACTTTTCAGTGATAAATGCTTCAAGGGGTCTTCCCCATGCTGTTGCCATGTCATTTGAGCACTCTTCTGAGACTTTTGTGCCATTTTTAGGGTTTCTCCATGCTGCCGGGGGGTCATTTCACAAAAATACTCGGGTCTCCCATAGGATAACATTGGGCTCGGTGCTCGGGCCGAGTACACGAGTATCTTGGGATGCTCGGCCCGAGCCTCGAGCACCCGAGCTTTTTAGTACTCGCTCATCACTAATACTTACCTAATATTTGATGAAATTGCTACACGTTTGGGACTACAATTATGACTTTTTTTTTAGCAGGGTAGTACTTACCTATATACCATTCATGCAATTAAGCAGGTGTGTAGCAGTTTTGTTGCTAGATCCAAACCCGTGCACTGCTGGCACTTTATCCCTGCATTGATTTAATCTCTATTATGGTTAGGTATGTAATCCCTGGTTTTTTTTTTGTTTTGTATTTTTTTGCAAAAAAATTCCTCCTGCATTGTAGTACATTATATATCAATGCTTATTGTTTCATGGAATGACTTTATGGTTGTGACTACAATTGTTATGACTTTGTAGAACAAAAGGACTCCGAGCAAAATAACAGGCAGAGGTGAATGATCAGCTCTTCAAAGTGAACTTTGCGGTGATAAGACTGATATTGAGGTGATCAGGACAGATCTAAGCTCTAGTCCGCTATGTACCTGCGCACACGGGCGGTCACTTATAGGTGAAATTCTGCTTTATCACTCACTGCTTGCACGTGTCTGATCCAGAGATAATCAAAATGACTGCTGGAACACCATTGTAAATGTGAACAGGGTGCTAGCCAAAAAATACATAATCTATATGAAGTGAAAGCTGCACACCAAATTCAGAGTAATATGAACAAGCATAACTGCTTTATGATACATAAAGAATGAAAAATACAACTAGCCATATGAAAAATGGAAAAAATAATTGTTGATGATATTGCATAACTGCTGAGTATTATTTTGAAAAAAAAAAAAAGATATTTAGCTAATGTATTGATCAATTCATTACTGCCCCATAACCAATTCATGGTAATCACTTATTTATGGGGTCCCTAACAAAAGGTTACCTCTATATGCGGTTAAAACCTGCTTGTGTGAATGGGTACCTAACCAAATGTTACCTCTATGTGCAGCTGAAACCTGCTGTGTATGGGAAGCAAGGGACCTGGCTATATAGGAAGTTGAATAATCATGGCTAAAGGGCGGGACTGGGTTCTCAGACAGAAAAAAAAAAAAATTGTTATGCAGGTTTTTTTTCTGTCTGAGAACCCAGTCCCGCCCTTTAGCCATGATTATTCAACTTCCTATATAGCCAGGTCCCTTGCTTCCCATACACAGCAGGTTTCAGCTGCACATAGAGGTAACATTTGGTTAGGTACCCATTCACACAAGCAGGTTTTAACCGAATATAGAGGTAACCTTTTGTTAGGGACCCCATAAATAAGTGATTACCGTGAATTGGTTATGGGGCAGTAATGAATTGATCAATACATTTGCTAAATATCTTTTTTTCAAAATAATACTCAGCAGTTATGCAATATCACCAACAATTATTGTGAGGCAAATCCCGGGATATGAAGATGAATTATGACTCCAGTCATAATCCCTCATCACTCCCTGGCAGTGCCCCCCTCCCTTCTTGTTCTCAGTGTTCCACTTACACCTCCATGGCCATGTCCTGTGATATGGAGATGAGGTGGTGTGGGAACAATGGACACAGGATGACTCCCTGCCGTCACCCTGTAACAAGAGTTGTATCTCATTAGCAAGGCTATGGAACTAGCTAGACAGAACGACTCCAGTAAAAAATTGTTCATATCTCGCAAGCCATATTTCCGATAAATATGGCAACCATAAAAATGGTGTCTCCGCATGCGGACGATGCCGGCACACCCTTTTTATGGGAGCAGGACATTGGGAAATGCCCCAGGCGTGATATCAGCCAATGGGGAACTGGCAGACAGGTCATGAGTCCCCTCGTTCTGTAGCTAAATTCATAACTGTCACAATGAGAGCATTGGCGTCTGCCTACGACGCTCCCAGGCAAAGTTATGGCCAATATCCCCTTTGCTGGATAATTCTGATCCATGCAGGGGGAGTGGCAGTGCTTCCCTGTGAGGTCACTAAGGTAGGAGGGGACCTGGATTGCCCAGGTTGATAACCCTACTTCGGCCATTTTCCAGTGTTCTTTCGCTGGGGGTCACGTGTAGGAAACATCTGTGGGAGTTCCTGGAAACCTGGTCTACAGCGCCCCCCTGTGGCCAGACGCAACAAGGTAACTGCTGGAACTGTGTATGCCTGTTTGTAACCCATGCTTTGATTGTAACTGTACTCTGACATATGTATATTCTGTAGATTCCCTATTGTATATATTGTAGTTTCTAGTGTGCTTTAGGCTGATTAAATTATATAATTAATCTTGGGCTGTTCTGTTATCTCGATCTTGAATCCCACGTCTGTGTGTTCGGCTAATAGTTACCGTAAATCGGTTGGTGGCAGCGAATTGTGCCAAGGATTATTGTGGGGAGGCCAGTGAGATTCGGGGAGATTTTATATATTCCGCCCGCGGAGGTTGGGGGAATATATACCTTACTCTCACCGGGGACCCTTCAATAATCGGCATAAGTAGTATAGCGGCCTCCTTGCTTATTGTCGGGCAATTCCATAATTGGCCTGACCATAAGAGGGGCGCTAGAGAGCGCGTCACGTGCTCTGTCTGTCGGTCGGGAGGTATAAAGGAGGGGTGACCCCCACTTGTTACCCCCCGATTGTGACGTACTGGTAGCCAGCGCGGGGGATTTCTGAGTGACCCCCCGGTGGTTCGTGACATATTGGTGGCATAGCGGTGGGATCGAGATAATAGTGTGTGTGAGTGTGAGACCCATACTCCCAGACACTAAAGACTGCCTGCAGCAGCTGTGGCTGCTGGGGTCTTCAGACTAGCTCAACACTAGAGTGTCAGAGTGCAGATACTGTAAGGTGTGTGGAGGCATCAGGTGTCAGTTCTGTGTCAGTGACCAAAAGTCTGCAAGAATGGCTGATGGCACCAGGAGCAGAGCTATGCAACTGGCCAATGCTAAGGCAGGAGCCGAAGAGAGGGAGGACGGTGCTGTGGACAGCAATGAAGAGGTTGCCCACGAGTCCTCCAGGAGCTCGACGCCAGAAAACCGTTCTGCCGAGGACATTGCGCAACCTGGCACTGCTGGACAAGATGAGGAGGAGCTCACCCAAGGTTCCTCAACGAGCCAGATGCCAGCCCTCCGCTCTGAAAGGGACAGTGAATCGCCTAGCTCTGCAGCGTGCCGCAGATCACCACGTGCCATTCCACCGAGCCTGGGAGGCTCGGATAGCCTTCTTCAAATGGCTATGGCCCTTCTCCAGGCTGGAGACCAGAAGGGCTACAAGGAACTCCTGGCAGAGCGCAGGGCAGAGCGGCAGGCAGCGCGTGACGCTGAGGCTGCGGAGCGGCACGCAGAGCGTGAGGCTGCGGAGCGAGAGCGGCAGGCAGCGCGTGAAGAGCGAGAGCGACAGGCAGACCGTGACTACCAGCTGCAGCTAGCTCAGCTCCGGCCCTCATCAGCCACATGTGACCTTCGAGACACCAAACTTCCAAAGGTCCGTGTTGAGGACTTCCCAGTGCTGGAGAAGGATGGAGACTTGGACTCTTTCTTGACTGCTTTTGAACGGACTTGCTTGCAGCACCATCTGGACAAGGACCAGTGGGCCAAATACCTGACCCCCCGTTTAAGGGGTAAGGCCCTGGATATCCTTGGGGACTTGCCTGCTGAGGCAGATCAGGGCTACGACACCATCAAGCGGGCCCTGATCCAACAGTACAACCTCACTCCAGAGTCCTACCGCAAGAAGTTCCGGAGCCTACAGAAGGGACCAAAGGACTCCTGGGCTGACCACCGGCGGGCACTTGCCCGAGCTGCCGACCACTGGACCCAAGGCCTGCAGCTTTCCACCGGACCGGAGATCCTGGACTTGTTCATCACGGAGCAACTCTTGTGGAACTGCCCTGAGGATCTCCGCCAGTTCATCCGAGACCAGAAGCCAAAGGGGTCCACGGCTACAGCTGCCCTTGCCGATGACTACACCAACAACCGGGCCCCTGAGGCCAGGAGAGCGGCCACCAGCAGCACCTGGAGAGGGGGTAAGATGAATTCTGCGACTGCCCCACCTGCCCCTAGACTGCAGGGGGTGTCCCCCTCAACTCCCCTCTCCAGGCCCGTGGCGGAACCAAGACGGTGCCACCAGTGCAACCTACCTGGACACTTCAAGGCCATGTGCCCTCAGCGTCCCAAGGCCCCGGCTCCGTCCCCGTCCCAAGGGCCGCCCAAGGTGTATTGTGTGGGTGGGGGTGGTGGTAGGTCCCTGGACAGCTTCCAACCTGTCACCGTCGGCCGGTCTGTGACCATAGGACTGCGAGACAGCGCCTCGGAGGTGACTCTGGTGCGGCGTGAGATGGTGTCCCCCCCAAGACTTGATCCCTGGAAAAACCCTCGCTGTCTCCGGGATTGGAGGCACTGACCCGGCGCTGCCTGTTGCTGACATTTATGTGGACTGGGGCGCAGGGCGGGGGGTGAGGGAGGTGGGGGTAACTGATCGGATCCCTGCAAACGCGCTACTTGGGACAGATTTGGGGCAGATAACCTCCCAGTTTGGGCCCCCCCCAAGGGCTGAACCTTCAGCCCGTACTGACATGACTCCTAACAATGTTAATGTGTTATCTATGAATGATGTAAGGGAGGAGGGAGTGAACTCTGATATTTCTGCTTGCATAGACACCATAGACACACACTCAGCTGCAGCTGTGACAGGGGAGGGGGTCAGAGAAAGGTGTGACAATGCCTCTACAAGTAATCAGCCTGTGAGCTGGGATCTGTTGCCCTCTGCAGGGATAAGCAGAGAGCAGGGTGCTGCAGGGGGAGGACCAGTGTGTGGGGTGGGGGCTACCACAGCAAATGTGGGGTCCCCAGAGATTTCACAGCGGGGTTCTGTTGCTGCAGGAGGGGAACAGGCAGGTGAGATTGGGGCCGGTCCAGGAGCGGAAGTGCTCCCAGGTAAGATCTCGGTGCATGGTTCCCCCACAACCGGGGTGTCAGGAAGCCAGGTAGGTCTGCCTGAACCGGCGACTTGGTCAGGAACGGAGGAGGAGCAGGCACGACCCACGGTCGCAGCGGCTGTGGCCGCTGTCACCCGCAGTGGGAGTGCTGGAAGCCAAGGGGCCTCCCGGAGGTCCGATAGCTCTTCCCCTTCTGACCAAGTGGCAGCCGAGTCAGGTGGAGGCCAGGACACAGGTCCCGGGGTACTGACTGAAGATGTGACAGTCTCGTCGATTCTGGCCACATCTAGTCAGGGGTTTCAGGCAGCGTTAGAAGCTGACGACAGCCTGAAAGCTCTTAAGGAGCAGGCGGCACAGCCTCCCTCGGACTCGGACCCGGAGCGAGTGGTCTGGGACCAAGGACGGCTGTACCGGGCCACGGTCCAGCAGGGTTCACCGGAGGCGTGGCCCAGGGACCGACAGTTGGTGGTACCCTATCCGTTCCGGACGGAGTTGTTGCGGATCGCACATGAGATTCCGATGGCCGGACACCTAGGGATCGCTAAGACCAAGGCCAGGTTAAACCAGCATTTCTACTGGCCAAAAATGGGGGCCGATGTGGCTGCCTACCGCCGTTCGTGTGAAACCTGTCAGAGAGTGGGGAAGGCGGGGCCACGCCCCAAAGCCCCACTGGTATCTCTGCCAATCATCGATGAGCCTTTCAGGAGGGTGGCTGTGGATCTGGTCGGCCCGCTGGCCATCCCCAGCAGCTCCGGGAAACGCTTCATACTGACGGTAGTGGACTATGCCACCCGGTACCCAGAAGCAGTGGCCTTGTCGTCCATTCGGGCTGACAAGGTGGCCACCGCATTGCTGGAGATTTTCTCCCGAGTGGGTTTTCCCCAGGAAATGCTCACTGACCGGGGGACCCAATTCATGTCCCAGCTGATGGAGGCCCTCTGTAAGCAAGTCCAGGTGCGACATCTGGTGGCCAGCCCGTACCATCCACAGACTAATGGCCTGTGCGAGCGGTTCAATGGCACCTTAAAGCAGATGCTTAAGATGTTGGTCGACTCCCATGGGCGTGACTGGGAGCGGTATCTCCCACACCTGTTATTTGCTTACCGGGAGGTTCCACAGGCCTCAACAGGATTCTCACCGTTTGAGCTCCTGTACGGGCGACGTGTGCGGGGCCCCCTGGCTCTGGTGAAAGAGGCTTGGGAAGGGGATTTGGCCACCCCTGGAGTGTCGGTTATCGAGTATGTCATGCGCTTCCGGGACAAAATGCAGGCCTTGACGCAACTGGTACACGACAATATGGCTCAAGCCCAGGCCGATCAGAAGCGTTGGTACGACCAGAACGCTTGTGAGAGGACCTACCAAGTGGGTCAAAAGGTGTGGGTACTGGTCCCCGTACCACAGGACAAGCTTCAGGCAGCCTGGGAAGGCCCATACCTCGTGTACCAGCAGCTCAACCCTGTAACGTACCTGGTCACCCTGGACCCTGCCCGTGGAAGGCGGAAGCCCTTCCATGTGAACATGATGAAGGCACATCATGAGCGGGAGGCATGTGCGCTCCCCGTGTGCAACCTGCCCGAGGAGGGAGAAGCGGAAACCCTCTTGGATATGCTAGCCCAGGTTAGGGCAGGCGGATCCATTGAGGATGTGGAGGTTGGCCACCAGCTCTTGGAGGACCAACGGTCCCAGCTGTGGGCCACCCTACACCCCTTCCGGGGGTTGTTTACCAACCAGCCCGGAAGGACTGACTTGGCTGTCCATCACGTGGACACTGGGGATCATCCCCCGATCCGGCGTTCGGCATATCGGGTCTCCCTGGAGGTGCAGCAACACATGCGCCAGGAGATTGACGAGATGCTGAAGCTGGGGGTGATCCAGGCATCCAACAGCGCTTGGGCCTCGCCTGTAGTCCTCGTCCCTAAGAAGGACCGAACCACTCGGTTCTGCGTGGACTACAGGGGGCTCAATGCGGTCACGGTCGCCGATGCGTACCCAATGCCACGCATCGATGACCTGCTCGATCAGTTGGCCGGGGCTCAGTACCTGACCATCATGGATCTGAGCCGGGGATATTGGCAGATCCCCCTGACTCGCAAGGCCAGGGAACGCTCTGCCTTTATTACCCCATTTGGACTGTACGAGTCCACGGTGATGCCATTCGGGATGAGGAATGCCCCTGCCACTTTCCAGCGGATGGTCAACACCCTGCTCAAGGGACTTGAAGGGTACGCGGCCGCGTACCTGGATGACATTGCCGTCTTCAGTCCCACCTGGGAAGATCACCTAGAGCATCTAGCACAGGTGCTCAGGCGGGTCCACCGGGCAGGTTTGACCATCAAGCCGGGAAAGTGTCAGCTGGCCATGAGCGAGGTCCAGTACCTCGGTCACCGGGTAGGTGGGAGAACACTGAAGCCCGAGCCTGAGAAAGTGGAAGCCATCGCATCCTGGCCCACCCCCAGGACCAAGAAGCAGGTGATGTCCTTCTTGGGGACCGCTGGGTACTATAGGAGGTTTGTTCCATGCTATAGTAGCCTGGCAAAGCCCTTGACGGACCTCACCAAGAAGAAGCTGCCCTCTGCAGTCGATTGGACAATGGACTGCGAGACAGCCTTCCGGGCCCTAAAGGACGCCCTGTCCAGCCCGCCCGTGCTACAGGCAGCCGACTTCACGCGGCCGTTTGTAGTACAGACCGACGCCAGTGACTTCGGCCTCGGTGCGGTGCTCAGCCAGGTGGACTCTGCGAGCCAAGAGAACCCAGTCTTGTACCTGAGCAGGAAGCTGTTACCAAGGGAAGTTGCCTATTCCACGATGGAGAAGGAGTGCCTGGCCATAGTGTGGGCCCTGCAGCGTCTGCAACCCTATCTATACGGGCGCCACTTCATCGTGGAGACGGACCACAATCCCCTCAGCTGGTTGCACACCGTCTCTGGGACGAATGGGCGATTGTTGCGATGGAGCCTTGCGCTCCAGCAATACAACTTCACCATTCGCCACAAAAGGGGCCGTGACCACGGTAACGCAGACGGGCTGTCCCGACAAGGAGAGGTCGCGGACGGGCGCACGGGGGAACACCGGAGTGTGCTGCCCCCTAGCGCCCTCAAAAGGGGGGAGGTGTGAGGCAAATCCCGGGATATGAAGATGAATTATGACTCCAGTCATAATCCCTCATCACTCCCTGGCAGTGCCCCCCTCCCTTCTTGTTCTCAGTGTTCCACTTACACCTCCATGGCCATGTCCTGTGATATGGAGATGAGGTGGTGTGGGAACAATGGACACAGGATGACTTCCTGCCGTCACCCTGTAACAAGAGTTGTATCTCATTAGCAAGGCTATGGAACTAGCTAGACAGAACGACTCCAGTAAAAAATGGTTCATATCTCGCAAGCCATATTTCCGATAAATATGGCAACCATAAAAATGGTGTCTCCGCATGCGGACGATGCCGGCACACCCTTTTTATGGGAGCAGGACATTGGGAAATGCCCCAGGCGTGATATCAGCCAATGGGGAACTGGCAGACAGGTCATGAGTCCCCTCGTTCTGTAGCTAAATTCATAACTGTCACAATGAGAGCATTGGCGTCTGCCTACGACGCTCCCAGGCAAAGTTATGGCCAATATCCCCTTTGCTGGATAATTCTGATCCATGCAGGGGGAGTGGCAGTGCTTCCCTGTGAGGTCACTAAGGTAGGAGGGGACCTGGATTGCCCAGGTTGATAACCCTACTTCGGCCATTTTCCAGTGTTCTTTCGCTGGGGGTCACGTGTAGGAAACACCTGTGGGAGTTCCTGGAAACCTGGTCTACAGCGCCCCCCTGTGGCCAGACGCAACAAGGTAACTGCTGGAACTGTGTATGCCTGTTTGTAACCCATGCTTTGATTGTAACTGTACTCTGACATATGTATATTCTGTAGATTCCCTATTGTATATATTGTAGTTTCTAGTGTGCTTTAGGCTGATTAAATTATATAATTAATCTTGGGCTGTTCTGTTATCTCGATCTTGAATCCCACGTCTGTGTGTTCGGCTAATAGTTACCGTAAATCGGTTGGTGGCAGCGAATTGTGCCAAGGATTATTGTGGGGAGGCCAGTGAGATTCGGGGAGATTTTATATATTCCGCCCGCGGAGGTCGGGGGAATATATACCTTACTCTCACCGGGGACCCTTCAATAATCGGCATAAGTAGTATAGCGGCCTCCTTGCTTATTGTCGGGCAATTCCATAATTGGCCTGACCATAAGAGGGGCGCTAGAGAGCGCGTCACGTGCTCTGTCTGTCGGTCGGGAGGTATAAAGGAGGGGTGACCCCCACTTGTTACCCCCCGATTGTGACGTACTGGTAGCCAGCGCGGGGGATTTCTGAGTGACCCCCCCGGTGGTTTGTGACACAGATGTATTCTCCAATTCCAGATCTTAAATCAGAGTTATTAGCATATGGTCTCCAGTCAGGAAACTGATTGATCCTAAAGGACAAGCGAGAAAGAGCTATGAGTCAACACTAGAGGAGCTGATCCAACCACAGAAAAATCTATGGATCCACACCTCGCATTGTAGAAGGGTTAATCAACCAGAGCTGCACTGAGCGTTCTGCTCATACTTATCCTTTTCAGAAAACCCTGTACAGTTTTAGACCAGCATTGCCAGAACAGTTAGAAGAGAGGACTTAGAGAACCTTGAGACATGGGAAAGTCCAACTACAAAGGGTGAGGACTCGCCTAGGAGTCCTTGGTCTCAAACCGGTGAAGAAAACCCCTTTCCCCTTTCCGCCCATGTTTCAACGTTCAGTTAGGCAGGTTTTTCAACAGATCTTTCTACCTCTCTTCCTAAGGGAACACAGTACCCTTAGAATTTAGAAATGGCAGAAGTAAGTCTTTAGGGGGGACTGTTGAGGATAAAGAATTGAGTATCCAAAAATACTTAATTCAGCCATTTCATAGACTCAGTTATATAGTTCAGTAGATGTGAACTAACTCACATATTTGTGAATGCTTTTGTTTCTTACTAACATGTATATATGTATATTGCATATTCAGTGTATTTTCCTTAGACTCAGTATATACTATATGTATAGCTTGAAAATGGCCACCATTTCCTGTTCTACACCCAACACAGATGGACAAAGGAAAATTCCTGGAGCCTGGACTGTCCAATCCAAGGAGAATATGCAGATCTCTCTACGTCATGAAGCCCTGACCTACGATACCTGATTGGACTAAAACTTTTGTTCACACCCCCTTACTGTTTGGTCTAGAGTTTCTTTCAAACAATAAAGAACCACTTGGTCAAGAGCCAGTCATGGAGATAGACATAACTGACTTGCTGTGCAGTTATTTTTCATTCTCGTGTGCACACATGACATTTTTAATTAGAAGCAGCAGCCGGATATCGAGAGATCCTTTGAGTCTCATCATCATCATCGTCATTCTGACCTTGACACTACACTAACAATCTTCTCTGATTTTTCCATTTTGCTGCATTTTTTCTGCCTTTTCTCTATTATTTAATGCGTTTTTGGTTCAGATGTGAATCTGCGTTTTTTAGGGTATGTGCGCACTAGGCGTTTTTTTCACGCTGCATTTTTATGTGCGTTTTTGTCTCAAAAAACGCACCCGCGGCTAAAAAAGCGACAAAAACGCATGCGTTTTTTGCCGCGATTTGGTGCGTTTTTTGCTGCGTTTTTAATCAGTGCACAATGCCATTAAAGATTGTTGATGAAAAAAAAAAAAGTCTGATGTCATTTCCTTCTTCAAAATGTTCATTGTATGCAGGAGAGCAGACAGCTGTAGAACGAGTGTATGCAGGAGAGCAGACAGCAGCTGCAGAACTACAAGGCTCAGCGTCCTCCATCCAGGACTGTATGCAGTTTTTTGCCCAAAAAGAAAAAAAAAATGACATGGGCTTCGCCATATTTTTGTATGCTAGCCGGGTACAGCAGGCAGGTACGGGCTGCCCCCAACCCCCAGCTGCCTATTTGTACCCAGCTGGGAACCAAAAATATAGAGAAGCCCTTTTTTTTAATTATTTCATGAATTTCATGAAATAATTAAAAAAAAATAAAAAATGAAGTGAGCTTCGCCTAATTTTTGAGTCCAGCCGGGTACAACTAGGCAGCTGGGGATTGGAATCCACAGTACAGGGTGCCCAAGCTTTCTGGGCACCCCCACTGCGAATTGCAGTCTGCAGCCACCCCAGAAAATGGCGCTTTCATAGAAGCGCCATCTTCTGGCGCTGTATCCAACTCATCCAGGTGCCCTGATGCCGGGTGGCTAGCTGGGTAATAGTGGAGTTAGGGCTAGCTGTATATTATCTACTGGCCCTAAGCCCGAAATTCATGGTGTCACGCCAATATTAGACATGGCCACCATGAATTTCTAGTAATGATAAAAAAAAAACACAACACACAGAAACATATTTTTATTAGAAATAAAACACAACACAATTAGTGACTCCATCTTTATTGAAATAAAGAACCCCCCCTCGGCAGTAATCCTGGGTTAGGGTCCCGCGCCGTCCAATCCGGATCCAATATCATCTGATCGGTATGCTGGAAGGCAAAGCGATCAGATTATGTGTCAGGATCAAGTGCCTGAATCCCATCACACATCAGCTGATTGTATAAAAGCCGATTATACAATCAGCTGATGCATCAGTAGAAAGAAAAAAATAAATAAATAAATACATACTCACTTATGTGCTGTGCTGATTACCGGCAGCTCCTGGAGCGATCGATTGCACGGGAGTCTGATCCTGTCCGATCGCTGCAGGAGCTGCCGGTAATCAGCTGATGAAGTCCCCTGACGGCAGGATCAGCTGATAGCCGGCCGGGCGCGAAAAAGCTGGCGACATCGCGAGACTACGATCAGGTGACTGCATCAGGTGATCCACCGCCAGGTCCTGCAAGCAAGGTCCTGCCCCGGGGAGACTGCACACAGCCAGAGCGGCGGTACCGGGAGGAGATGGGAGCGGGCATGGCACCGGGACCCTGC
Organism: Anomaloglossus baeobatrachus; assembly: GCF_048569485.1. Taxonomy (NCBI): domain Eukaryota; kingdom Metazoa; phylum Chordata; class Amphibia; order Anura; family Aromobatidae; genus Anomaloglossus; species Anomaloglossus baeobatrachus. The sequence goes on from NC_134359.1 coordinate 271,243,859, forward strand.
GGACAGGTGAGTATATATGACATTTTTTTTTTTTCTACTGTTCACTTTGGTTTTCGCCGCTGCCTCCACCTCCCGCCCAGACATGGCGCCGCACGGAGCTGACATGGCACCGGACGGGAGCTGGAGGCAGCGGTGACGGTACCGGGAGGATTCATGCTTCTGTGTTTACCAACAGAAGGAATCCTCTTCCTGTACACGTCACTGTAGTACCCACCCCTTGCGTTTATAGCTGCGTTTTTAGTCATAGAAACGCGGCTATATGCGTTTTTCATTGCGTTGTTGAACATCTCATTGAACTCAATAGGTGAAAAACGCAGAAATAATTGACATGCTGCATTTTTGTGGTCACCACAAAAACGCAGCTACAAAAAAACGCTGTGTGTGGACAGCACTTATGAAAACCCATAGACATTGCTGGGGAAGCAATGTCATTGCGTTTTCAGCACAAAAACGCGGTAAAAAAAAGCCGCTAAAAACGCGGCAAAAACCCATAGTGCGCACAAGGCTTAAGTGTTTTTATTGTAGAGAGGCTTTTTCCTGCGTTTTTTTAAGTTCCACATAGAAACCTCCAGAGAAAAAAAGCATCAAAACTGCAGAGATCAGCGGCGTGTTCTCATGGAATCCACTTTACTTGGACAATTAAACACAATAATATAAAGAACCTCAATTACCAGAATAAAATGTAACCTTTATTAATATCTAGATTTAGTTAAAATACACCCAGTGACTGTGAGCACACATAGGGGCATACAAGCAAAAAAGGGGCATTACCAAATGGGATCCCTCTAAATAAGGAAGGAAGGGACTGCCCTTAGCTATGGGGAATTATATGCTGGCGTGTGTGTAGCATACACCCCCTTTTAGAAAACTAATTATTTCTTGATGCCCCCCAGATATCAAAAAGCATTCATTACACCATAGGTGCACAAAAGGGTAGAAAGGGTGGACAGTCTCTATGGAGTCCCTATCTCACCCTATACATGCTTGCTCCTACCTACCGAGATTGTCTCCCCTTCCACTTTACTCCGCCCCCATGGTTTCAATTATTATGTGATGATCAGAATGCATTGAGGATTAGTCATTTAGGCCCCTTTGCATACTTTTCGTACAGATTGTACAATAATTGCATTTGATCTGATCCATGAATGTTTGGAATTTTTTTGAATTTCTAAAAATTGTTTAGTAATCATTCACCTTGAGGTAGGGTGCATAAGGGTAAGCCGACGTGGAATGGGGCGCCCAAAAAGCTACGGCGTCAAACCCCCCGTCGGTAGGTAGGAGCAAGCATGTATAGGGTGAGATAGGGACTCCATAGAGACTGTCCACCCCTTCTACCCTTTTGTGCACCTATGGTGTAATGAATGCTTTTTGATATCTGGGGGGCATCAAGAAATAATTAGTTTTCTAAAAGGGGGTGTATGCTACACACACGCCAGCATATAATTCCCCATAGCTAAGGGCAGTCCCTTCCTTCCTTATTTAGAGGGATCCCATTTGGTAATGCCCCTTTTTTGCTTGTATGCCCCTATGTGTGCTCACAGTCACTGGGTGTATTTTAACTAAATCTAGATATTAATAAAGGTTACATTTTATTCTGGTAATTGAGGTTCTTTATATTATTGTCTTTAAAATTCAATTCAACTGAACTGTTTTTTTGATAAAGACAATAAAACACAGCAAAATATGTGTGCAAAAAAACAGCAGAAAAAAATGCAGCATTTACGGTACACTACATGTGAACACGGAGTAAATGTCCAAGCAAAGTGGATGAGACGTAATGAAATCTCCAGCCTTGGTCTGAAGTCGCTGCTGAACTGTGCGGATTTGGTGGTTTTTTTTTTTGTTTATAATCTTCAGGATTCACATCAGCACAAAACATATCAAATAAGGGGACAATGAATAATAAATACTGCAAACACGCAATAATCAGAGAAGAATGTTATTGCGCTCGTGGTGCGGACACATGCAGATAAAATGCAGCATTTACACTACGTGTGAACACGGCCTCAGCGATGCATTTTTATTACATATTTTATGGGATTTAATAAAGAAAAATAATTTGCGCTTTTTTTTCCCGCCATTTACCGATCCCCATAAATAATCTGATTGCTGTCTTGTTCAAGTCGTTACGATTACAGGGACACCAAATATGCCCATAATATTTGCTGATTTGTGATGTTTATTATTTTATAAAAAGTGTAATAAAATGACATTCTATTTTTTTTTATTATTTTTAGTAATTTTAATAGAAGAAAAAAACCCTCTTTTCCTCTCCCTCTAGAATACAGGACACAGAGACGCTGCTCTGTGAAATGGAGCTCTGTGCAATCAGAGGCTTCATTGTAGGTTTATTCATATAAAATCCTCCCTCTTACATCATCAATTACTAGTGGATCAACAGCTAGAGCAGCGGTGGGGAACCTCCGGCCCACGGCGACTTTTTCTGTGGCCCCCGGGCTGATTCCCGGGGACTGCAGTGCTGGAGCGGCAGCCGCATCTTGCTGGTTGCTGGCCCTTTAAAACCCCACACAGCGTGTTCAATGCTGAACGCTGCATTTCCTATACCTGAAAGACTACGTCCCCACGCTGGCACTGCCTACGTGAGGACATACTTTGTAGGTGGGGTCGGCGTGAGGAGCGCTAAAATCAAACAGGAGAAGATTGACTGCCAATCATCCCCCAGGTTTGTTCCCGGCGGCGGCTCCCTGTACCCGGCGGCGGTGGCTTCTCCCTGTGCCCGGCAGCGGTGGCGTCTCCCTGTACCCGGCGGCGTCTCCCTGTGCCCGACGGCGGCTCCCTGTGCCTGGCAGCGGCGGTGGCGGCTCACTGTACGCGGCGGTGACTGCGGCTCCCTGTACCCGGCGGCGGCGGTGGCGGCTCACTGTACGCGGCAGTGGTGGCTCCCTGTACCCGGCGGCGGCTCACTGTACGCGGCGGTGGTGGCTCCCTGTACCCGGCGGCGGCGGCTCCTTGTGCCCGGCGGCAGCTGCTCCTCTCCGTGCCTTATCATTAAGCGGCATTAACACATTCATCTCACAGCAGAACTTTGCTTCTTACTCTGTAGTGACCGCAGCACAGCAGGATATGGACTGTGCTCAGATATCGCCATGTTCGGCTATACCACCCCCATCATGTACCCGGTGTTACATGATCAGCCACATGATAGATCAGTGAGCGAACAGCATTCACCAGGACACAGGAGATCCGCCCTCCGCTCACCCCACAGCAGCAGGACATTGTAGCCTTTCCGGTAGATGTGGGTGGCTCTGAAAAGAGCCTTTGTGTTGTACTCGGGGTGCAGGACAGATCTAGGCCCTCTCCCCACGGATGCGGCGGGCCAGCTGGATGTCTTTGGGCATGATGGTGACCCTCTTAGCGTGGATGGCGCACAGATTTGTGTCCTCAAACAGCCCCACCAGATAAGCCTCGCTGGCCTCCTGCAGGGCCATGACGGCCGAGCTCTGGAAGCGGAGATCGGTCTTGAAGTCCTGGGCGATTTCTCTTACCAGGCGCTGGAAGGGAAGCTTACGGATCAGCAGCTCCGTGGACTTCTGGTACCGGCGGATCTCACGGAGAGCGACTGTGCCTGGCCGGTAGCGGTGAGGCTTCTTCACTCCGCCGGTGGCGGGAGCGCTCTTCCTGGCGGCCTTCGTGGCCAGCTGCTTGCGGGGAGCTTTCCCTCCGGTGGATTTACGGGCGGTCTGCTTAGTTCTGGCCATAGCTCAGTATAGAGGAGAACAGATGTGATGAGGAGCAGCGCAGAGAGCAGGAGATTTATACTCTGCTGCTCGTTTTCCCGCTTCATGCAGAGCACCCCATTGGATATTTCATAAAATAACACAAGCTGCCAATAGGGTGTGATGTCCGCGACCAATCATTGCTCACAGGAGGCGGAGCCTGAGGGCCAGTAATCCCGCCCTACAGATGCGGGTGGGGTCTCCGCAGCTCCCTCTTGTGGGTAGTGTCTGTATCAGAGCAGCGGGTGTTACAGGAGCCGCCGATGTGCCTGTATTTGTATATTCCCGCAGAGCTGTACAGCGCCGCTCCCTCCTCCTACACATCCTAACGCGGGTTTCTATGTTCCCGGCTCCAAATTCTGATGATAGTGACTCTAGTACATGTGACTTGTAGGCTCCAATCTGCGCTCACAAGGGAGCAGCGACAGAAGAGCTCATTACACGCGCATCACTCCCGCTGCTGTGACCTGCAGGACGCGGCCGGGTGTGATCAGCTGCACACGTGATATGGCGGGAATACAGCGCCAGAGCCGGGGAATAATAACCCTCATTATAGTGACACCAGTGTGCGGGATCCTGTAGATGGCGACACTGTGCGGAAGAATGAAAATACAATGTCCGCTCCTGATCACAGCTCTGCCGGGACAAGATGTTGGCTCTGAAAAGAGCCTTTGTGAGGAAGTATCAGGGCGGCTGCAGCTTATTTCTTAGCCGCGGGCTTCTTGGCTTTCGCCGCTTTCTTAGCCGGACTCTTGGCAGCTTTGGGTTTTGCCGCCTTCTTAGCCGGGCTCTTGGTCACTTTCTTGGGTTTCGGAGCCGCCTTCTTCTTGGGGCTCTTTGCCGCCTTCTTGGCAGCTGCGGGCTTCTTGGCCTTTTTCGGGCTCTTCTTGGCCGCGGTCGGGGCCTTCTTGGCCTTCTTAGGAGATTTGGCCGCTTTCTTGGCTGCAGCGGGTTTCTTGGCCGCAGCTGCTGGCTTCTTCTTGGCCACCTTGTCCTTGGTCTCCTGTTTCTTGTTCAGCTTGAAGGATCCGGAGGCGCCGCTGCCCTTCACCTGGAGCAGGACGCCTTTGGTGACCAGACCCTTGACGCCCAGCTTCACCCGGCTGTTGTTCTTCTCTACATCGTAGCCTCGGGCAGTCAGGACCTTCTTCACGGCGGCCAGAGAGACCCCACTGCGCTCCTTAGAGGCGGACACGGCATTGACAATCAGCTCGGAGACGCTGGGACCGGAGGATTTCTTGCTTTTCTTGGCGGCCCCGGATTTCTTCGGCTGCTTCTTAGATTTGGCGGCCGGTTCGGCGGCAGGAGGAGCGGCGGCTGGTGCGGTCTCTGCCATCGTGTGATGCGGAAATAAAACACAAAAAAATCTCCTGTGAGGAAAACACTGAGGCCGGAGCTGGCGGCGTCTGTTCTATATACAGTCTTACTGCGCACTGATTGGCTGCTGAGCTGCACCGTCCTGACCTTCTATTGGCTGACACTGAGCACAGGTCCCGCCTTCTCCCGACCGTACCAGAGTGAAGCTCCGCTCTCCCCTTGTGCTTCCCTGCCCGGGATAAAAGCCCTTTATCGGCTACAGCCGGACGGGTGAGCGCGCTTTCTCCAGCACTTCCCATCCTCCAACATCTCCACTGAGCGTTTGTAGCCGTCACTACCAGAGAAGCCGGGAAACAGCGGAGAGAAGGTCCCGGGATCATCGCCGCCGTCCTCCCGATCTGCTCATCACTAAGGTGTCCGAGGAAATAAAACTGCTGCGGGAGCTCGTCCTCCTATTCCGGGTCCTTGTTACCACCACGGGGATCTTCACTACAATTTATATCGTACAGGCTGCAGATTATACTATGTGCGACCGACCTGGAGCTGCTGAGAGTGCAGAAGGGTAACACAGGCGATGGCCTCCACTGCCTGCACCCCCCTGAGCTGGAATATAAATCTACCCCGTGTGTGCAGCGTATTGGGGTAACCAGGTCTCCACATTAGTAGATCATGCCCATAGGTAGATGAGTGCAATCTCCTGCAGAATATTATGTCTTATCCTCTGTGAGGCCTGTACTGGTGGGAAGAGCTGTGATGAGGCGATGACTTCACAATGAGACTCACTCCATCATCTAAAAGTAGAAAAATCCCTGTGTAATCACGGAAATAATAATTCACGCATGTGAAACAAATTGCTGTGGAAATGGTGAAATACTGAGGAAGTAGCAGAAACATAAAATGCATAACACCCACACACAGCTGTATATACTGCACAATCAGCAGCCTTATGTGTCCATAATAATAATTGAGCAGTGTATAGAGCATATACAGCAGTGTGTGCATGATATACAGCAGTGTGTGCATGATATACAGCAGTGCGTGCATGATATACAGCAGTGCGTGCATGATATACAGCAGTGTGTGCATGATATACAGCAGTGTGTGCATGATATACAGCAGTGCGTGCATGATATACAGCAGTGCGTGCATGATATACAGCAGTGTGTGCATGATATACAGCAGTGCGTGCATGATATACAGCAGTGTGTGCATGATATACAGCAGTGTGTGCATGATATACAGCAGTGCGTGGATGATATACAGCAGTGTGTGCATGATATACAGCAGTGTGTGCATGATATACAGCAGTGCGTGCATGATAAACAGCAGTGTGTGCATGATATACAGCAGTGCGTGCATGATTTACAGCAGTGTGTGCATGATATACAGCAGTGCGTGTATGATATACAGCAGTGTGTGCATGATATACAGCAGTGTGTGCATGATATACAGCAGTGCGTGTATGATATACAGCAGTGTGTGCATGATATACAGCAGTGCGTGCATGATTTACAGCAGTGTGTGCATGATATACAGCAGTGTGTGCATGATATAAAGCAGTGTGTGCATGATATACAGCAGTGCGTGCATGATATACAGCAGTGCGTGCATGATATACAGCAGTGTGTGCATGATATACAGCAGTGTGTGCATGATATACAGCAGTGCGTGCATGATATACAGCAGTGTGTGCATGATATACAGCAGTGTGTGCATGATATACAGCAGTGCGTGCATGATATACAGCAGTGTGTGCATGATATACAGCAGTGTGTGCATGATATACAGCAGTGCGTGGATGATATACAGCAGTGTGTGCATGATATACAGCAGTGCGTGTATGATATACAGCAGTGTGTGCATGATATACAGCAGTGCGTGCATGATTTACAGCAGTGTGTGCATGATATACAGCAGTGCGTGCATGATATACAGCAGTGTGTGCATGATATACAGCAGTGTGTGCATGATATACAGCAGTGCGTGCATGATATACAGCAGTGTGTGCATGATATACAGCAGTGCGTGGATGATATACAGCAGTGCGTGGATGATATACAGCAGTGCGTGCATGATATACAGCAGTGTGTGCATGATATACAGCAGTGTGTGCATGATATACAGCAGTGCGTGCATGATATACAGCAGTGCGTGCATGATATACAGCAGTGTGTGCATGATATACAGCAGTGTGTGCATGATATACAGCATTCTGCGCAGGGTGTTCAGGCTACACGGTAATGTATACACTATATACAGCAGTGCATACATGACATAGAGCAGTGTGTACAGTACTGTATACACAGCAGTGTGTTGAAGATATTCAGCAGTATACAATATATACAGCAGTGTGTACAGTATATATAGCAGTGTGAAACGAGGGCTTCTCAATGCGACTCACTCCCCCATCTAAAACAGGAAAAGCCCTGTGTGATCACTGAAATATTAATTCACCCATCTGACACCAACTATTGTGCAAAAGGCGAAATACGGAGGAAGAAGCGCAGATTAAAAATGCAGAATTAGCACAGAGCACAGCTGTATACATTGCACAGACTGCACAACTAGCACAGCACACATCAACAGTCTTATTTGTGTCTATAATAATAAAGCAGTGTGCACATTATATGCAGCAGTTTACAGTGTGTACAGAATAGGCAGCAGTATTTCCAGTATATACAGCAGTGTATACAGTACAATTTCCTCTTATGCTTACTTTCTGCAGACTTGCAGAGAAGAGCACACGGAACATCTTCCTGATGCATCTGTGAACTTTAACAATTCTTCAAAAAGTGCTCCGAACGGTGGAAGACTGTCTGCTAAAGAGCCGGGAAGGTTTGAAGACATGGAGAAATCTGACAAGGTTCATTATCAAGGAGAAATCTAAGCTTACATGACACCAAAAAGAAAGAAAAAAAAGAAGTTTAAGGACCCAAATGCATTAAAGAGACCACCCTCTGCTTTCTTTTTGTTTTGCTCCAACTTCCGTCCTGAAGTGAAAGGAGAGCGGCCAGGTCTGACCATTAGGAACATTGCAAAGAAAGTAGGAGAGATGTGGAATAACATTTCATCAGATGACAAGGTGCCTTAGAAGAAAGCATCCAAAGTGAAGGAGAAGTTCAAGAAGAAAAGCAAGGAAAGAATGCCATAAAACAAGCATTACCATGTATAACTGTAATATAACAATCTGTATTAGAACACATGACACAAGTTAAAAACAATTAAAAAAACATCCAAATGGTGCCTAGGTATCCGTTAGCAATAGATAAATAGATTGAAAAGATTATATATATATATATATATATATATATATATATATATATATATAGATCATAGTTCAGCAGACCTTGCAATAATGCCTGCTAACAGGAAATATGTGTTTGGTTTGATCCAAGCCAACAAAAGATCAAGATAAGAAGTGCGGGGAAATGTCTATTGTAAATGGGAGTGAACAAAACACCCCATGAATAAATCACGGATAACGGACAAAGACCCTAATTAGCAAAAAAAATCAATATGCATATCTGTAGGTGCTATTGACCCCTATGAACGGACATAAATAGTGACCGCAATGTACATGAAAAACTGCTCAAGTGAGCGATAAGCAGTTGCAAGGTAAAAATGCATGTAATACAGACCATCTATAGGCGAGAAGCAAGATGGAGAGAAGTCAAGTCCACGGAGAACAAAACACTCGGTCAGAAACCATTAGAAGCACATAAGGGCAAAATGCGCTATATAATACCACATTTGCTATTAGCAGGCACTATTGCATGGTCTGTTGGAGTATAATCTGTACAAATTTGTGGCTGGCTATATCTATATATACACACACTTTTATTCTATTTATCTGTTGATAAGGGACACCAAGCATCATTTGGATTTTTTTTTTTGTTACTCATTTGTTGTGTCATGTGTTCTACACTTTATACAGATTGTTATTTTACAGTTATGCATGGTGATCCTTGTTGTATGGCATTCTTTCCTTGCTTTTCTTTCTGAATTAGTCTTTCCGCCATAAGTGAGCCCATATTATGGGGTAGTGCCCTCCCTCTCTTTACATTAGAAGTTCAAGAAGGATAGAGCAAAACTAGGCCCGTGCTGAACCCCAAAAAAAGCAAAAGAGCTTTTCTAAAGGTTAAAACCAAAGAAAATCTATGAGTATGTAGTTTTGTTTCTAAAACTGTATTTATTTCCGTTTTATTTAAATTCAGTGTATACAGCAGTGTGTATGATATATACAGTCGTCTGCACAGCGGGCGCAGCCTGTGACATCTGGGAGTGTCATAGGCTGCGCCCGCTGCATCTCATTGGTGTCTTCACTAAACAAGAGGCTTTAGATGGTGAGAAGGGAGGGCGGGGCAGCACCCGATAAAAGCGAATGAGGAACCAGCACTGACATCACACAAGAATTGTGTTTACTTTGAGCTGTTGGAGAGAAGATCAGAGCGATGTCTGGACGCGGCAAACAAGGAGGGAAGGCCCGTGCTAAGGCCAAGACCCGCTCATCCCGGGCAGGGCTGCAGTTCCCGGTCGGTCGTGTGCACAGGCTTCTCCGCAAGGGCAATTACGCCGAGAGAGTGGGCGCCGGCGCTCCGGTCTACCTGGCCGCTGTGCTCGAGTATCTGACCGCTGAGATCCTGGAATTGGCCGGCAATGCTGCCCGGGACAACAAGAAGACCCGCATCATCCCCCGGCACCTGCAGCTGGCCGTGCGCAATGACGAGGAGCTGAACAGGCTGCTGGGTGGGGTGACCATTGCCCAGGGAGGCGTCCTGCCCAACATCCAGGCCGTGCTGCTGCCCAAGAAGACCGAGAGCAGCAAGAAGGGAAAGTGACGCCGCTGACCCCGCATCATCCACAACACAAAGGCTCTTCTAAGAGCCACCACATCCTCCTCATCAGAGCTGGTTCCGCTGATATCGGCCGATGTCTGAACTTATCGGATTGTCTGATAGAACAGGAGCACCAGGCGGTGTATAGATATATGTACTACCCGCACTCCTGTGCTGCGTTTCCTACAGAGCAGATATTCAGGGCGTGAAATGAATGGGCTGATCTGCTCCAGAGCTGACATCATGTGGCGATGGAGCAGCGGTTGCTTTTCAGTTGGCACAATTCTATAGTGTATACAGCAGCGCTCAGTATATACAGGGGAGGGAGGGTCTTGTGCTGAGGACAGAGATTTATTGTCTTTGCCGTGGAGTGGAGACGCCGGGTTTTCATATAACTTAGTGCGGCTACCTAGAAGCAATCTTACAGAAGTCGCAAACTTCCCCGCTAAATAGGGTCACAGTCGTGCGCAGCCGGAACTATGGATACAGGTAGCTCTGCCCGATCACCTCGTATGTTCTAGCAGGATGTGGGGGGTACAATAATACCCGTTCTCCTCACAGTCGCCATATGTCAGGGCAACGGGTACTACTATTGTGGAGCGGGATCGGCCGATACTTGGCCAGTAATGAGTTAAATACGGGAAGGAGACACTTGTACTGGATTATACACCCCGGATTTATCTGTATTATCAGACACATGACAGATCAGTGACAGTTACAGCATTCCCCGGAGATCGGCAGTCAGCTCACCCCACAGCAGCAGGACAAACTGTAAAGAAGGCAGGAGCACGTGTCACAGAAAAGGGACAGAAGAAACCGTCACCACTGAGCGGGAATTTCAAATTCGTCGTAGCTCCGCCTATATACACGTCATGTCATTAAGAGCGCTCATCCGTGTAACCCTTTGGTGTCACTGTATTCATCTTCGTTTACAGTTCCTTTTCAGTCTCCGCTGCTGTGACCCTCCTGCCGTTATTGTGAACATCCCCAATCGCTGCTCTCCGTCCATCTGATTATAGCCTGCGCCTCTGCATATAGGGGGGATTATATTGTGAGGATTCAGGTCTGGGGCAGCTCTACAATACTCCGGATACAGCGCAGTCCTGTCCTCCAGACCTGCTGCCCCCGCACACGGTGATCGCGCTGGATGGAGGATGAGCCGCCATTATTATTCTGAAGGGTTATCATTAATCTTCGGTGGCCGCCATCGATCCGAGATTAAAGTGCCCAAGACGCGGCGATTACACAGGAGTTTATAAACCCGGTACAGTGCGTCCATCTATCCAGCTGCCTCATACAGCGTTATTCCCGGTGAATATTCGCTGCACCCGATCACCCACACGGGTCTGCTCCTATAAATATCATTAAAGCGGCATTAACACATTCATTTCACAGCAGAACTTTGCTTCTTACTCTGTAGTGACCGCAGCACAGCAGGATATGGACTGTGCTCAGATATAATGACAGAAAATAGAAAAAGTAGTTCAGCTCACCCTTCCTAAAGTCCAGGTCAGGATCGGTGTTGGTGCACGGAGCTGCCCTGGCCTCAGGCAGAATACAGACAAGGAAACTAGAGTATGATCTCCAGCACTTCAAAGAAGGTTAAAAATATTTATTGAGGTTCTATTAAAAAAGATCGATCGATCATGGAAACAGTGAGGGGGGACACATTAAGAGAAATCCAACATGTTTCAGCTAGTAGAGCCTTATTCAAGGATCTTTTTTAATAGAACCTCAATAAATATTTTTAACCTTCTTTGAAGTGCTGGAGATCATACTCTAGTTTCCTTGTGCTCAGATATCGCCATGTTCGGCTATACCACCCCCATCATGTACCCCGGAGTTATATGATCAGCCACATGATAGATCAGTGAGAGCGAACAGCATTCACCAGGCACAGGAGATCCGCCTTCCGCTCACCCCACAGCAGCAGGACATTGTAGCCTTTCAGGTAGATGTGGGTGGCTCTGAAAAGAGCCTTTGTGTTAGGACAGAATAGAGCAGAATTAACCCCCGAAGCCGTAGAGAGTGCGGCCCTGGCGCTTCAGCGCGTACACCACGTCCATGGCGGTGACGGTCTTCCTCTTGGCGTGCTCGGTGTAGGTGACGGCGTCACGGATCACATTCTCCAGGAAAACCTTCAGGACTCCGCGAGTCTCTTCGTAGATGAGGCCGGAGATGCGCTTGACGCCTCCTCTGCGGGCGAGACGGCGGATGGCGGGCTTGGTGATGCCCTGGATGTTATCACGGAGCACCTTCCTGTGCCGCTTGGCGCCGCCTTTCCCGAGACCTTTTCCTCCTTTACCGCGACCAGACATCTTCAGAGGAGTGAGAACAGAACAAGTGATGAACGGCCGCCGACTCCTCCTTTATATACAAAGTGGTCGAACCAGAAGGAGAACTGACGAGATGACGCATGTTTTTACTGGATGAAAATTAGCTCCTCCCCTTCTTCTGCTGATTGGCTGAACACAGAACTGTTAGGGATTTTGAATTTCCCGCTCTTTGTGCTTCTTTTCAGCTTCCACTATAACTTCTTTCTCTGTAAGAAGAATTATCCCAAATACAGTCCAGAGATAAAATCCACTAATGTGTTATGCAACCACTTTTCCAGATGAGGATGGAATAATCTAGTCAATGAAAGTCATATTTGGAGAAATAATTTGGGATTCAGAAGTAAAAGTGAATAATTTTTAATAACTTAAATATAAAACCACAACAAATCAGTCATCATTGATTACAGCGCAAAGGTTTCAAAAAATAATCACTGAGAAAGTTCAGAATAATTCTGAAAATGCAACTGAGCCTGAAAGAGAATCCACTTTCACCTGTTACTTGCAGAAGGCCGGCACCAGTTTTCTTACTATCTGCCAATGTGTGTAAAGTGCTATGGAATTAATAGCGCTATATAAATGAATAAAATTATTATTATTATTATTACTACTACTCTTATCATCTACCTCAATTCTTCATTTAACCCCTTCACAACCGTCCGATTTTGCATTTTCCAGGGTTGTTTTTTTCACTCCTTTTATTCCGAGAGCTGTAACTTTTTTATTGTTTGGTCAATCTTGCCATGTGAGGGCTTTTTTTTTTTTTGCAGAACCAGCTGTACTTTTAAATTAAACCATGAGGTTTTACCATATAATGTACTGCAAAACGGCAAAAAATATTCCAAACGCAGAAAAAATCCCCAAAAAATCCAATTGCACTTGAGATATTTTATTCCCTGTGTTCCCTAGATGGTAAAACTGATGTGTGGGTGTGATGCCTCAGGTCAGTGCGAGTTTGTAGACACCAAACATGTATAGGTTTACTTTTATCTAACGGGTTATAAAAAAGATGTTTGTCCATAAAAGGCGTACTTTTTGCGCCATTTTTCACGACCTGTAGCGTTCTCATTTTTCGGGATCGTTGGCTCTATGACAGCTTATTTCTTTCTTGCGTCTCAAGCTGATGTTTTTAACGGTAGCATATTTGTGCAGTTGGTACGTTTTAATCGCCTGCTATTGCATTTTGCCCCAAATTTGCGGTGACCAAAAAAAGTAATTTTGGCGTTTGGAATTTTTTTCCCCTGCGCCATTTACAAATCAGAATTGTTGATTTTATATTTTTATAGAGTGAGCATTTCTGAATGCGAGGATACCAAATGAGTGTATATATTTTTTATTTTTTTAACCCTTTAATTTTCAATAAGGCAAAAAGGGGGTGGTTTGAAATTTTTTTTTGGTATTTTTTTTCATTTTTGAAAACTTTTCCTTTTACTTTTTTTTATTCATTTACTGTTCTCCCTAGGGGGCTAGGCTATGAGGTTCAGCAGTCTGATCGCCCGTTCATTTCTCCAGATCACAGCTACACAGCTAAGATCTGCAGAAATATTCACCTCCTGTTACTGCCAGCAGACGGCTGGGTGAAACAGGAAGTGAGTCATGTGAGCTACAGGAGACATCACATGACCCTGTACTACCCTGACAACCATCGGCTCCATGTGATCACGTCACGTGACTCCTATATGTGACCGGTGTGTAAAGTTTTACCTTGACCGCGATTTAAAGGGCGGTGTCAGCAGTCGGCAGGGATTTAACACTAAGACCGCTAGGACGTAATTTCACTTCCCGCAGTCGTTATTAATTGTTCCTTTGAGCACCTCACCAGATATAATCTGACACTGAATGTATAGTGACAATGGCTGCGCTGCCCAGCAACATAAGTGGCCATCAGTGTGGTGTAACCACATATACCTCCGAGACTACTGCGAACACATACAAGAGGCTAAAGCAGGGGTGGGGAACGTTTTTTCTGTCGGGGGCCATTTGGAAATTTCTACAAACCTTCGGGGGCCGCACAAAACTATCAACTTGACAATTACCCTAATATATTTGGTCAAACAATTAACTCACTGTGGGTCTGGAGCTTCTACTCTTTGGTGCAGCTGTAATATTAGGCGATATTGATCTTGATGCTTTTCACATCTGCTTTTCCAGGTTTGAGTTGGCTGGGGCTGCTGTATATACATCACAGCGGAGGGTTGGGAGGAATATAGATCACTGGGGAGGCTGTGGGCCTAGACATCACTGGGGGGTACATACATCACTGGGGATACATACATCATTGATGGGGAGCACAGACATAGCTGGGGGGGGGCAAAAACATTGCTCGTAAGGGCTGGGAGGAATATACATCACTAGGGAAGCAACAGGGCATATACATTACTGGGGGTACATACATCACTGGGCGGCACAGACTTCACTGGTGGTATATATGTGTCACCCTGGACAAGCCAGGGGCCACAGGTAACAACACCACCACACCCCACACTCCCTGTAGGCACATCGAGGTCAGAACACAAAATCCTTGTTGCCCTCCCCAGGGGCTGATGTCCACACCAGGGGGTGGAGCCAGGCGGTTGGTCTCCACCCACCAAGGAGTTCACAGTCCTGGAGGAGGGAAAACACAGGCAGTTAGAGTGAAGCTAGGGAAGTGAGAGGAGAGTCTAGTTTTGAGGTAAAAGTGGAAGGAGCAAAGTAGAAAGAGAGCAGTAGTGAAGTGACAGAGAAAGAGCCTGAAGTTGGTCCGGGTGTGTGGCCCGGACAGAGCAGCAAGGTTGGCAGACAATGGTGACCGTCTGCAGTGGAGGCCGATTGGAGTCTGCCGTAAGGACCGTGGACGGGTGGTGACCCGGCGGTACCGGACCGGCATACAAAGAGAAGCCAGCACCATTGGCAGGGGCCTTTCGGATCCCGGCAAGGCTTGGAGTCGCCGTGAATTTGCCAAATCCGTTAGTGAAGGGGACCTCCGGGTTTCCAAACAGCCAAGTCCCGATAGAAGGCAACCGTCCAGCCGAGAAGGGGAGACACCGCCACCGCCAAGGGCAACCGTTTCCCAGGGCCAGCGCCTGCGGGCAAAAGGGGCTCCTCCGGCCTACATCCCAGTCGGGGAGCGGGTTACTGGTGGGAACCCATCGCTACCAACATTGAACTTAGGTGCAGGGAGAGACAGTCATCACCAACCTACAGGGAAGAAGCAACCGCAGCCGTCCGAGGGACCTGTCCATCCAGCCGCTTGTTTTACCGTGAAATGTGTCATCATCATTGGGCTGAGTGAGTACCTCCGTGCCGTGCGGCACAGCGCTGCCCCTGCGACCCTGCACCTCATCAGGCCCCGCAACCCGCCTGTCATCCATTCCTACCCCATCACCGGGCCCCGGGACAACCAACCCCCTACCCACGGAGGGGAGAAATAACAACAAAGCTGCTCCCTGTCACCGCTCCCGGGATCCCCGTCCAGAGCAGCGGTGGTGCCCACACAATCACCACAACCGTGGGTGGCATCACGGACAATAAATCCCCAAAACCATTCCCCTTTTCACTCACGGGCGAGGAGCGCCGCTCAAGTCCCCGGGATCCGGCCCATCGCTCAAGCCACCGAGCAGCAGCGGCCGAAGCAGCAGCGGCAGCCAGACCCGAGCAGTTGGAGAGCGCAGCGTCCCCTCCTCAGCCCGCGACATATACACATCACTGGGTTGCACAGACATAGCTGGGGGGCACAAACATTGCTGGGGTTATATACATAGCTGGGGGCAGAAAGCCCTGGGGGATGCCAGAGGGACACAAACAGCCCTGGGGGCACAGAGAATGATGGGAGAGGCTGGAGGCACAGACAAACCTGGGGGACGCTGGGGGCACAGATGGCACAGAGAAGGATGGGAGAGGCTGAAGGCACAGAAAGATCTGGGAGAGGTTCGGGGTACAGAGATCACTGGGGAGACTGGGGGGGCACAGACCACTGGGGAGACTGGGGGGGGCACAGATCACTGGGGAGACAGGGGGGCACAGATCACTGGGGAGACTGGGGGGGCACAGATCACTGGGGGGGCACAGATCACTGGGGAGACTGGGGGGGCATAGATCACTGGGGAGACTGGGGGGCATAGATCACTGAGGGGGCACAGATCACTGGGGAGACTGAGGTGGCACAGATCACTGGGGGGGCACAGATCACTCGGGAGACTGGGGGGGGCACAGAACACTAGGAAGAAAGAGGGGTAAAGAGCACTGGGGGTACAGAGCGCTGGGGGCAAAGACAGACCCGGGGAAGCTTGGAGGCAGTTAGAGAACTGGGGGAGGCTGGGATCACTGAGAGCACGGAGTGCGCTGCCGGCGGGCACAGAAAGGAGCAGGCGCCGCTGGGCGCAGAGAGCCACCGCCGCCGGGCACAGGGAGCCGCCGCCGGACATAAGGAGCCATCGCCGGGCACAGGGATCCGCCGCAGCCGCCGGGCAGAGAGAGCCGCCGCCGGGCACAGTAAGACCTGGGGGATGATTGGCAGTCAGTCCTCTTCTGTTTGATTTTAGCGCACCTCACGCCGATGCCACCTACAAATTACGTCTTCACGTAGTTAGTGCCAGCATGGGGATGTAGTGGGGTTTTAAAGGACCATCAGCCAGCAAGATGTGGCTGCCGCTCCAGCACTGCAGTCCCTGGGAATCAGTCCGGGGGCCACAGAAAAAGTCGTCACGGGCCGCACACAGCCCGTGGGCCGGAGGTTCCCCACCCCTGGGCTAAAGCATTAATAATACTAATAATATATAAGTTTTATCTATATCGCACCAGCATATCCCATTGCACTTCACAATTAAGCAGAGACACGTACAGGCCTCTATAGGGAGGAGCACACAGGGCATTCACCCCAGCGTCAGTCGGCAGCCTCTTGATGCGGTTTTCCAAGGTGTCGTCACAGCTGCTTGATTTTGCCATCCCCAGGAGTGGTATTAGGCCGTTCTCTGAATCGCTTGCCTTCATACCTATTCACGTTAGTGACAATTTGCTTTACTAGCACACTTGTCTCAGTCTGGCCAGTCCTCACTATTACCCGTAGATGTGGCTACACGGCAACTCCTTACTAGTGATGAGCCACCCCCCTAGTGTTCGAGTTCGGTTCATCGCACGGCGGGTGTGTTCGAACCCCAGTGAAAACAATGGCAGGTAAACACAAACACATTATACATATACACATACAGTTAATAAACATTGCCATTATACTTACAGGTCCCCGCGATGCGTCCTGCACTCTGTCTCCCGCCGCTTCTCCTTCCGATCATCGCTGTACCCTCCCGGTAACCAGCACTGATGATAGGACCTTCCGTGACGTCATAGCATTTGACCACTCATGTGTGTATTATCTCATTGGCTACAGACTGGTCACATGGCTAGACGTCATGCTAGGTCCTGTCAGTGCATCTCTCCGGTACGCGGTGCTCGTTCGAGTATCTCCGTGTACCGGCGATATGCTTGGGCACATGCTTCGCTCCCCGTTCCTGCATGTCGGCGCTCATTACAGAGTCAGCTCACATGCAGGGACTGGATGCCACAGCCGGTGAATAGCGGCGCCGGGAATCAGGTGATCGGAGATCACCGTTGCTATAGTAACCCGCCTGTCAGGTTACTATTGCAACGGTGGCAGCAGTGACGTCACCGCTTACAACCCGCAGCCTGTGCTCGCTCACTGAGTGATTAGACTGCACGGGAGCAGCAGCGTCCTAATCCCATGCAGTGCGGTCTGATGTAGTAGAGCTGCATGGGTTGAAGGAGAAAGACGACAGAAGACCAGGATTATGGAGGGGTGAGAGGGAGTAATAAACATGGAGTCTCTAAATGTGTCTGTGTATTTATTTCCATTAAAGTATTTTTTCTCTGTGTGGTGTGTTTTTTTTAACCCATTATTGGAGATGGTTAATGGCCGGGTCAAACTTGCCTGACCTTAAGAATCTCTGGATTAAAACTAGCTAGTAAAACAATGCTAGTATTAACCCTTTATTACCCAGCAAGCCACCCAGCATCAGGGCTGCTGGAAGAGTTGGATACAGCGCAAGATGATGGTGCTTCTATGAAAGCGCTATTTTCTGGGGCGGCTGCGGACTGCAATTCGCAGTAGAGGGGCCCAGAAAGCTCGGGCCAACCTGTGCTGAAGATTCCAATCCCCAGGTGCATAGTTGTACCTGGCTGGACACAAAAATGGGGCGAAGCCCATGTCGGGTTTTTTTAATTATTTCATGAAATTCATGAAATAATTAAAAAAAGGGCTTCCCTATATTTTTAGTTCCCAGCTGGGTACAAATAGGCAGCTGGGGGTTGGGGGCAGCCGTACCTGCCTGCTGTACCTGGCTAGCATACAAAAATATGGCGAAGCCCACGTCATTTTTTTGAGGGGGGGGGCAAAAAACTCCTGCTTACAGTCCTGGATGGAGTATGCTCAGCATTGTAGTTCTGCAGCTGCTGTCTGCTCTCCTGCATACACTAGTGAATGGAGCCTGCTGAGCCTTGTAGTTCTGCTCCCCCTGTCTCTCCCTCCAGCATACAGTCCTGGATGGAGTATGCTGAGCCTTGTAGTTCTGTAGTTGCTGTCTGTTCTCCTGCATACACTAGTAAATGAAGTATGTGTTACGGGGGAACCGGTAGATTAGGACCAGGGGGTATATATCCCAATCGCCAGTCGGGGCCCACGGTACTCCAGATGGTAATGGAGCTGCTGGCACCCTGTGGGTTAGGTGGAGACTATAGAGCTGGATGGCTCTGAGATAACCCAGGGAACCGGTCACGTGTGTAGGGACACGTCAGACCGGACGACAACCCAGTTAGCGTTTTGGTGGAATTGGCGCAACCCCGACCACGTGTGCAGGGAACACATCAGGTCGGATGGTGAACAGATAGCGTTGACCGAGAAGACCGCCGAGAAGACCGCTGCGATAGCGCCCTGTCGGCCACGTGTGTCAGACGCGACAGACCGAGCGGTCCTCCGATTAGTGTTTCTGGTCACTATGCAAATGGCCACGTGTGTAGAGGACATGTCAGGCCAAGAGATCACATCAGTAGCATTGACTGGGACGCCAAGGAGGATAATAGATTCACACACCTAATCCAGGAACACAGGTGTCTTGGCATGGCAAGCACCGGATGCCTAACCCTACCTACCACTTCCAAACACAGGCTTATGCCGCAATAAGGCTCTAACATGGAGCTGTGCTCTGTCTGAGCAAATGTGAAGACTGCGTGCCTCCATGTTGTCTCCAGCCCTTTTTATAACCTGGGTCGGCCCCAAAGCCAGAGTGGACCACAATGGCATCTCCAGGGTCCAACAGCAGAGTGCCATGTCATCAGCGACGTCACCAGTGGCCTATCTGGAACCGCCACGTCATTGATGACCTCATGGCAGCCACGCCCCAAACACATCACCAGTCATCGTCTGACGACCAAGGTGTCGTGTCATAGGGGCGGGCCTCTGCGAGCCAGTCTCGAGTGGCCACATCATCAGGACACCTGATGTGTGTCGGCCTATCAGAGCCTGCCACCTCCCGGACATGCCCAGTGAGGTCCTTACCGGACCTAGCCTCTGATGCACTAAGCGCCTGAGCATGCTCAGTAGCCTGAACAACAGTCTCGAAAATCAGACTATCTGCCTGAGCATGCTTAGTAGGCACAACACAGGACTTGGACACGGCACGATGTCCAAGTACCTGTGCAAAGAGGCTTTTCGCACTAAGTGTAGGAGCATGCTCAGTAGCCTGAACCAAGGACTTAGCCTCAGAATGGCACTATCAGGCTGAGCATGCTCACTAGGCAAAACAATGGACCTAGACTCTGGCTGGGGTAAATTGGGGCGCGCATGCGCACTGGCCACCTCTCCACACTTAGACGTGGAGGAAGAAGCAGCCAGCTGGACGACCCGAGGCATGGCCAAAAACGGTAGCCGACGCCTGGGCGCAACAGGAACCGCAGCAGGCTGCTTGCGGCTATGGCGGTGCCGATTCGTAAGAGTATGTTGAGCGTTGCAGTTCTGCTCCCCCTTCCTCTCCCTCCAGCATACAGTCCTGGATGGAGGATGCTGAGCCTAGTAGTTCTGCAGCTGCTGTCTGCTCTCCTCCATACTGACAGACAGCAGACCACAGCTGCAGAACATCAAGGCTCAGTATACTCCATCCAGGACTGTATGCAGGAGTTTTTTGCCCTCCAGAAAAATTATTTTTGTATGCTAGCCAGGTACAGCAGGCAGCTACGGGTTGCCCCCAACCCCCAGCTGCCTATTTGTACCCGACTGGGAGCCAAAAATATAGGGAAGCTCTTTTTTTTAATTATTTCACGAATTTCATGAAATAATTAATGAAAAAAAAATGAAGTGGGCTTCGCACAATTTTTGTGTCCAGCCAGGTACAACAAGGCAGCTGGGGATTGCAATCCATAGTGCAGGGTGCCCAAGCTTTCTGGGCAACCCTGCTGTGAATTGCAGTCGGCAGCCGCCCCAGAAAATGGCGCTTTCATAGAAGCGCCATCTTCTAGCACTGTATCCAACTCTTCCAGCTGCCCTGGTGATGGGTGACTCGCTGGGTAATAATAGGGTTAGGGCTAGCTGTATATGATCAACTGGCACTAAGCCCGAAATTCATGGTGTCACGCCAATATTAGACAAGGCCACCATGAATTTCTAGTACAGATAAAAATAAAACACAACATACAGAAAAATATTTTTATTAGAAATAAAACACAACCTAATTAGTGACTCAATCTTTATTGAAATAAAGAACCCCCCTCCGCAGTAATCCTGCTGGAGAGAGGGAGAGAGATTCCCCTTATGGCTGAGTATACACAAGAGGGTGCTATCACACCAGGCGCACATACAAAATAGCAACCCCAGCTCCTACCATCATAAAGATCTGCTGAGCCAGAGCAAGCCAGGAACCCCGGCAGCCAGTCCAGCCAAAGTCAGCAACACACGCTGACAAAAGCCCAAATCAAAGAGATCTCTGAGAGTTGCAAGATGCAATACATAGAGGACTGGAAGAGTGAATTAGAGAACTCCCAGAAACTCCCCATCTACCGGTCACTGCGGAGGGACTACACTCTGGCCCCATATCTGGAAAGGTTACGCCACCCCAAAGACAGGTAGACACTGAGCCTGTACAGACTGAGTGCCCACAGCCTAGAGGTGGAAACAGGGCGGCACCGACAGACATACAAGCCACGGGAGAACAGACTGTGCCAGCACTGCCAGCAGAGGGCTCTGGAGGACGAGGCACATTTCCTGCTGCACTGTAACAAATACTCAGCAGTGAGGGCCTCCTACTTCCAGAAACGTACCACTCATAACCCGGACTTTCCATCCATGGACGAGGAGAGGAAACTCTGCATCCTACTGGGGGAAGAGGAATCAATGGTGGAGATCGCCGCCCAATATGTCACCACATGCCATAAGCTGAGGGGAACATAAGACACCTAAAAGGACTTTCAGAGCCCAAATTTTGCCCCCAACTCCCCATAACCTTGATCCCCTCCCACCACACGTACTGTATTTCTCTTACTTTTGCAACACTAATTGTATTATGGTCCTGCCAATAAAGCATATTTAAATTTGAAAGAGAGAGAGAAGACAGAGAGAAACACGCAGGCACTACCGCCCCCATCATCATCCCCGCACACACCCCGACACTACCGCACTCATCATCCCCGCACACACCCCGGCACTACCGTCCCCATCATCATCCCCGCACACATCCCGGCACTACTGCACCCATCATCCCCGCACACATCCCGGCACTACCGCACTCATCATCATCCCCGCATACACCCCGGCACTACCGCAGTCATCATCATCCCCGCACACACCCTGGCACTACTGCCCCCATCATCCCCGCACACACCCTGGCACTACTGCCCCCATCATCATCCCCGCACACACCCTGACACTACCGCACTCATCATCCCCGCACACACCCCGGCACTATCGCCCCCATCATCATCCCCGCACACATCCCAGCACTACTGCACCCATCATCCCCGCACACATCCCGGCACTACCGCACTCATCATCATCCCCGCACACACCCCGGCACTACCGCACCCATCATCATCCCCGCACACATCCCGGCACTACTGCACCCATCATCCCCGCACACACCCTGGCACTACTGCCCCCATCATCATCCCCGCACACATCCCGGCACTACTGCACCCATCATCCCCGCACACACCCTGGCACTACTGCCCCCATCATCATCCCCGCATACACCCCGGCACTACCGCAGTCATCATCATCCCCGCACACACTCCGGCACTACTGCCCCCATCATCATCCCCGCACACACCCCGGCACTACCGCAGTCATCATCATCCCCGCACAAATCCCGGCACTACCGCACCCATCATCATCCCCGCACACACCCCGGCACTACCGCACTCATCATCATCCCCGCATACACCCCGGCACTACCGCAGTCATTATCATCTCCGCACACACCCCGACACTACCGCACTCATCATCATCGCCGCACACACCCCGGCACTACCGCACTCATCATCATCCCCGCATACACCCCGGCACTACCGCAGTCATCATCATCCCCGCACACACCCCAGCACTACCGCACTCATCATCATCCCCGCATACACCCCGGCACTACCGCTCTCATCATCATCCCTGAACACACCCCGACACTACCGCACGCATCATCATCCCCGCACACACCCCGGCACTACCGCACTCATCATCATCCCCGCACACACCCCGGCACTACCGCACTCATCATCATCCCTGCACACACCCTGGCACTACCGCACTCATCATCATCCCCGCACACACCCTGGCACTACCGCACTCATCATCATCCCCGCATACACCCCAGCACTACCGCAGTCATCATCATCACCGCACACACAGGCACTGCCGTCCCCATCTTCATCCTCGCACACACTCAGGCACTACCTTAGTGAAGTCTCCGGTGACAGCACGGCTCACTTCAGTTGCTGCATGGAGCTGAAACAGAGCGCTCATGTTCTACGGCGCTCCCTGTCAACTTCATGTAGCAGAACGTAAAGCGTCGTGTGGATTACTGCGGGCCTGTATGGGTGTTTGGGGGATTGATAAAGAGGTAAAAGAGGGGGGGTTTTGTCTTTTATTCCAAATAAAGGATTTTTCGGGTGTATGTGTTTATTTACTTTCATTACAGGTTAATCATGGAAGGTATCTCGGGGAGACGCCTATCATGATTAACCTAACCTTATTACCCCAATTGCCATCGCACCAGGGCAATTCGGGATGAGCCGGGTAGAGTCCCAGGACTGTCGGATCTAACATCTAACCTAGCTTCTTGACGCCCCCGGAAGAAGCTAGGGCGAAACGGCGTTGGGGTGGAGGGACCGTTCACCCAGACCCAGGTCTCATCTACAGTACTATCAGGTAGTTACTATATCATACCTTGGGTTGCTGTGCTTTGCATTATAGGGAGATATGTTACACCTCGTGGCTCTCCTGTTGCAAGGAATGAGGTGGTCCCCCATTCCTTGTCTGCCGCGAGCCCTCCTGCTCAGCAGCACCAAAGGTCTGGGAGACTGCAGGAGTTGCCTCCTTGGAGACGCAGCAGAAGGGTGACACCTAGTGGTTCTCCCCTTGCAAGGAATGGAGTGGTCTCCCATCCCTTGTCTGCCACGAGCCCTCCTGCTCACCATCACAGAGGGTCGGGGAGGTTGCGCAGTGTGCAAAGGATGGATACTCAGGGAAGCAGCAAGACTTCCCTTATCTCTGCACATTGTGAAACCGAGGATCCCGCCTTTATGACCCAGAGGCAGGAAGATGAGTATGTGCCCCACGTGACGTCTTCTGATTCGCTCACTGATATCACACGGCCCGATAACAAGGCTGGTGGTGTGCTGAATCTTGACTGGCCGGGCCAAGACGTCACGAATCCTGATTGGGTCACGTCCATCTCGCGCCCGCCCTTGGGTGGACCTACACCTCCTTAAAAGCTCCCCCTGCCATCATGGCGGCGCGCGACCATCCTTCTATGTTTGGATGTCTAGCAGCGTGCTGCCACGCCACTGCTCAGGCATTATTGTCTTTCGTGGGCTTTGCCCTTGCTGCTCAGGCAGCACCTGGTTTGCAGGCCGTGTTCCTGCCTTGCTGCTCCGGTAGTATCTCCTTTAACAGGCCGTGTTCCTGTCCCAGGTGAGCTCCTCGAGTCTCCACCGGACTCACCTGGTTATTGAAAGTACACGTGCGTGGGCACCTCTGTGCTACCCTCGTGCCATATCCTGTGACTCCTGCTGGCACACGTGCGTAGGCACCTCTGTGCGTCCCCGTGCAACAGGTACACCGAGCCGTGAGATCTGTGCCATACAACCCTCACGGGTTAGGGCGGACCGGTGTACATAGATCGTCTGTGACATTCCAGACGATCACTAGTAGCAACCCGCTCACTCTTTCCTGACCATAGCAGCGGTCCCTTACACCGCACAGTGGACCTTGACCGGCGGAAGCTGTCCATTTCCCATCTTGGCACGCTTCCCCGGGTCCCCCTCGTAACAGAGATATATAATCTGTTATTGGATATTCCTTTTTTTTGGAGGCAGTTCAATTGATTAATATTACAGTGCATGTATAGGTAATTTACCGGCAGCGCTGTTCTATGTGTTTTTGCCCCTATATCTTTATAGCCATGTATTTGGTATTTTTGTACTTCCCTTTTTATATGTAAACCAGCATCTGGGTACTTCAATTGGTCCCTTACAGGATATCTCTGTTTTTTAATATGTATTTTAATTGAATGTAATAAAATTGAATTTTTTAACATGAACCACTGATGTGTTTCCTTAATGGGGGACAAGTTTGTGAGTTGATTTAGTTTACGTTGGAGTGGCATGAATGAATGATCAGGTGGTTGTTGATTAACTTTCTACTAACTGTCTAACGAAGAACTGATTTCCTTTTGTCCACAGATCTCCTCCCACCATGTCCTGGCCCTGATAGTTAACGCCATTCTTTTGTGATCTAGATGCTGCTGGTCACAAATTAGAAAAAACAACATATAAAAATGGTGATGCATTATGTTACTTTAAGACCAATTAGGGCAGTGGTGGTGAATCTACAGTGTACGTTCCAAAGCGGACACTTAGAGCCCTTTTTCTGTGGACAAGCGCGTGTTGTTGCACCAAAACGCTGTGGCTCAGCATTATGATCTTTTCCCATTCCCTCATGTAGATTCCTGGGGACCACAGTGCTCAGGCTGGCAGCCATATTTACGCTCATGAGAAATTCTGGGCTCCGCTCTCAGAGCGATGATCCATAGGAATCCATAGGTGTGGTAAGACATTACGCCATTGAATCATGCTGGAATTCCAGGATTTCATTTTAATTAATAAATTGGTGAATGGGGGAGTCTTTTTCAATTTTTGGTTTTTTTCTGTGTCTGTGCCTTTTTTTTTAACTCTGCTTGCCGAGCTAGTAATGGAGGTGTCTGATGGATGCCTATCCATTACTAACCCATGGGCATGATGTCAGTTGTCAATTCACAGGTGATATTAACCCCAAAAGTATTACCCTGATTACCACCACAATTGGGAAGAGCCGGGTAAAGCACAAAAACTTGCGCATCTCATGGATGCACCATTTCTCGGATGGCTGCAATTTTTAAATTGGGAAGGGTCAAATAAACATGGGATTTCCCAGCCTGATAATACCAGCCCCCAGCTGTCTGCTTTACCTTGGCTGGTTATCAAAATTAGGGTGGAACCCATGCTGTTTTTTTATGTTATGTAAAAAAAAAAAGGTGTGTGATCCTCACTATTTTTGATAAACAGCCAAGGTAAAGCAGACAGATGAGTGTTGAATCCCGGAGTTGCCTGCTTTACCTGCACTGGTTATCAAAAACCCCTGGCGTGAAGCCAGCTGAAATTACACAGCTGACATCAGCCCCAAAAAATATTACTGAAAAAAATGGTGTGGAGTATCCTCTATTTTTGATTATCAAGCCAGGTGAAGCAGACAGCTGGGGACTGGTATTATCAGGGTGGGAAGGTTCATGGTTATTTGGCACTTTCCAGCCTAAAAATATCAATCAGCACCTGCCCCAGAATTGGTGTATCACATTTGATGCACCAATTCTGCCACTTCGCCCCCAGCTCTTCATGATTGCCCTGGTAGTGTGATAAATGGGTTAATGTCTTTTGGGGTTGCCAG
Organism: Anomaloglossus baeobatrachus; assembly: GCF_048569485.1. Classification (NCBI taxonomy): domain Eukaryota; kingdom Metazoa; phylum Chordata; class Amphibia; order Anura; family Aromobatidae; genus Anomaloglossus; species Anomaloglossus baeobatrachus. The sequence continues at coordinate 271,270,248 of NC_134359.1, forward strand.
ATGCTCCACCCCCTGGAAAAGGGTGCACGCATGCTGGAGTATTGAAACCAACTTGTACACAATCTTAAGAGTGGTTTTCTCCAAGACAGTAATGAGACACACAGTGTGCATCGCTCTTCTAGACTTTAAACTCCCGGGGAACATGGAGTTGTCATTGCAGAGGCAACAGCAGCTTAAGTGACAAAAGACTTCTCTTTGAGTTGTGACACGTTTTTAAAACATCCCGTGCACCAGTAGAACAGAGTACAAGACTCTGTAGTTGTGTGTTCTCTGTAGTTATAGGGGTCTCAGAGAAGCCAGGCTACACCTGTAACTCATCCACCTGTTACTGATCAATGATTAAATGAGTTGTCCGACAAAGTAAAAAAAAATGTTTAAGCTAATCTGTGCTGTATTGTCATATAAAACACCCCTAAATTTTTTTTTTGTTTCTAACTTTTGTTCCTCTTGAATTATCCCTTTATTCTCCGCACACACTTTGTTTACCTGCAGCTCAACCAAACATGACATTTTCCTGTGCCAAAGTCACAGTCAGAGCTGTCACTGCCCAGCCTCACTGTCCAGAGCCGCCCTCTGCACATTCATTGGCTGTCAGTATTCTGTCCCAGCACTGACCCCTCATCACTCCAACATTGGAAATAACAGCGCCACATAGGGCTCTGCATGCCCCTCCACATAGGACTCTGCACACCCACCACATAGGGCTCTGCATGCCCACCACATAGGGCTCTGCACGCCACTCCACATGTCACTCTGCAGTCCCCCATGTCGCTATGCGCCCCTCACACTATCTACTTACCTGCCCCAATGTAGCTCAATAGTGCAATAAACAAAATAAGCCAGATAACCCCTTTAAGCTTGAAATACAGGGCAAGGCCTTGTTTCAAACCCTGTCCCCCATGCTTCACCATTATACTATTTTTACGCTGTGGCATTTAATGCCACTTTTCCTGGTGTCTGCCCCCTTTTTTTGGAAATGTGGAGATGCCAAGTTGGGTCTCCAAGTTGTGTTGTCTGCAGTGGAAGGGGCCTGGGGCGGCTGAGCTGTTGCTGCAGTGGTGGCTGGGACTGGGACTGCGGGCGGAGATGGCATGAAATAATGGCACCCCGAGCTGGCACGTGCAACGATGGAGCTCTCAGTTCAAAATATCATCTACGCACGCACTATTTCTGGCTCATTGAAATCCAAGCAATAGATTTGAGGAAAATGGCGCCTAGAGGTGGCACGTGCGCAGATGATATCTCAACTTATCATTGAGTTGAGAGGTCAATCTGTGCAGGCACCCAGTCTGGGTGCCATTTCTTTGAAGCCCTCACAGCCCGCCTCCGCAACCCCTGCAAAACACCAGAACAACCGAGACACTTTCTGGGAGAGCATCTGGGACACCCACTGCCCGCAGCATCGCCCTGCGACCCTGCTCAAACACCGTTGCCACCTGCCTCTGGTAAAACACTACCGGATTATAAAAACGGAACCCATTTTTTCACCGTTTTTTTCCTCTAAATTTGGGGTGCGTCTTATAATCTGGTGCATTCTCCAGCAAAAATATGTAATCGCAACAATTGAGAGGTTCTGGGATCTGACTTGTGTCACAAAGGATTGCTGTCGATTGAGTTAATAAGGACACACCAGCAGCTATAGCGATAAAAAAAAAAAAATCTGATTTGGAAGGAAGTACTGGGTTTTATAGAGTACATTTTTTATCTGCTGCACAACTGGAAAAAAAATGCAATAAGTGTTGCTCAAACCATCTTCACCATAATAACCGGTGTGGGGCATCATGCTCATAATGGGTAGAGATGGGGTTTTTTCCAGTGCAGTAAGAATTCCACTGAGATCTGGTTAATGATTATTAATATTTCTTCATAGAGCTCCAATTCTGATGGAAGTGGGCTGCACACTGATTTTTTTTTTTTTACTTGAATCTTTTGCCCTTCAGATCCGTGAAGTGATGTCACCTGATCTTTTGTGATCTCATATTCATGTGATAAAAATAGTCATTTTCATTTATTCTCACATTATGTCTCCAACCATGAATTTCACTGATCACATTAATACACAAAGGATCTGGAAAAGAGGTCACATTCATGGGGAAGACGTCACATGTAAAGGAAGCTGCACAGAAGGCTGCAGGAACTCGGCAAAGAGCGGGAAATTCAAACTTCCTCACAGTTCTGTTTGAGCCAATCAGGAAAGGAAAGAGGAGGGGCCATGACGTTGAATTACGGTAGAAAATGCTAATCGTTGTTGACAACGGCGGCATAAATTACTATGAAGGGTTAACATGTGGGCGGAGCTGCAGGCCTGTAACTTAATTTTTCTTTATGCCCCATGTGGTCGCAGGACGCGCGGCTATTAGGAAACCTGCTCCTGGGGAGCGGTCAGTGGTCGCTCGCTTCCATACAGGAGTATCCTAAATTTCCCGGCTCAGGAGAGCAGTATCCGCTCTATAATACAGAACCCGCGGACCCTGAATGGATGGGAATCGTGAAGCCGCGTTATCCACAGACAGGGATCTGCCCCGAATGTACAACCTGGAGACAAGAACTGCGCCCACCCCAGTCCCACAGCTACTATCAGACTCCTGGAAAAAATGAAGAAAGGTCTAGGTGGGTGTGAGGAACGGAGCAACAATACAGGGAGCGCAGGTAACATTCAGTGGGGAATGAAAACTCACCACAATCATCACTTCTGCCGCCTACACTTTTAACGGCTCTGAGAGAAGCCCCCACTAACTGCAGACCGAGCAGCGATAACCAGGGGGCATAAGACAGAATTAAGATATTAGCTCGTCTCGGAGGATGTGGTGGCTCTGAGAAGAGCCTTTGTGTTGTACTCGGGGTGCAGGACAGATCTAGGCCCTCTCCCCACGGATGCGGCGGGCCAGCTGGATGTCTTTGGGCATGATGGTGACCCTCTTAGCGTGGATGGCGCACAGATTTGTGTCCTCAAACAGCCCCACCAGATAAGCCTCGCTGGCCTCCTGCAGGGCCATGACGGCCGAGCTCTGGAAGCGGAGATCGGTCTTGAAGTCCTGGGCGATTTCTCTTACCAGGCGCTGGAAGGGAAGCTTACGGATCAGCAGCTCCGTGGACTTCTGGTACCGGCGGATCTCACGGAGAGCGACTGTGCCTGGCCGGTAGCGGTGAGGCTTCTTCACTCCGCCGGTGGCGGGAGCGCTCTTCCTGGCGGCCTTAGTGGCCAGCTGCTTGCGGGGAGCTTTCCCTCCAGTGGATTTACGGGCGGTCTGCTTAGTTCTGGCCATAGCTCAGTATAGAGGACAGATGTGATGAGGAGCAGCGCAGAGAGCAGGAGATTTATACTCTGCTGCTCGTTTTCCCGCTTCATGCAGAGCACCCCATTGGATAATTCATAAAATAACACGAGCTGCCAATAGTATGCGATGTCCGCGACCAATCATTGCTCACAGGAGGCGGAGCCTGAGGGCCAGTAATCCCGCCCTACAGATGCGGGTGGGGTCTCCGCAGCTCCCCCTTGTGGGTAGTGTCTGTATCAGAGCAGCGGGTGTTACAGGAGCCGCCGATGTGCCTGTATTTGTATCTTCCCGCAGAGCTGTACAGCGCCGCTCCTCCTCCTACACATCCTAACGCAGGTTTCTATGTTCCCGGCTCCAAAATCTAATGATAGTGACTCTAGTACATGTGACTTGTAGGCTCCAATCTGCGCTCACAAGGGAGCAGCGACAGAAGAGCTCATTACACGCGCATCACTCCCGCTGCTGTGACCTGCAGGACGCGGCCGGGTGTGATCAGCTGCACACGTGATATGGCGGGAATACAGCGCCAGAGCCGGGGAAATAACCCTCACTATAGTGACACCAGTGTGCGGGATCCTGTAGATGGCGACACTGTGCGGAAGAATGAAAATACAATGTCCGCTCCTGATCACAGCTCTGCCGGGACAAGGTGTTGGCTCTGAAAAGAGCCTTTGTGAGGGAGTATCAGGGCGGCTGCAGCTTATTTCTTAGCCGCGGGCTTCTTGGCTTTCGCCGCTTTCTTAGCCGGACTCTTGGCAGCTTTGGGTTTTGCCGCCTTCTTAGCCGGGCTCTTTGTCACCTTCTTGGGTTTCGGAGCCGCCTTCTTCTTGGGGCTCTTTGTCGCCTTCTTGGCAGCTGCGGGCTTCTTGGCCTTTTTCGGGCTCTTCTTGGCCGCGGTCGGGGCCTTCTTGGGCTTCTTAGGAGATTTGGCCGCTTTCTTGGCTGCAGCGGGTTTCTTGGCCGCAGCTGCTGGCTTCTTCTTGGCCACCTTGTCCTTGGTCTCCTGCTTCTTGTTCAGCTTGAAGGATCCGGAGGCGCCGCTGCCCTTCACCTGGAGCAGGACGCCTTTGGTGACCAGACCCTTGACGCCCAGCTTCACCCGGCTGTTGTTCTTCTCTACATCGTAGCCTCGGGCAGTCAGGACCTTCTTCACGGCGGCCAGAGAGACCCCACTGCGCTCCTTAGAGGCGGACACGGCATTGACAATCAGCTCGGAGACGCTGGGACCGGAGGATTTCTTGCTTTTCTTGGCGGCCCCGGATTTCTTCGGCTGCTTCTTAGATTTGGCGGCCGGTTCGGCGGCAGGAGGAGCGGCGGCTGGTGCGGTCTCTGCCATCGTGTGATGCGGAAATAAAACACAAAAATAATATCCTATGAGGAAAACACTGAGGCCGGAGCTGGAGGCGTCTGTTCTATATACAGTCTTACTGCGCACTGATTGGCTGCTGAGCTGCACCGTCCTGAGCTTCTATTGGCTGACACTGAGCACAGGCCCCGCCTTCTCCCGGCCGTACCAGAGTAAAGCTCCGCTCTCCCCTTGTGCTTCCCTGCCCGGGATAAAAGCCCTTTATCGGCTACAGCCGGACGGGTGAGCGCGCTTTCTCCAGCACTTCCCATCCTCCAACATCTCCACTGAGCGTTTGTAGCCGTCACTACCAGAGAAGCCGGGAAACAGCGGAGAGAAGGTCCCGGGATCATCGCCGCCGTCCTCCCGATCTGCTCATCACTAAGGTGTCCGAGAAAATAAAACTGCTGCGGGAGCTCGTCCTCCTATTCCGGGTCCTTGTTACCACCACCGGGCTCTTCACTACAATTTATATCGTACAGGCTGCAGATTATACTATGTGCGGGCGACCTGGAGCTGCTGAGAGCGCAGAAGGGTAACACAGGCGATGGCCTCCACTGCCTGCACCTCCCTGAGCTGGAATATAAATCTACCCCGTGTGTGCAGCGTATTGGGGTAACCAGGTCTCCACATTAGTAGATCATACCCATAGGTAGATGAGTGCAATCTCCTGCAGAATATTATGTCTTATCCTCTGTGAAGCTTTTATCTCTGAGGCCTGTACTGGTGGGAAGAGCTGTGATGAGGCGATGACTTCACAATGCGACTCACTCCATCATCTAAAAGCAGAAAAATCCCTGTGTAATCACGGAAATATTAATTCATGTATGTGAAACAAACTGCTGTGGAAATGGTGAAATACTGAGGAAGTAGCAGAGACACAAAATGCATAACACACACAGCACAGCTGTATATACTGCACAATCAGCAGCCTTATGTGTCCATAATAATAATAGAGCAGTGTATAGAGCATATACAGCAGTGTGTGCATGATATACAGCAGTGTGTGCATGATATACAGCAGTGTGTGCATGATATACAGCAGTGTGTGCATGATATGCAGCAGTGTGTGCATGATATGCAGCAGTGTGTGCATGATATGCAGCAGTGTGTGCATGATATGCAGCAGTGTGTGCATGATATGCAGCAGTGTGTGCATGATATGCAGCAGTGTGTGCATGATATGCAGCAGTGTGTGCATGATATGCAGCATTCTGCGCAGTGTGTTCAGGCTACACGGTAATGTATACACTATATACAGCAGTGCATACATGACATACAGCAGTGTGTACAGTACTGTATACACAGCAGTGTGTTGAAGATATTCAGCAGTATACAATATATACAGCACTGTGTACAGTATATATATAGCAGTGTGAAACGAGGGCTTCTCAATGCGACTCACTCCCCCATTTAAAACAGGAAAAGCCCTGTGTGATCACTGAAATATTAATTCACCCATCTGACACCAACTATTGTGCAAAAGGTAAAATACGGAGGAAGAAGCACAGACCAAAAATGCAGAATTAGCACAGAGCACAGCTGTATACAATGCACAGACTGCACAACTAGCACATCACACATCAACAGTCTTATTTGTGTCTATAATAATAAAGCAGTGTGCACATTATATGCAGCAGTTTACAGTGTGTACAGAATAGGCAGCAGTATTTCCAGTATATACAGCAGTACATGCAGTGTATACAGTACAATTTCCTCTTATGCGTACTTTCTGCAGACTTGCAGAGAAGAGCACACGGAACATCTTCCTGATGCATCTGTGAACTTTAACAATTCTCTAACAAGTGCTCCGAACGGTGGAAGACTGTCTGCTAAAGAGCCGGGAAGGTTTGAAGACATGGAGAAATCTGACAAGGTTCATTATAAAGGAGAAATCTAAGCTTACATGTCACCAAAAAGAAAGAAAAAAAGATGTTTAAGGACCCAAATGCACTAAAGAGACCACCCTCTGCTTTCTTTTTGTTTTGCTCCAACTTCCGTCCTGAAGTGAAAGGAGAGCGGCCAGGTCTGACCATTGGGGACATTGCAAAGAAAGTAGGAGAGATCTGAAATAACATTTCATCAGATGACAAGGTGCCTTAGAAGAAAGCATCCAAAGTGAAGGAGAAGTTCAAGAAGAAAAGCAAGGAAAGAATGCCACAAAACAAGCATCACCATGTATAACTGTAATATAACAATCTGTATTAGAACACATGACACAAGTTAAAAACAATTACAAAAAACATCCAAATGGTGCCTAGGTATCCGTTAGCAATAGATAAATAGATTGAAAGATATATATATATATGTCCAACAATGTAGACCAGCTCACTCCTGTGAGCCACCTGGAACCTCAGCTGACCTGGTTAACTCCGTTGTGTCCGGATCAGGATGTAGGAGTCCATCCATACAAATGTGAACAACAACAGAGCAAAGTCCTGCAATAACGTGAGCAATCTAGGATGCTGTTAAAAAAAAATTCTTTCCATTTCCAGAAAGATTTTTTTTTTAACAGCATCCCGGATTGCTCACGTTATTGCTGGACTTTGCTCTGTCGTTGTTTTTATATATATATGTATATGTATATATAGGTATCCGTTAGCAATAGATAAATAGATTGAAAAGATTATATATAGATCATACTTCAGCAGACCTTGCAATAATGCCTGCTAACAGGAAATATGTGTTTGGTTTGATCTAAGCCAACAAAAGATCAAGATAAGAAGTGCGGGGAAATGTCTATTGTAAATGGGTGTGAACAAAACACCCCATGAATAAATCACGGATAACGGACAAAGACGCTAATTAGCAAAAAAAATCAATATGCATATCTGTAGGTGCTATTGACCCCTATGAACGGAGATAAATAATGACGGCAATGTACATGAAAAACTGCTCAAGTGAGCGATAAGCAGTTGCAAGGTAAAAATGCATGTAATACAGACCATCTATAGGCGAGAAGCAAGATGGAGATAAGTCAAGTCCACGGAGAACAAAACACTTGGTCAGAAACCATTTGAAGCACATATGGGCAAAATGCGCTATATAATACCACATTTGCTATTAGCAGGCACTATTGCATGGTCTGTTGGAGTATAATTTGTACAATTTTGTGACTGGCTATATCTATATATATATATATATATATATATATATATATATATATATATATATATACACACACACACTTTTATTCTATTTATCTGTTGATAAGGGACACCAAGCATCATTTGGATTTTTTTTGTTACTCATTTGTTGTGTCATGTGTTCTACACTTTATACAGATTGTTATTTTATAGTTATGCATGGTGATCCTTGTTGTATGGCATTCTTTCCTTGCTTTTCTTTCTGAATTAGTCTTTCTGCCATAAGAGACAACATATTATGGGGTAGTGCCCTCCCTCTCTTTACATTAGAAGTTCAAGAAGGATAGAGCAAAACTAGGCCCGTGCTGAACCCCAAAAAAGCAAAAGAGCTTTTCTAAAGTTAAAAACCAAAGAAAATCTATGAGTATGTAGTTTTGTTTCTAAAACTGTATTTATTTCCGTTTTATTTAAATTCAGTGTATACAGCAGTGTGTATGATATATACAGTCGTCTGCACAGCGGGCGCAGCCTGTGACATCTGGGAGTGTCATAGGCTGCGCCCGCTGCATCTCATTGGTGTCTTCACTAATGGTTGGAGCTAAAGAGGCTTTAGATCCATCCAATGGTGAGAAGGGAGGGCGGGGCAGCACCCGATAAAAGCGAATGAGGAACCAGCACTGACATCACATAAGAGTTGTGTTTTCTTTGAGCTGTTGGAGAGAAGATCAGAGCGATGTCTGGACGCGGCAAACAAGGAGGGAAGGCCCGCGCTAAGGCCAAGACCCGCTCATCCCGGGCAGGACTGCAGTTCCCGGTCGGTCGTGTGCACAGGCTTCTCCGCAAGGGCAATTATGCCGAGAGAGTGGGCGCCGGCGCTCCGGTCTACCTGGCCGCTGTGCTCGAGTATCTGACCGCTGAGATCCTGGAATTGGCCGGCAATGCTGCCCGGGACAACAAGAAGACCCGCATCATCCCCCGGCACCTGCAGCTGGCCGTGCGCAATGACGAGGAGCTGAACAGGCTGCTGGGTGGGGTGACCATTGCCCAGGGAGGCGTCCTGCCCAACATCCAGGCCGTGCTGCTGCCCAAGAAGACCGAGAGCGGCAAGAAGGGCAAGTGACGCCGCTGATCCGCATCATCCACAACACAAAGGCTCTTCTAAGAGCCACCACATTTTCCTCATCAGAGCTGAGGCTGCCGATATGCTGCTGATATCGGCCGATGTCAGCACTTCTCCCCGTGTTTAACAGAAGCACCAGGCTGTGTATAGATTCCTGTACGATCCGCACTCCTGTGCTGCGTTTCTTATAGAGCAGATATTCAGGGTATTATTATTATAGCGTCATTTATTCTATGGCGCTTTACAAGTGAAAGAGGGTATACCTACAACAGTCATTAACAGTACAAAACAGACTGGTACAGGAGGAGAGAGGACCCTGCCCGCGAGGGCTCAGTCTACAGGGAATGGGTGAGGACAGAGCTGGTTGCCCAGTGGTGTACTGTACTGAGGGCTATTGTAGGTTGTAGGCTGCTTGGAAGAGGTGGGTCTTGAGGTTCCTCTTGAAGCTTTCCACGGTAGGGGAGAGTCTGATGTGCTGAGGTAGAGCGTTCCAGAGTATGGGGGAGGCACGGGAGAAATCTTGTACACGATTGTGGGAAGAGGAGATGAAAGGAGCAGAGAAGGAGATCTTGTGAGGATCTGAGGTTGCGTGCAGGTAGGTACCGGGAGACTAGGGAGGAGACAGGTTGTGCATGGCTTTGTATGTCATGGTTAATGTTTTGAGTGGTTGGGTGATGGGAAGCCAGTGAAGGGATTGGCAGTGGCAAGGCTGGGGAGTAGCGAGGGGAGAGGTGGATTAAGCGGGCCGCAGAGTTTAGGATAGATTGGAGGGGTGCAAGAGTGTTGGGAGGCCAGAGAGCAGGAGGTTGCAGTAGTCAAGGCGGGAGATGATGAGGGCATGCACTAGTGTTTTTGCTGATGAAATGCATGGGCTGATCTGCTCCAGAGCTGACATGTGGAGATGGGGCAGCGGTTGCTTTACTGGTCTCACAATTCTATAGTGTATACGACGCAACATATACAGGGGATGGAGGGTCTTGTTCTTCCGAGGGCGGAAATTTGTCTTTGCTGTTAGTAGATAGACCAGGTCTTCACATACACTTAATGCGGCTACTAACCAGCAATCTCCTGTCACAAATTTCCCCACTAAAAGGGTCACAATCATGCGACACTAGATCTGTGGGTAAAGTGTAGATGTGCCCGATCACCTTGAATATTCCATGAGGATGTGGGGGTAAAGTCGCTGCATGTGTGAGAACACATGTGGAGCGGTATCGGCCAGTAAGGTGTTAATCCGGGAAGAAGACACTTGTACTGGATTATACACCCCGGCGTTATCTGTATTCACATAACAGATCAGTGACAGTTACAGCATTCCCCGGAGCACAGGAGATCGGCAGTCAGCTCACCCCACAGCAGCAGGACAAACTGTAAAGAAGGCAGGAGCAAGTGTCACAGAAAAGGGACAGAAGAAACCGTCACCACTGAGCGGGAATTTCAAATTCGTTGTAGTTCCGCCTATATACACGACATTTCATTAAGTGCACTCATCCGTTTAACCCTTTGGTGTCACCGTTTTCAGCTGCGGTTTCAGTTTTCTGTCTCCCGCTGCTGTGACCCTCCTGCCGTTATTGTGAACATCCCCCCATTCGCTGCTCTCCGTCCATCTGATTATAACCTGCGCCTCTGCATATAGGAGAGATTATATTGTGAGGATTCAGGTCTGGGGCAGCTCTACAATACTCCGGATACAGCGCAGTCCTGTCCTCCAGACCTGCTGTGATCGCGCTGGATGGAGGATGAGCCATTATTATTCTGAAGGGTTATCATTAATCTTCGGTGGCCGCCATCGATCCGAGACTAAAGTGCCCAAGACGCGGTGATTACACAGGAGTCTATAAACCCGGTACAGTGCGTCCATCTATCCAGCTGCCTCATACAGCGTTATTCCCGGTGAATATTCGCTGCACCCGATCACCCACACGGGTCTGCTCCTAAAAATATCATTAAGCGGCATTAACACATTCATCTCACAGAACTTTGCTTTTTACTCTGTAGTGACCGCAGCACAGCAGGATATGGACTGTGCTCAGATATCTCCATGTTCGGCTATACCACCCCCATCATGTACCCCGGAATTCACCAGGGCACAGGAGATCCGCCCTCCGCTCACCCCACAGCAGCAGGACATTGTAGCCTTTCAGGTAGATGTGGGTGGCTCTGAGAAGAGCCTTTGTGATGTCAAAACAGAATAGAGCAGAATTAACCTCCAAAGCCGTAGAGAGTGCGGCCCTGGCGCTTCAGCGCGTACACCACGTCCATGGCGGTGACGGTCTTCCTCTTGGCGTGCTCGGTGTAGGTGACGGCGTCACGGATCACATTCTCCAGGAAAACTTTCAGGACTCCGCGAGTCTCTTCGTAGATGAGGCCGGAGATGCGCTTGACGCCTCCTCTGCGGGCGAGACGGCGGATGGCGGGCTTGGTGATGCCCTGGATGTTATCACGGAGCACCTTCCTGTGCCGCTTGGCGCCGCCTTTCCCGAGACCTTTTCCTCCTTTACCGCGACCAGACATCTTCAGAGCAGATAGACTAAAACAAGTGAGACACGGTCACCGACTCCTCCTTTATGTAGAGGATGGTCGGACCAGAAGGAGAACTGAGGAGATGACGCGAGTCCGGGGCGTGTTTTACAGACTGAGAACTCCGCCCTTTCCTCTGCTGATTGGCTGAATATGGAACTGTTAGGGAGTTTGAATTTACCGCCCTTTGTGCTTCTGCAGTTCTTTTGACTCTAGACATCCAGCTGGCCCGCCGCATCCATGGGGAGAGGGCTTAGATCTGTCCTGCACCCCGAGTACAACACAAAGGCTCTTCTCAGAGCCACCACATCCTCCTCATCAGAGCTGGTGCCGCTTATATCCGCCATTATGTTCCGTACTAGTGTCTGCACCAGACGGTTTATATAGCAATGTCGGTATCTACATCCATCCTCCATTACTGCGATTACTGCGGAGCTGGAAGTCAATGCGGGAAATAATCGGATTGATTTTGCTCCATATCCCTGAGATCAGACACGTGCGGGCAGTGAGTGATACAGTAAACTTCACCCATTAATGTAAGATTCTAGGTGACCGCCCGTGTGCGCAGGTACATAGCGGACTACAGCTTAGATCTGTCCTGATCACCTTAATATCAGTCTTATCATCACCAAGATCACTTTGAAGAGCTGATTCCTCACATGCTCCTGTTATTTTGCTCTGAGTTGTTTTGTTCTAAGAATACGGGGCTCTGGAGAGATGATCTGTCCACACACGGCCACTAAGGGGTTATATGAAGGAGGAACCACATGTATCGGGCCCTTGCCCATGTTTCGGGGGTCATCCGTCGGGCGGATTATTACCGGGCCCTCTCCTCTCATACAGGCAGAAGGCTGTTCTCTGGTGTTCGGGGCAGTTTCCGCACCTTACAGAAAGATCACGTGACCGTAACTGGAATCTCACCCAATGTCTGGACTGGCGGCGGCTCTCCGGGCCCGAGCTTCTATATCTAATGATAAAACCGGAGAAACAAGTGGGGTATCATGCAAAACAATGACATATCTCTTTGGGTACAAAAATCCTATGAAATATAAATATTTTAAAAAAAGAGGAGAAAATGACAGATGCAATACACGTCTGGCAAAACCCCCTACAGATCACTGCTGACAAAGTCATAACAATTGTACTCACAACCATAAAGTAATTCCATGAAATAATAATTATTGACATATAAAGTGCTACAATGCAGGTGGAATTTGTTTTTTCTTTTTTTTTTTTGCAAAAATAAACCGGGATTACATCCCAAACCAAAGTATTATTATTATTATTTATTATTATAGCGCCATTTATTCCATGGCGCTTTACAAGTGAAAGAGGGTATACCTACAACAGTCATTAACAGTACAAAACAGACTGGTATAGGAGGAGGAGTCTAAATCAATGCAGGGATAAAGTGCCAGCAGTGCAAGGGTCTGGATCTGGCGACAAAACTCCTACAAACCTATATAATTACATGAATGGTATATAGGCAAGTACTACACTGCTAACAAAGGCATAATTGTAGTCACAAACATGCAGTCATTCCATCAAATAATAAGAATTGATTGACATGTAAAGTGCTTCAATGCAGGAGGAATATTTTTGCAAAAAAACAGGGATTAAATAAAACAAAATAGAATGAATAGAATAGACTCCCCTCACTTCTGGTCTGATGAAGCCTGCTCTGTGACAAAATGCGGTTACCTCTCCTGGGGGGGCTCCAGACCCTTGCACTGCTGGCACTTTATCCCTGCATTGATTTACATTCTATTCTGGTATGTTATCCCTTTTTTTGCAAAAAAAGATTCCTCCAGCATGGTAGCACTTTATATGTTATTACTTGTTATTTGCTGGAATGGCTACAAGGTTGTGACTACAATTGTTATGACTTTGGCAGCAGGGTGGTACTTACCCATATGTAATTACACAGGTCTGTAGTGGGGTTTTTTCCTGACAGAAGTCTATTGCATCTCTCATCTTTTCCTCTTTTTTATATACAATATTTGTATCTCATGTGGTTTTTGTACCCAAATAAATATTTGTCATTGTTTTGCAGGATACCGCACTTGTTTCTCCACTTTTTCCCCCCAATCATTTATTAGTGGTTTTGCAGACACCCCATGGGTAACCAAACAAGTCTCCCTGAGGTCTCTCTATTTACTCGATCTTTTTACTAGTATTTACTTGGATAATATCTGAAGGATTTAGCTTTTTCTAAGCTTCTATTGCTATGGACCTTTTGCTGCGGAAATTACTTGAGAAATGTTTGAAATCTTTCTGCAGACATTTCCCAGCAAAACCTATGGGAAAAAAAAATAGCTGTGCTCACGCTGCGTTTTTTTTCTAGAGAAAATTCTTTCTGCAGAATTTCTTGAGAACATTTCTTGATAAAATGTGCATGTCGTTTCTTTTCCGCAGGGACCTCCGGTATTTCACTCCATTCACTGTAATGTAATCGCGAAATACCGCGGGTAGCAAATGATGTGCGGTATACCCTCGGTATAGCCACGATTTACCTGCGGTAATGCTCATCGCTGCCTGCGGTTTTGCAGGAAGGGATGTCATTATGACAGGAAGAGGAAGCAGAGCAGAGTAAACACACACATCACACTCCCTGGACGCCGCACAGAAGCACTTCCGTGTGACCTCCAGGTGCCCGTGCAGTCTGTGTCCCCCTCCAACCCCGCGGCTGCCTGCCCTGCAGTGTCAGTGTCTGCCCGCAGTGTCAGCAGCTTCTCACGCTGCAGTGCGTGCAGCCGCGGGGATGACGAGTGCTGCTGTCAAGAGGTTAGATGAGATCATTACCTGCTGTGACGATCTCCTGCCTCCTGACGTCAGCGCGGTCACTGCCGTCTATGCCCGTCTCGCGGGCAGCCTGAGACTGTCACTAGCGGTGACGTCACGGGCTCTCGCGATACTGCTGAGAACGCGGAGGGCATAGAAGTCAGTGACAGCCCTGACATCAGGAGAGCAGGAGATCGTCACAGCAGGTAATATCTCATCTAACCTCCCGACAGCAGCGCTCGGCATCTCCTGCAGTGACCTGGGCTGACCTATTGATGTTCGCTCAGGTCACGGCATTACTCTCCCAGCCAATGGGGAACATTCTGTTCTTCATTGACTGGGACAGTGACTATGGTATGGATCGCCGTGGGACGCCCTTATTGTATTACGCCGGACCTGGAATTGATTGTTCTTTTCAATAAATTGGTGAAAGAGGGAATGTTTTGGGGAGTGTTTTTTCAAATAAAACTTTTTTGTTGTTTATTTTTTTTTTCTTACTGACTGGGTTGGTGATATCAGGTATCTGATAGACGCCGTGACACCACGAACCCCAGGGCTTGATGTCAGGTGACATTATACATCTGAAGAAAAAACAAAAAGCCAGCACTAAATGTGCACTTCAGCACTAAAAATTCCAAACTGTACTTATTATAAAAAATTTTGAGATTTTTGGCAAAAAATTGCAATTTCTTGAGCTACCCCGCCACGTCACGGCAAATCTCATTTGGGGCAGTCCTACACTAAAATATTTTTATAAAATGTGCCATACGGCCTCACATATGAATAGTAGAACTGCTCTTAGCAGCACTCACCTGGTCTATTTCAATCCCGTACCCATGACTGAGTCATGGCCGTGGGCGGGACAGGTCCAAGCAAATGCTGCATGAAGTAAATAGCCTGTGGACATGGCCTGATGACTGAATGTGAACAGTCACCAACCGCCAAAATCTAGACAGGTGGAATACATCCCAAATTGGGGATATATATATATATATATGTGCAAAGGGTGTGGTGTAAATAAGTGTACAAAATTGTAAAAACAAAATCTGCGTCTAAAAATAAAATGTGAGTGTAATTCAATAATGTGTCAGAAAAACAGAATATAGTTATGTGATGTATATTATTGAAAACAATACATAAATAAAGTGAAAAACAGAAACATGAGTCAAGAAATATCTTCCCCGCCAGAAGAGCCGCATCATGAACAGATTTATCTCATTCGGCCATGGAGCAGGGCTGTGACATGATGAACAATTAATCTTCCGCTCACTGAGCAAAGAGTTCATAAGATCTCGGAGCATGAACAGAACAACGGTATTATATATTACATCCTAGTATTATATTACATTCTAATATACTAGGCCAATATACACGGGATTGGCTCCAACAAAATATATAAAGCATGCAAAAAAATAGATATGATACATATATGAGGTATTGTTCGATATTTTGGCTAAAAAACACAACCTTGCAACCCACGTCAAGGGTCCTCATTGCTTTGTAAGTCACTTTGCTAAAATTAAAAGCAAAAGCCACCAAATAAGGAATTAAAATTCCCCAAAATGTCATAAGTGCAATATAACAAAAAAAAAAGGAGCAGCAGAATTTGCCTGCCCGGGTGACATAAAATGCTGCACTAAAGATGGAAGCAAAATACTGATGAGACGACCACCACTCACAACCTCCCGATTCATGGAGGGGGTGACTGCTCAGTATTAGATAAGGCTTGTATAGGGCGCTGGTCACACACATGAAGAGCCCAGCGCCTGTATACAAATGAATATAACATGAAAAAGAATATATAATTTCTGTGGCATTGGTTGATATTTTGGCCAAAATACACAAAGCTCGCAACCCACGTCAAGGGTCCTCATGTCTTGCGAGTCCCTACCCTAAAATTAACAGCAAAGCTACAGGAAAAGAAACTAAAATTCACCAAAATTTCCAATTTAATATACAAGAGCAACAGCATTAATCTGCCCAGATCACAGACTAATACCCTGACATGGGACCTGACAGGATAATACTTTTGCTCTATATTATATTATTTGGAACTTATACATTTTTTGGGATTTTAGTTTGTTTCTGTAGCTTTACTTTTAATTTCTCCCTCTTTAACTAAACCATTTTTCCCCTGAATGTTGGGATCTGTCTGAGGCCGTCGGACCCAGGAACAGGTTAATAGCCTTAAGGTTGAAAGACACACGTTCAGCCTAAAAGCTAATGTGTTGATCCAGAGGAAGGTGAAAACCCCATGAGGCAAAAGACAATTGCCCCATATTAGGGGATAAATTCCTTCCCGACTCCACATACGGCAATCAGACTAGTTCCCTGGATCAACGTCCCATAATCTAGTACCAATAACCTGCAAATAGTCATGAAAGGCCCACAGGCCTCCATGACCATAAGATAATGTGGCGGAGAGATCCATCTTCTCATTGCTCACACTGTAAAAATGTCCTTTACACAAAGGGAATTAGGAGCCTAATACCAGAGCGGTTGAATTAACCCTAATGGAAATAAGCTACTAAAGCTTTTTTCCTAAATATTGGGGTCTGTCTAAGGCCATCAGCTCATAAGGCTTCCTCAGACAGACATGACCAAAGCCACTCCATCCTACTTCACATTACAACCCTGAATAGGGATAAAAACTTACCATAGGCCCAGGGTTGCATCTACAGAGTAGCTGCTGGCTGGAGGAGCGAGCTTGAGGCTAGAGTGGTTGAATCAACCCTAAATGAAAAAACTATCTAATGCTACTCTCTTGATAGCACCTGTCTGGGGCCGTTGGCTGAAAAAGGCTTCCTCAGACAGACTTGGCACTAGACTCTCTATCCTTCAGGTTCCAAAGGAACCCTAGATTTCAATCTTGCACCCCTATACAGTGATAAAGATTTATCACAGAGCCAGAATTGCATCCACAGATTAGCTGCTGGCCGGAGGAGCGAGCTTAAGGCTAAAGTGGGTCAGCCAATTCTCATTAAAATAAATTCTAACTAATGCTACTTTCCTAAATAAAGAATTACACTTGGCTCAAAAAGGCTTCCAGCACAGACGTCGAGCAAAACCCTCCAAAGCAACCCTGGCATAAACCTTTGAACCTCAATAGAGGGACAGTTTCATAGCCTTAAGGTTTAAAGACACAAGTTCAACCTAAAAGCTAATGTGTTGATCCAGAGGAAGGCGAAAACCCCATGAGGCAAATGACAATTGCCCCATATTAGGGGAAAAATTCCTTCCCGACTCCACATACGGCAATCAGACTAGTTCCCTGGATCAACGTCCCATAATCTAGTGCCAATATCCTGCAAATAGTCATGAAAGGCGCACAGGCCTCCATGACCGTAAGATAATGCGGCGGAGAGATCCATCATCTCATTGCTCACACTTTAAAAATGTCCTTTACACAAAGGGAATTAGGAGCTTAATACCAGAGCGGTTGAATTAACCCTAATGGAAATAAGCTACTAATGTTTTTTTCCAAAATGTTAAAATCTGTCTAAGGCCATCAGCTCATAAAGCTTCCTCAGACAGACTTCACACAAGCCACTCCATTCTGTAGGTTCAATAGGAACCTTGACCGTCACCATTACACCCCTTAACAGGGAAAAAGCCTTACCACAGGCCCAGGGTTGCATCTACAGAGTAGCTGCTGGCCGGAGGAGCGAGCTTGAGGCTAGTGAGGCCAAAACAACCCTAAATGAAATAAACCCCAACTATCAATACTAACACAAATTTGTACAAATTAACAACTGGCTTATATATCCTGAGTCATATTGCAAAGGATTGTCAAAAATCCACTTGTGACTTTTAGGATCGCTACTTCCAATAGGTGGCGCTGTGCTAGAGTTTGTCTCCTTTACTGGAGAGACAACTTATAACCGTAATTATAATTAGTTTCTTCTTTCGTGGCCTCTTGGACACAACCCTGACCAGAACTCGACATCTCCATATACGATACACTTTATGAGGCTGACGATTTTAGGTCAGGGGGACCAGCACCAGAAAAGGGTTGTAAAACTGTCAGAAATCCTGAAAACGTCCCGCACACCTTACATGTGATCACTTTTCACCTTTTTACACCGGCTCTTTCATCTTTTTAAATAAAAAGTGAGCAGAGCTCAGTATAATAAAGGGCACAAAAGTGGTGTAAAATACCCCTGACAGATCTTACTCCAGGGGGCGCGTCATGAAGGTCGGCGCAGAAAAGCCCAGCCTTGATAAATTGCCCAGCAAAGGTTTACATGACATTAGCGGATAACGAGCAGTGATACGGTCACCAGGTTCTCACGATGCTCCCGGTCCTGCGTTGTGGGGCGTTCCTATCCTGGTTACTATCCAAAATGGCAGTAAAGGCGCAGGGTTCCACGGTGTATAATCCAGGGGCTCCACGGTGTATAATCCAGGGACTCCATCCAGGGGCTCCATGGTGTATAATCCAAGGGCTCCACGGTGTATAATCCAGGGGCTCCATCCAAGGGCTCCACGGTGTATAATCCAGGGGCTGCATGGTGTATAATCCAGGGGCTCCACAGTGTATAATCCAGGGGCTCCACGGTGTATAATCCAGGGACTCCACGGTGTATAATCCAGGGACTCCACGGTTTCTGTTCCAAGGGCTCCTCTTTCTTCTTTCTTGCTTGCGTAGCTCGGTCCATCGTCCTGTTGCTTTATGAAGTATAATGGCTGTTAGGCTCTCAGGAGCGGATTTTTAGATCCTTTGATCACTGTGACATCACAAAGTGATGACCTAGGCAAGTGAGTGTCACCCCTTTATGTAGTCATCGGGGTGGTCATCTATAATTTGCATATTCCATGATGTCATAAACCTATGATGTCACCACAGTGAGAACAGACATGAACGCTCCATTCTGATCCCGGCCGTCATCATCATCATCTGAAAACAGCGGAGCACTGATGTCTCAATTTTCACGTCTAGTTACAAAGCAGAGGACTTAGTTCTATAAAAGGCAAATGTGCGATCGATGCCGCCCCCAATTCACAGCTCTGGAGCCGCAGATCGGCCACCGAGGATTCTGGGGAAACTGAGTGACAGATGATGACATGAATAAAAACTATGAATATTTAGAAACCCGGGAGAGACTCCTGGAGATGTGATGGCGGCCGTGTTTGGTGTCATACAGCCTGAGACAAAAAACTATGTACAATAAATATATAAAAGCCCCAATAACCTTTATTATGGGGATCGCAGGACACAGGGGGCAGAACACAGAGGACTGGACGCAGGGGGCAGGGGCTCACAGCAACAACCCATCTGATGATTTTGTTCTGTTCTCATGCTTTGCACAAAAAATCAACTTTCTTATCCCGTTATATACAAACACTAATTGCAGAACATCACTCCTCAGCCCATCCTGCAGAACATCACTCCTCAGCCCATCCTGCAGAACATCACTCCTCAGCTCATCCTGCAGAACATCACTCCTCAGCCCATCCTGCAGAACATCACTCCTCAGCCCATCCTGCAGTACATCACTCCTCAGCCCATCCTGCAGAACATCACTCCTCAGCCCATCCTGCACAACATCACTCCTCAGCCCATCCTGCACAACATCACTCCTCTGTCCATCCTGCAGTACATCACTCCTCAGCCCATCCTGCAGAACACCACTCCTCAGCCCATCCTACAGTACATCACTCCTCAGCCCATCCTGCAGAACATCACTCCTCAACTCATCCTGCAGTACATCACTCCTCAGCCCATCCTGCAGTACATCACTGCTCTGCCCCATCCTGCAGAACATCACTCCTCAGCCCCATCCTGCAGAACATCACTCCTTAGCCCCATCCCGCAGAACATCACTCCTCAGTCCATTCTGCAGAACATCACTCCTCAGCCCATCCTGCAGTACATCATTCATCAGTCCATCCTGCAGAACATCACTCCTCAGCCCCATCCTGCAGTACATCACTCCTCAGCCCCATCCTGCAGAACATCACTCCTCAGCCCCATCCTGCAGAACATCACTCCTCAGCCCATCCTGCAGTACATCATTCATCAGCCCATCCTGCAGAACATCACTCCTCAGCCCCATCCTGCAGAACATCACTCCTCATCCCCATCCTGCAGTACATCACTCCTCAGCTCTGCAGCACATCACTCCTCAGCCCTGCAGCACTGAGGTCCCGGGTTCAAATTCCACCAAGGACGACATCTGAAAGTAGTCAGTACGTTCTCCCCGTGTTTGCGTGGGTTTCCTCCGGGTTCTACAGTTTTGTCTCACACTCCAAAGACTAATAGGGAATGTAGATTGTGAGCCCCGATGGTGATAGTGACGATCACGTCTGTAAATCGCTGTGGAATTAATGGCGCTCTATAAGTGAGTAAAATAAATAAATATCATCGCCATCTTCATGCCGCCCTATGGCTGTAGCCTGAAGGTGCGGTGAATACCAGGCCCTGATCCACCGGGCGGCACACAGATGACGTCCCTCATCATCAGCAGTCATGGAGAGACGTCCGCTCTGAGCTCCACCTCCCGGTATGACGGATGACGTTACCTGCTCAGGTAGCTCCATGTGTCAGAGCCGGCGTGCTGGGGAATGACACCGCTCCACCACCACAACGCCGTGAATCACAACATTACAGACCCATTAGTAATTCCACATTACCTGGAAATGTCGAGAAGACGAGTGGTAAAACCGCAGATTTATATCCTGGATCTCCGGCTGATTGTACGGCAACAAAGTGCCTCTTAAAGGGGAAGCGCACATACATATTTAGGCATTCCTATGTATATAACCTACAAAAATGGCAACAAGCCAGCGCTCTGTAATGTCCAGGACCATGAGACTGATTCCATCTAAATCCATGAGACCTTTTTTTGTGCCCCATTGGAGTCCATAGGTTTCTATGGGAGCGATATTTCGGCTCTATAAATCACAGATGCAGTATACAGTGCGTACGTGAGACCAAACCTTAAGTGAGTATTCATATGAGATAATCACAATATGAAACCCTTAGTTCACGGCATATGATTACAGCTCAGTGCGGCACTGTGTGCTCACTGCCATGATTGCATTACTTAAAGGGGACATTTTCCATCTTCATAAATGGATATTGTTGGATAGAGCATGTAAAAACAAGCACTTTTGCAATTTACTGCTTGTTAAAATTTTCAACCGTTGAGATATTAACACTTTTCTTTTGTTTACCGCTGGTCACCTTGGAGACCGACCACCGCTGCCAGACAAGAAAACATGCTCAGTGCTTACAATCGCTTTTCTGATGAGCTTGTAAGAAAGGTTTTTGAGACTGGCGACTATTGCTGGAGCTGGGCGAGTATTGCTGGAGCCTGGCGAGTATTGCTGGAGCCTGCATGCCTTAGGAGTAGAGATGAGCGAACCGGTCGCGGTTCGGCTCGAGGTCGGTTCGCCGAACGGAGGTCCCGTTCGAGTTCGGTTTGTCGAACGTTCGACGAACCGAACTCGAGCCAATAGGCTATAATGGGAGGCAATCACAAACACATAAAAATGCATTATAAATGTACACAAACAGTTAATAAACATTGCCATAACACTTACCGGTCCCCGCGATCCCTCCTGCACTCTGTCTCCTGCCGCTATTCCATCCGATGATCGCTGAATCCTCCCGGTGACCAGCACTGCCAGCAGAGATGCAGGACCTATCGTGACGTCAAAATAGCCATGTGACCAGTCACGTGGCTATTATCTCATTGGCTACAGACTGGTCACATGACTATGACGCGTCATGTAGGACCTGCGAGTGCATCTCTCCGGTACACGGTGCACATATGTGTATCGCCGTGTACCGGCGACATGCTCTAGCACACGGTCGACTCCCCGTTCCGTTAGGGACCGGCTGACACAGCCGGTCATTAACGGAGATCACCGTTGCCATAGCAACGCAGTTAGCGGTGACGTCACCGCTAACCGCGGCTCCGAGAGCACCGTTGCTATGGTAACGCGTCTGTCAGCGTTACCGCTGTTACCGCTGACAGCCAGCACTGATCACTCACGGAGTGAAGGCTGCACGCTGCTTCCCGATTGTAGTGAGGATTGTAGTGAGGATGAGGTTCCCCAGCCCCAAGTGATGGGCTGGTGCACCTCATCCTCACTACAATCGTCACTACTACTACACTAGAAAGAAAGAAGACAGAAGAGCAGGATCGTGGAGGGCTGACAGGGGGTAATAAAGATGGAGTCTCTAATGTGTCTGTGTATTTATTTCTATTAAAGTATTTTTTCTCTGTGTGGTGTTTTTTTTTAACCCTTTATTGGAGATTCTTAATGGCCGGGTCAAACGTGCCTGACATTAAGAATCTCTGGCTTAATACTAGCTAGTAAAACAAAGCCAGTATTAACTCATGATTACCCAACAAGCCACCCGGCTCCAGGGCTGTTGGAAGAGTTGGATACAGCGCCAGATGATGGCGCTTCTATGAGAGCGCCATTTTCTGGGACGGCTGCAGACTGAAATCCGCAGCAGAGGCGCCCAGAAACCTCGGGCTAACCTGTGCTGCGGATTCCAATCCCCAGCTGCCTAGTTGTACCCGGCTGGACACAAAAATGGGGCGAAGCCCACGTCATTTGTTTTTTAATTATTTCATGAAATAAGTGAAATAATTAAAAAAAAACGGGCTTCCCTATATTTTTGGTTCCCAGCCGGGTACAAATAGGCAACTGGGGGTTGGAGGCAGCCCGTGGCTGCCTGCTGTACCTGACTAGCATACAAAAATATGGCGAAGCCCACGTCATTTTTTTGGTGGGCAAAAAACTTCTGCATACAGTCCTGGATGGAGTATGCTGAGCCTTGTAGTTCTGCAGCTGCTGTCTGCTCTTCTCCATACAGACAGACAGCAGCTGCAGAACTACAAGGCTCAGCATACTCCATCCAGGACTGTATGCAGAAGTTTTTTGCCCCCTGAAAAAATTATGTGGGCTTCGCCATATTTTTGTATGCTAGCCAGGTACAGCAGGCAGGTACGGCTGACCCCAACCCCCAGTTGCCTATTTGTACCCGGCTGGGAACCAAAAATAAAGGGAAGCCCTTTTTTTATTATTTCATGAATTTCATGAAATAATTAGAAAACAAATGACGTAGGCTTCACCCCATTTTTGTGTCCAGCCAGGTACAACTAGGCAGCTGGGGATTGGAATCCGCAGCACAGGTTGGCCTGAGCTTTCTGGGCCCCACTGCTGCGAATTGCAGTCTGCAGCCGCCTCAGAAAATGGCATTTTCATAGAAGCGCCATCTTCTGGCGCTGTATCCAACTCTTCCAGCACCTGCCTGCTATACCTGGCTAGCATACAAAAATATGGCGAAGCTCACGTCCTTTTTTTGTAGTTTTTTGGCAAAAAAAAATAAAAAATGCTTCCCTGGATTTTCCATTGCCAGTGAAGGTAACACCAAGCAGTGGGGGTTAGCAGCCAGTAGCTGCTTGGATTACCCTTAGCTAGCAATACAAAAAATGCAGCGGGAGCCCATATATATTTTTTTTAATTATTTATTTAAATAACTAAAAACAAAATGGGCTTCCCTGTATTTTGATTGCTGGACATCACAGTGCTGTAAAAATAAATCTTTAAAAAAATGACGTAGCGCTCCGCGGTATTTTTGATTCTCAGCGCAGATAAAGCAGACAGCTATGGGTTGCCACCGCCATCTGCCTGCCGTTACCTTGGTTGGCAATCAAAATACAGGGAAGCCCATTAATTTTTTCTATTTAAAAAATAGTTAAAAAAAAAAATGACGTTGGGTCCCCCCATTTTTGATAGCCAGCTAGGGTAAAGCAGACGGCTGTAGCCTGAAAACCACAGCTGGCAGCTTTACCGTGGTTGGGGATCCAATGTGGAGGTCCCCTCAGGCTCTTTTTTATAATTATTTTATAAATATTAATAATTACACAATAAAAGTAGGGTCCCCCCCAAATTGGATCACCAGCCAAGGTAAAGCGGACAGCTGTGGTCTGGTATTCTCAGGGTGGGAAGGTCCATAGTTATTGGGCCTTCACAGCCTAAAAATAGCAGGCCGCAGGCACCCCAGATGTGGCGCATCCACTAGATGCGCCAATCCTGGCGCTTCACCCCAGCTCATCCCGTGCCCTGGTGCAGTGGCAAACAGGGTAATAAATCGGGTTGATACTAGCTGTAAAGTAACCTGAGATCAAGCCCAGCAGTTTGTGATGTCATGGCGTCTATTAGATACCCAACATCATAAACTGTCAGTACTAACAAAAAAAAAAAAATCGACAAAAGAAATTTATTTGAAAAAACAGTCCCCAAAACATTTCCTCTTTCACCAATTTATTGTAAGAAAAAAAATAAAGGGGTCCCACGACGACTCTGGACCGTCTAGAATATGGGGGGGAGACACTCAGGGAACGTATCCCCCATTTTCTAGGAGTGCGGACCCTTCATGTGAGGAGTGTGGGTGCAATGAATCTGCACTCACTCTTCTCGGGTCCACAGCAGCAGAGTCCATGTCGTAATGGTTGCTACCAAAGCTGCAATGCCCTGCTCATGAGGTAAGGGCATGCCTAATCAGGAGAACTACTGTAGAGGAAGCTCTGCTCACTGGTATATAGGTGCTCAGAGGTAATAATAGATAAAATTAGTGAGTAACCTCGGCACTCTAAATCTCCCAGACTAAGTCAGTAAGTCACAACGGATAGTAATGCAAAATCACTCTTTATTGGTCCGTATTAAGAAAAAAAAAATTTTCATAAGCATATATGTTTTTGTCCAAAACAAGTTACAAATGACGTTTCGGCCTGAGCCTTCGTCAAATTGGACTTATCTGCATGTAATCATGAAAAATGACAATAATCAGTATCACATAAGAGTGAGAGAACAATAACATAAACTCGAACAATGTAGAGGTACAATTGGGATGCAGCAAAAAAATTGCAACACAGCAAGAAATGAAACACATGATACAAATGTCATAATACAGTACAAGGACAATATAGTAATGACAAATATGGGGTCAGAGTAGGCTTAGACAGCTCTGGTACGAAAGAGATGTCAATCATAAAGTAACATGTGCAGTAGGTGTAGAGCTACACTATGCATGGCAGAGCTAATGGGTAGACCGACCATAGAAAAAGAACGGAGAAAAAGTGGAGAAAAAGTGGAGAAAAAGTGGAGAAAAAGTGGTGAATAAGTGGAGAAAAAGTGGGGAAAAAAATGGAGAAAAAGTGGAGAAAAAGTGGAGAATAAGTGGAGAAAAAATGGAGAATAAGTGGAGAAAAAATGGAGAAAAAAATGGAGAAAAAGTGGAGAAAAAGTGGAGAAAAAATGGAGAAAAAAATGGAGAAAAAGTGGAGAAAAAGTGGAGAAAAAGTGGAGAAAAAAATGGAGAATAAGTGGAGAAAAAGTGGAGAAAAAGTGGAGAAAAAGTGGAGAAAAAGTGGAGAAAAAGTGGAGAAAAAAATGGAGAAAAAGTGGAGAAAAAGTGGAGAAAAAGTGGAGAAAAAAATGGAGAAAAAGTGGAGAAAAAAATGGAGAAAAAGTGGAGAAAAAGTGGAGAATAAGTGGAGAAAAAGTGGAGAAAAAGTGGAGAAAAAAATGGAGAAAAAGTGGAGAAAAAGTGGAGAAAAAGTGGAGAAAAAAATGGAGAAAAAGTGGAGAAAAAAATGGAGAAAAAGTGGAGAAAAAGTGGAGAATAAGTGGAGAAAAAGTGGAGAATAAGTGGATAAAAAATGGAGAAAAAAATGGAGAATAAGTGGAGAAAAAGTGGAGAAAAAGTGGAGAAAAAGTGGAGAAAAAGTGGAGAAAAAATGGAGAAAAAAATGGAGAAAAAGTGGAGAAAAACTGGAGAAAAAGTGGAGAAAAAATGGAGAAAAAAATGTAGAAAAAGTGGAGAAAAAATGTAGAAAAAGTGGAGAAAAAATGGAGAAAAAGTGGACCACCCTTTAGTGCCTTTCATGTGGCACTAAGGGGTGCTTAGCTTTGTATTTAGCGAAAAAAATGAAAAAAAAAATGACGTAGGGTTCCCCCTAGTTTTGTAGCCAGCTAGGGTAAAGCAGACGGCTGCAGCCTGCAGACCACAGCTGGCAACCTCACCTTGGCTGGTAATCCAAAACTGAGGGCACCCCACGCTGTTATTTTAAATTAAATAAATAATTAAAAAAAAAAACACGTAGGGGTCCCCCAAAATTGGATCACCAGCCAAGGTAAAGCAGACAGCTGGGGCCTGATATTCTCAGACTAGGGAGGTCCATGGTTATTGGACTCTCCCCAGCCTAAAAATAGCATGCCGCAGCCGCCCCAGACGTGGCGCATCCATTAGATGCGCCAATCCTGGTGCTTCGCCACAGCTCATCCCGCGCCCTGGTGCGGTGGCAAACGGGGTAATATATGGGGTTAATACCAGATGTGTAATGTCACCTGGCATCAAGCCCTGGGGTTGGTGAGGTCAGGCGTCTATCAGATACCCAACATCACCAACCCAGTCAGTAATAAAAAAAAAATAGACGACAAACACATTTTTATTTGAAAAAACACTCCCCAAAACATTCCCTCTTTAACCAATTTATTAGAATGAAAAACAAATCCAGGTCTGGTGTAATCCAAGGGGTTGCCATGACGATCCACACTGTCCCAGTCAATGAAGAGCAGGATGTTCCCCATTGGCTGGGAGAGCAGTGCAGTAACCTGAGCTAACATCAATGGGTCAGCCCAGGTCACTGTAGGGGATGACAAGTGCTGCTGTCAGCGAGGTACATTACCTGCGCTGATCTCCAGCACTGCCGACAGCCCCTGTCACTGAGTTCAATGACCGGCGCCTTCACACCAAGTATCGCGAGAGGCCCGTGATGTCACCGCTAGTCAGTCTCGGGTCGGAAGCGAGAGAAGGTGATGTGACAAGCGGCGGCCATGGAGGACAGTGACAGCGCTGAGGTCGGGATGGCGGGACTTCATCACCGCAGGTAAGCCGAGCGGGTGTGTGTGTGTGTGTGTGTGTGTGTGTGTGTATGTGTGTGTGTGTATGTATGTATGTATGTGTACATGCCGCGGGCAGGAGGGGGCGGAGCGAGCTGAGCGGGGAAGTGTGGGCTTCCTGCACGTAACTAGGATAAACATCGGGTTACTAACCAAAGCGCTTTGCTTGGATACCCGATGTTTATCTTGGTTACCAGCTTCTGGCAGGCTGCCAGCGATGGCTCCTGCACACTGTAGCTGTAAAAAGCCCTGCTTTTTGCTGCTAGAACCGTTCTCGAACGTATCTAGAACTATCGAGCTTTTGCAAAAAGCTCGAGTTCTAGTTCGATCTCGAACAGCCCCCAAAATCACTCGAGCTTAGAACTGGAGAACCTCGAACCGCGAACCGCGCTCAACTCTACTTAGGAGCAAAGCTTAAAAGTGAGAAAGCAGCGGTGGCCGGTCTCCTAGGCAACAAGCTGTAAACAACAGAAAAGTGTTAATTAGTGATGAGCGAGTACTAAAAAGCTCGGGTGCTCGAAGCTCGGGCCGAGCCTCCCAAGATACTCGTGTACTCGGCCCGAGCAACGAGCCCAATGTTATCCTATGGGAGACCCGAGTATTTTTGTGAAATGACCCCCCGGCAGCATGGAGAAACCCTAAAAATGTCACAAAAGTCTCAGAAGAGTGCTCAAATGACATGGCAACAGCATGGGGAAGACCCCTTGAAGCATTTATCACTCAAAAGTCACAGCTGTGAACAATTTTGTCCGCGTTTCACGCCATTTTTACGGACTCACCAGAAAACCTTCCAAAATGACCCCAAAATGATTTTTCATGGCAGAAATGTTAAGGGCACATACCCAATAGTGAGATAGAGCTGGTGTATGTTACTTTTTGAGATTAATACATGAAAGATTTTACGTGAAAACATTGTGTGGCACTCCGATGTCCCTGAGAAGAGACGTACATGAAGGCCTCTTGAGTCTAATGTGCCCATTTTGAGGAAGTGAGTCTTTGTAGTATTTTCCTTTGCCAGGGCAGTCCAAAATTGTGAGGTTCACCAATGCCCCTGCATACAGACGTGCATGATGGCCTGTAAACCTGAAGTGCCCATTGTAAGGAAGTGGGTCTATTTCAGTATAGCCCTTTGCCAGGGCAGCCACAAATTGGGAGGCTCCACATTGTCCCTGGATAGAGACGTGCATGATGGCCTGTAAACCTGAAGTGCCCATTGTAAGGAAGTGGGTCTATTTCAGTATAGCCCTTTGCCAGGGCAGCCACAAATTGGGAGGCTCCACATTGTCCCTGGATAGAGACGTGCATGATGGCCTGTAAACCTGAAGTGCCCATTGTAAGGAAGTGGGTCTATTTCAGTATAGCCCTTTGCCAGGGCAGCCACAAATTGGGAGGCTCCACATTGTCCCTGGATAGAGACGTGCATGATGGCCTTTAAACCTGAAGTGCCCATTGTAAGGAAGTGGGTCTATTTCAGTATAGCCCTTTGCCAGGGCAGCCACAAATTGGGAGGCTCCACATTGTCCCTGGATAGAGATGTGCATGATGGCCTGTAAACCTGAAGTGCCCATTGTAAGGAAGTGGGTCTATTTCAGTATAGCCCTTTGCCAGGGCAGCCACAAATTGGGAGGCTCCACATTGTCCCTGGATAGAGACGTGCATGATGGCCTGTAAACCTGAAGTGCCCATTGTAAGGAAGTGGGTCTATTTCAGTATAGCCCTTTGCCAGGGCAGCCACAAATTGGGAGGCTCCACGTTGTCCCTGGATACAGACGTGCATGATGGCCTGTAAACCTGAAGTGCCCATTGTAAGGAAGTGGGTCTATTTCAGTATAGCCCTTTGCCAGGGCAGCCAAAAATTGGGAGGCTCCACATTGTCCCTGGATAGAGACGTGCATGAGGGCCTGTAAACCTGAAGTGCCCATTGTAAGGAAGTGGGTCTATTTCAGTATAGCCCTTAGGCAGGGCAGCCAAAAATTGGGAGGCTCCACGTTGTCCCTGGGTAGAGACGTGCATGAGGGCCTCAAAACATTGTTCCCATTGCAAAGGAGCGGGTCTCCTGTCGTTGTAATGTCCATTCTGCAAAGAATGGGCGAAAAAATTTACCACTGGGGGTATACCTGAAACAAAGGCCTAAGTATTGCAATTTGTAACGGTCATCATCATGGTGGCGCATGAGGAGAAGGAGGAGCAGTCCAGCGATTATCCAAAGTCCAGAAGTGTGTACCCATGGGTGAGTGGAGGTACATGGCAAACTTTAAATTCCGCTCTCATTTGCTGGTGGTGTGGTGAAGTCTGGCCCAATCCAACCCTTGTTCATCTTGATCAGAGTCAGCCTGTCAGCATTTTCAGTTGACAGGCGGGTGCGTTTATCTGTAATGATTCCACCTGCGGCACTAAAAACACGCTCTGACAAAACGCTAGCAGCAGGGCAGGCCAGGACTTCCAAGGCGTAGAGAGCCAATTCATGCCACGTGTCCAGCTTGGATACCCAATAATTGTAAGGCACAGAGGAATGTCGGAGTACAGTTGTTCGATCTGCAAGGTACTCCTTCAGCATCTGGGCAAACTTAGGATTTCTTGTGTCACTACCCCGCACCTCAGGGGCTGTGGTACGTGAGGGGCTGAGAAAACTGTCCC
Source organism: Anomaloglossus baeobatrachus (assembly GCF_048569485.1). Taxonomy (NCBI): domain Eukaryota; kingdom Metazoa; phylum Chordata; class Amphibia; order Anura; family Aromobatidae; genus Anomaloglossus; species Anomaloglossus baeobatrachus. The sequence continues at coordinate 271,299,942 of NC_134359.1, forward strand.
ACATCTTAAAGACTGTTCCCCTACCTCTGGCGGATTGGACTTGTGCCTCTCTCGGCTGTACGCCTCGGTTGTCCACTGATTCCTGACCTATGCCGCTAGCGTTTTGTGAGGGGAATGCTTTGCCTACTTCCGTGAGTATGGCCTTCCGGAACTGCTGCATTTTGGTTGACCTCTCCTCCACGGGAATAAGAGACAAAAAGTTCTCCTTGTAGCGTGGGTCTAACAGTGTTACCAACCAGTAATGATTGTCGGCCAAGATGTTCTTAACGCGAGGGTCACGAGACAGGCAGCTTACCATAAAGTCAGCCATGTGCGCCAGACTCTTAACAGCCAGGACTTCAGTAGCCTGACCAACAAGATGACTGAACATGCTGTCCTCCTCCTCCTCCTCCTCCTCATCTACCCTGTCCTCTGGCCAGCCACGCTGAACCGAGGATATGACTGGTGTGCATGTCATATCCTCAATTTGGCCGGAGAGTTGCTCCATGTCTTCATCCTCCTCCTCGTCATAGTCCTCCACTGCACGTTGTGATGAGACGAGGCTGGGCTGTGTGTTATCACCCACACCCACTACTGTTTCTTGCTGCAACTCATCGCGCTCCGCCTGCAATGCATCATGTTTGTTTTTCAGCAGAGACCGTTTTAGAAGGCAGAGTAGCGGTATGGTGACGCTAATAATGGCGTCATCACCACTCACCATCTTGGTGGAGTCCTCAAAGTTTTGGAGGATGGTACATAGGTCTGACATCCATCTCCACTCCTCAGGTGTTATGTGTGGAGTTTGACCCATTTCCCGACGGCTTAGGTGATGCAGGTACTCAACAACTGCCCTCTTCTGCTCACATATCCTGACCAACATGTGCAGAGTTGAATTCCAACGCGTGGGGACATCACACACCAGTCTGTGAGCCGGAAGATGCAAACGGCGCTGAAAGCCGGCAAGGCCGGCTGAAGCAGTAGGTGACTTTCGAAAATGTGCAGACAGGCGGCGAACTTTTACCAGCAGATCAGACAGCTCTGGGTATGACTTTATAAACCGCTGAACCACGAGGTTGAGCACATGGGCCACGCATGGAACATGTGTCAGCTGGCCTCGCCTCAAAGCCGCCACCAGGTTCCGGCCATTGTCACACACGACCTTTCCTGGCTTTAGGTTCAGAGGTGTGAGCCAGTGATCTGCCTGCTGTTTCAGAGCTGTCCACAGCTCTTCTGCATTGTGGGGTTTGTCACCTATGCAGATTAGCTTCAGCACAGCCTGTTGCCGCTTCGCCGAGGCAGTGCTGCAGTGCTTCCAGCTTGTGACTGGTGTGGAGGGCACAGTGGATGAGGATGCGCAGGAGGAGGAGGAGGCTGAAGAGCATGATATTCCGGAGCTGTAGAGTGTGGGTGAAACACTGACTGAGGTAGGGCCTGCAAACCTTGGTGTGGGAAGGACGTGTTCCGTCCCTCGCTCAGACTGGGTCCCAGCTTCCACAATATTAACCCAGTGTGCCGTCAACGAGATGTAGCGGCCTTGCCCACAAGCACTTGTCCACGTGTCTGTGGTTAGGTGGACCTTGGGTGAAACAGCGTTGTTCAGGGCACGTGTGATGTTTTGTGACACGTGGTTATGCAACGCGGGGACGGCACACCGGGAGAAATAGTGGCGGCTGGGGACCGAGTAACGTGGGACAGCTGCCGCCATCAGGTCACGGAATGCTTCTGTCTCCACCAGCCTAAAAGGCAACATTTCCAGCGCAAGCAGTCGCGAAATGTTAGCATTTAGAACTGTGGCATGTGGGGTGTTGGCAGTGTATTTGCGCCTGCGTTCAAAGGTTTGCTGAATGGATAACTGAACGCTGCGCTGGGACAAGGAAGTGCTTGATGATGGTGTTCTTTCTGCGTAGGCAACTGCAGGTGCAGGAGTGGAGGAGGCTTGTTCGCAGGCAGCATGGACAGGGGATTGGCTCGCATGCACAACCAGCGAAGACGTAGCAGTGACATCAGCAAGCACTGCTCCTCGACTCTGTTGTACTTCCCACAAAGTCGGGTGCTTGGCTGACATGTGCCTGATCATGCTGGTGGTGGTCAGGCTGCTAGTTTTGGTACCCCTGCTGATGCTGGCACGGCAGGTGTTGCAAATGGCCTTTTTTGAATCATCTGGATCCAACTTAAAAAACTGCCAGACTCGGGAAGACCTAACATTTGTACAGGCACCTTGTGTCGTCGTGTTGTTCCGGGGAACGGTTGCCTGACTTCTGCCTGGGGCCACCACCCTGCTTCTTACTGCCTGTTGTGATGCTACGCCTCCCTCCCCCTGTGCACTGCTGTCCTCGCTCTGCATATCCTCCTGCCAGGTTGGGTCAGTTACTGGATCATCCACCACGTCGTCTTCCTCTTCCGCACCCTGCTCCTCCTCCTGACTTCCTGACAATTGTGTCTCATCATCGTCCACCACTTGTTGAGACACGTTGCCAACTTCGTGAGAACGTGGCTGCTCAAATATTTGGCCATCTGTACAGACGATCTCCTCATGACCCACTTCAATATGAGCTGGCGAGAGGCCAGAATGTGTGAATGGAAACGTGAACAGCTCTTCCGAGTGTCCAAGTGTGGGATCATTAATGTCCGAGGAGGACGTGTACTCAGCCTGGTGGTAGGAAGGAGGATCAGGTTCAGAAATGTGCGGTGCAGTATCACGGCTACTGACACTTGACCGTGTGGAAGACAGAGTGTTTGTGGTGGTGCCAATCTGACTGGAAGCATTATCTGCTATCCAACTAACAACCTGTTGACACTGGTCTTGGTTCAAGAGCGGTGTACTGCTGCGGTCCCCAAGAATTTGGGACAGGACGTGCGAGCGACTAGATGTGGCCCTTTGTTGTGGCGAAATTAGAGCTTGCCCACGACCTCGGCCTCTGCCTGCACCACCATCACGTCCACTTCCTTGTTCCTTGCCAATGCCCTTGCGCATTTTGCAATGCTGTGCACTGCTGACGTGTATATTCACTACTTGTGCGTTATATTAAAGTTTCTGGAAATTGCACACAAGTGCACCTGTACGCTGCCACCAACAGGCACACACGTGCGGTTTTAAAAACCAAGCACGGACGCAATAAGAACCTAACAGGTTTTTTTGGGGAGCGACAATTACAGACAAGTCAGACACTATCTGGACTGTTTTACACTGTGTACACCAGCCCCAGATATGATGAAGGCTGGTATACGGTCACCACTACCCTGCCTGCCTGCCTGCCTGCCTGCCTGTATACTGGTACAATAGTCCTGACAAGGACTCTTTTGGTCACTAGCCTGTATTCAGACCTGGCTATACCCTGCCTGTATATAGCAACAGTAGTCCTGAGAAGGACTCTGCTACTGTACTCCGACCTGGCTATACCCTGCCTGCCTGTATACAACTAGAATAGTCCTGAGAAGGACTTTTGGTCACACTGTTTGCAGCCCTGCAACTGAAAAAGCTATAAAGGGCCGCAAAGCTTTCCCTGAATCAGCGACACTCTCCCTGCACTGACAGTCTGGATAGCTGTGAGCAGAGCACAGCGCGCCGGCCGATATAAAGGCTCGGTCACGCTGTGCATGCCGGCCAATCACTGCAATTCCATAACTAACAGGGCTGTGGCATTGCAGTGGTCTGCCAGCCAATCCCTGCATGAGGGCTGGCTCTCAAAAGAGCGCCAACATGCAGAAATGAAGACCACGAGTACAGCACGAGTATCGCGAGATTACTCGGTCCCCGCCGAGCAGCCCGAGTACAGCGATACTCGTGCGAGTACCGAGTAATGACAAGCATGCTCGCTCATCACTATTGGAGACATAATGTGAGAATAAATGAAAATGGCTATTTTTATCACATGAATATGAGATCACAAAAGATCAGGTGACATCACGGATCTGAAGGGCAAAAGATTCAAGTAAAAAAAAAACCAGTGTGCAGCCCACTTCCATCAGAATTGGAGCTCTATGAAGAAATATTAATCATTAACCAGATCTCAGTGGAATTCTCCTTACTGCACTGGAAAAAACCCCATCTCTACCCATTATGAGCATGATGCCCCACACCGGTTATTATGGTGAAGATGGTTTGATCAACACTTATTGCATTTTTTTTCCAGTTGTGCAGCAGATAAAAAATGTACTCTATAAAACCCAGTACTTTCTTCCAAATAAAGCAGATTTTTTAAAAAAATTTTTTTATAGCTATAGCTGCTGGTGTGTCCTTATTAACTCAGTCGACAGCATTCCTTTGTGACACAAGTCAGATCCCAGAATCTCTCAATTGTTGCGATTACATATTTTTGGTGGAGAATGCACCAGATTATAAGACGCACCCCAAATTTAGAGGAAAAAAACGGTGAAAAAATGGGTTCCGTTTTTATAATCCGGTAGTGTTTTACCAGAGGCAGGTGGCAACGGTGTTTGAGCAGGGTCACAGGACGCAGGGCGATGCTGCGGGCAGTGGGTGTCCCAGATGCTCTCCCAGAAAGTGTCTCGGTTGTTCTGGTGTTTTGCAGGGGTTGCGGATGCGGGCTGTGAGGGCTTCAAAGAAATGGCACCCAGACTGGGTGCCTGCACAGATTGACCTCTCAACTCAATGATAAGTTGAGATATCATCTGCGCACGTGCCACCTCTAGGCTCCATTTTCCTCAAATCTATTGTTTGGATTTCAATGAGCCAGAAATAGTGCGTGCGTAGATGATATTTTGAACTGAGAGCTCCATCGTTGCAAGTGCCAGCTCGGGGCGCCATTATTTCATGCCATCTCCGCCCGCAGTCCCAGTCCCAGCCCCCACAGCAGCAACAGCTCAGCCGCCCCAGGCACCTGCCACTGCAGACAACACAACTTGGAGACCCAACTTGGCATCTCCACATTTCCAAAAAAAGGGGGCAGACACCAGGAAAAGTGGCATCGAATGCCACAGAGTAAAAATAATATAATGGTGAAGCATGGGGGACAGGGTTTGAAACAAGGCCTTGCCCTGTATTTCAAGCTTAACCCCTTAACGACCGCCGATACGCATTTTAACGGCGGTAAATAAGGGTACTTTTTCCGATCCGCCGCTTTTTAACGGCGGTCGGAAAAAAGGGTCTAGCGCCCCCCAGAGTCAGAAAATTTCCGGGGTCTCAGCTGCCGGGGGTAGCTGAGACCCTGGAGATCATGATTCGGGCCGGTTTTTCCGGTCCCCAGTCACGTGATGACCGGTATACACCGTATACCGATCATCAAGTTATAGTAAATGACCGCGCCGGTAAAAAATGATTTATCTCCCATCTGGCATGATCAAACATGCCAGATGGGAGATAAATCTTTTTCCCGGTTCCCTCCGGTCCCCCGGTGTCCCCAAAGTGCCCCCCCCGACCCCCAACCCCCTCCCGAAAATCCAAGATGGCCGCGCGCACCGGCGAGCACAGCAGCGCGCCGGCCGCATTTACAGTGTTCCTATGGTTTCTGTCGTATGTGCCATAACACATACGACAGAAACCTGCTCCCTAGGCCCTGCCGGGTCCCCCCCTACCCCCCCCTGGTGTTCCCCGGTGTCCCCCGGTGTCATACATACCTGTCGCAGCTCTGATCCCCCGTGGCCCCCTCCTCCGGCTCCTTCACAGCAGTTGCCGGTCACATGTGCCGAGCGCGGCTGACAGCTTCCTGTGTTCAGAGAGCTGTGCTGGCTGCTCGCACTCTGCAGCTGTGACCCGGGGAGAGTGGGTGCAGATTCTTTGCACCCACTCTCCTCAAATGGAGGGTCTGCCCTCCTAGAAAATGGGGGATACGTTCCCTGAACGTGCCCCCCATATTCTAGAAGGTCCAGAGGCGACGTGGGACATCCAAATGGATTATTGTGGATTTTTTTTTTTCTTTTCAATAAATTGGTCAATCAGGGAATGTTTGGGGGAGTGTTTTTTCAAATAAATTTTTTTTTGTTGTCAATTTTTTTTTATTACTGTCAATTAGTTATGTCGGGTATCTGATAGACGCCGTGACATAACTAATTGCTGGGCTTGATGCCAGGTGACATTACACACCTGGTATCAACCCCATTCATTACCCCGTTAGCCAACGCACCAGGGCGCGGGATGAGCTGGGGCGAAGCGCCAGAATTGGCGCATCTAATGGATGCGCCATTTCTGGGGCGGCTGCGGCCTGCTATTTTTAGGCTGGGAAGAGTCCAATAACCGTGGCTCTTCCCATCCTGAAAATACCAGACCCCAGCTGTCAGCTTCACCTTGGCTGGTGATCTAATTTGGGGGGACCCCACGTTTTGTTTTTTTTTTTTAATTATTTATTTATAAATAATTAAAAAAAAAAAACAGCTTGGGGAGCCCTCCAAATTGATCACCAGACAAGATGAAGCTGTCAGCTGTGGTTTGCAGGCTACAGCTGTCTGCTTTACCCTAGCTGGCTATCAAAAATAGGGGGGACCCCACGTCATTTATTTTAATTCTTTTTTTTTTTTTTGGCTAAATACAAGGCTAGGCATCCTTTAGTGTCACATGAAAGGCACTAAAGGGCGCCAGCTTAGAATATGCAGGGGGGGTGGGACGTTATATATGTTTGACATCTATCCATTCATCCATTGTAGCATTTTACGCTGTGTGCCCACAATCAGGGTTTGCAACGTTTTGGACGCAGAGTGTTTTCCCTGCGTCCATAACGCTGCGTTGTGCAGTAGAAGCACAGTGGCAGGATTTTTAGAAATCCCGTGCCCACTGTGTTTCTTTTCTCCGCAGCATAAATCGACCTGTGGCGCAGCTTCCCGAGCCTCAGCATGTCAATTTATGCTGCGGAGATGAGTGCTTTCTGCAGGTAGAATAGAACTAAAGTCCACAGCAGCCTGAACCCAAATCGTGGGCATGGGCAGCTGCGTTCTCCCGTGGACAACACTCACATTTCTGCAGGAGGCTGACACTGTGTACTAGACGCCGTGTCGCTGGATCATGGCCACATAGCCTAAAGGCTGCTTTACACACTGCGATATCGGTCCCGATATCGCTAGCGTGGGTACCCGCCCCCATCTGTTGTGCGACATGGGCAAATCGCTGCCCGTGCCGCACAACATCGCGCAGATGCGTCACACATACTTACCTGCCCGGCGACATCGCTGCTACCGGCGAACCGCCTCCTTGCTAAGGGGGCGGTCCGTGTGGCGTCACAGTGACGTCACTGAGCGGCCGCCCAATAGAAGCGGAGGGGCGGAGATGAGTGGCCGGAACATCCCGCCCACCTCCTTCCTTCCTCATAGCGGCCGGGAGGCAGGTAAGGAGAGGTTCCTCGTTCCTGCGGCGTCACACATAGCGATGTGTGCTGCCGCAGGAGCGACGAACTACATCGTTACTGCTGCTGTAACGATAATCGAGAATGGACCCCCATGTCACCGATGAGCGATTTTGCACGTTTTTGCAACGATGCAAAATCGCTCATCGGTGTCACACGCAGCAACATCGCTAATGCGGCCGGATGTGCGTCACCAATTCCGTGACCCTAACGACTCCGCATTAGCGATGTCGCAGCGTGTAAAGCCCCCTTAACAGTGAGAAATTTGTTGCTACAGCAACAGTTTTGTGAAGTACCTGTGGATTCAAAATGTTTACTATACTCCTGAATAAAATCCTTGAGGGGTCCAGTTTCCAAAATGAGGTCACTTGTGGGGGGTTTCTGATGTATAGGTGCCCCAGGGGCCCTGCTAATGTGACATAGTGCGCGCAATTTACTTCAACTTTTCCAAAATTCAAATGGTGCTCCTTCCATTCCAAGCCCTCCCATTTATCCAAACAAAGGTTTTTGGCCACATGTGGGGTATCCCTGCGCTCACAAGAAATTAGATAACAACCTGTGGGGTACACGTTTTGTTGTTGCCTCTTGAAAAAGTGAAAAATGTGTCGCTAAATCAACATTTTTGTGAAAAAATGAAAATTTCAATATGGCAACCTAAGCTTATCAAATTCTGTGAAGTATTCGTGGATTCAAAATGCTCAATATACACCTAGATTAAAGCCTTGAGGGGTCTTATTTCCAGAATGGGGTCACTTGTGGGGGACCTCCACTGCTTAGGCACCTCAGGGGTTCTCCTAATGCAACATGGCGTCCGCTATTGATTCCAGCCAATTTTGCAGTCAAATTACACTCCTTCTCTTCTGAGCCCTGTAGTGTGCCCAAACAGTTGATTTCCACCACATACAAGATATCAACAAACTCAGGAGAAATTGCGCAATAAATTTCATGGTGATTTTTTTCCTGTTACCCTTGTGAAAAAAAAAGCTACCTGGTTGAAGTAACAATTTTGTGGTAAAATTTTATTTTTTTATTTTCATGGCTCAACGTTATAAACTTCTGTAAAGCACCTGGGGGTTCAGGGTACTCACCAAACATCAAGATAAATTCCTTGAGGGGCCTAGTTTCCAATATGGGGTCACTTGTGGTGTTTTTTTGCTGTTTACGTACCTTAGGGGTCCTCCAAATGCGACATGGTGCCCGCAATCTTTTTCAGCCAAATTTCCTTTCCAAAATTCAAATATTGCTCCTTCCGTTCCAAGCCCTCCCATTTCTCCAAACAAAGGTTTCAGACCACAAGTGAGGTATCACCGCGCTCATAAAAAAGTGGGTAACAAACATTGGGGTCAAATTTTTGGAATTACCTCTTGAAAAAGTGAAAAAATTGATGCTAAAGCAACATTTTTGAGAAAAAAATGAAAATTTTCAATGTGACAACGTAACGTTATCAAAATCTGTGAAGTACCTGTGGATCCAAAATGCTCACTATACCCCTAGATAGAAGCCTTAAGGGGTCTAGTTTCCAAAATGGTGTCACTTGTAAGGGGTTTCTGCTGTTTAGGTACCTTAGCGGACATGTAATTGCAACATGGTGCCCGCAATCTATTTCAGCCAAATTTGCTTTCCAAAATTCAAATATTGCTCCTTCTGTTCCGAGCCCTCCCATTTGTCCAAACAAAGGTTTCTGACCACATGTGGGGTATTGGCGCGTTCATAAGAAAGTGGGTAACAAGTTTTGGGGTTCATTTTGTTGTGTTATTTCTTCTAAAAGTGAATAAATTTGGGGTAGAGCAACATTTTAGGTAAAATTTTATTTTTTGCTTTTTTTCATTCCACTTTGCTTTAGTTCCTGTGAAGCACCTGAAGGGTTAATAAACTTCTTGGATGTGGTTTTGAGTACTTTGAGGGGTGCTGTTTTGAGAATGGTGTCACTTTTAGGTATTTTCTGTCACTTAGGCCTCTCAAAGTCACTTCAAATGTGATGTGGTCCCTAAAAAAATGGTTTTGTGAATTTTGTTGAAAAAATGGGAAATTGCAGATGAACTTTGACCCCTTCTAACTTCCTAACCCCAAAACATTTTGTTTCAGAAATTGCGCTAATGTAAAGTAGACATGTGGGAAATGTTATTTATTAACTGTTTTGTGTGACATAACTCTCTGGGTTAAGGGCATAAAAATTAAAAGTTTGAAAATTGCAAAATTTTCAAAATTTTCATCAAATTTCCGATTTTTTCACAAATAAAAGCAAAAAATATCGTTCTAAATTTATAACTATCATGAAGTACAATATGTCACGAAAAAACAATGTCAGAATCATTGGGATCCGTTGAAGCGTTCCAGAGTTATGACCTCATAAAGTGACACTGGTCAGAATTGCAAAAAATGGCCTGGGCATTAAGTACAAAACTGGCTTCGTCCTAAAGGGGTTAAAGGGGTTATCTGGCTTATTTTGTTAAGTTTTGTTTATTGCACTATTGAGCTACATTGGGGCAGGTAAGTAGATAGTGTGAGGGGCGCATAGCGACATGGGGGGGCTGCAGAGTGACATGTGGAGTGGCGTGCAGAGTCCTACCGTATGTGGTGGGTGTGCAGAGCCCTATGTGGTGGGTGTGCAGAGTCCTATGTGGCGCTGTTATTTCCAATGTTGGAGTGATGAGGGGTCAGTGCTGGGACAGAATACTGACAGCCAATGAATGTGCAGAGGGCGGCTCTGGACAGTGAGGCAGGGCAGTGACAGCTCTGACTGTGACTTTGGCACAGGAAAATGTCATGTTTGGTTGAGCTGCAGGCAGGGCCGTATTTACCATTAGGCACCCGTGGTCCGGTGCCTAGGGCGGCAGATTGTGAGGGGCGGCACCTTCTGGCAGCAAAAAAAAAAAAAAAAAAAAAAAAAAAAAATTTTTTTTTTTTTTTTTTTTTTTTTACATTTTTTTTTTTGTGGCCGCCGAGCACAGGGAGCTGATTGACCCCGGAACTGCCGGCGCCTGCACTTCCGGGGTCACAGGCGCGCGCCAATCAGCTCCTTCCTCTGTGCTGCGTCCACTGCTGTGTGGACGTCACATGCAGAGCTCACAGCAGGACGCCGTGGAGGACGCCGTGATGGAAGCCGGTGTCAGAAGAGGATACTCACGTGAGCCAGGAAGATGGCGGCGGGCACTGGAGCAGGTAAGTGGATTCATAAGGAGCGTGGGAGTGTCTCTAATGCAGACCAGAGATCTGCGCATGCGGGGGGGGGAGGCGGCAAAGGCAGATACTGGAGGGAGGCAGAGGCTGAGACTGGGGGGAGGCTGGAGGGAGGCAGAGGCTGAGACTGGGGGGAGGCTGGAGGAAGGCAGAGGCTGAGACTGGGGGGAGGCTGGAGGTAGGCAGAGGCTGAGACTGGGGGGAGGCTGGAGGTAGGCAGAGGCTGAGACTGGAGGGAGGCAGTGGCTGAGACTGGGGGGAGGCTGGAGGGAGGCAGAGGCTGAGACTGGAGAGAGGCAGAGGCGGAGACTGGGGGGAGGCTGGAGGGAGGCAGAGGCTGAGACTGGAGGGAGGCAGAGGCTGAGACTGTGGGGAGGCTGGAGGGAGGCAGAGGCTGAGACTGGGGGAGGCTGGAGGGAGGCAGAGGCAGAGACTGGGGGGGAGGCTGGAGGGAGGCAGAGGCAGAGACTGGGGGGAGGCTGGAGGGAGGCAGAGGCTGAGACTGGGGGAGGCTGGAGAGAGGCAGAGGCTGAGACTGGGGGGAGGCTGGAGGGAGGCAGAGGCAGAGACTGGGGGGAGGCTGGAGGGAGGCAGAGGCTGAGACTGGGGGGAGACTGGAGGGAGGCAGAGGGAGAGACTGTGGGGAGGCTGGAGGGAGGCAGAGGCAGAGACTGGGGGGAGGCTGGAGGGAGGCAGAGGCAGAGACTGGGAAGAGGCTGGAGGGAGGCAGAGGCTGAGACTGGGGGGAGGCTGGAGGGAGGCAGAGGCTGGGGGGAGGCTGGAGGGAGGCAGAGGCAGAGACTGCAGGGAGGCAGAGGCTGAGACTGGAGGGAGGCAGAGGCTGAGACTGGGGGGAGGCTGGAGGGAGGCAGAGGCTGAGACTGGAGAGAGGCAGAGGCTGAGACTGGGGGGAGGTTGGAGGGAGGCAGAGGCTGAGACTGGAGGGAGGCAGAGGCTGAGACTGTGGGGAGGCTGGAGGGAGGCAGAGGCAGAGACTGGGGGGAGGCTGGAGGGAGGCAGAGGCAGAGACTGGGGGAGGCTGGAGGGAGGCAGAGGCTGAGACTGGGGGGAGGTTGGAGGGAGGCAGAGGCTGAGACTGAGGGAGGCAGAGGCTGAGACTGTGGGGAGGCTGGAGGGAGGCAGAGGCTGAGACTGGGGGAGGCTGGAGGGAGGCAGAGGCAGAGACTGGGGGGAGGCTGGAGGGAGGCAGAGGCAGAGACTGGGGGGAGGCTGGAGGGAGGCAGAGGCTGAGACTGGGGGGAGGCTGGAGAGAGGCAGAGGCTGAGACTGGGGGGAGGCTGGAGGGAGGCAGAGGCTGAGACTGGGGGGAGGCTGGAGGGAGGCAGAGGCAGAGACTGGGGGGAGGCTGGAGGGAGGCAGAGGCAGAGACTGGGGGGAGGCTGGAGGGAGGCAGAGGCAGAGACTGGGGGGAGGCTGGAGGGAGGCAGAGGCTGAGACTGGGGGGAGGCTGGAGGGAGGCAGAGGCAGAGACTGGGGGGAGGCTGGAGGGAGGCAGAGGCAGAGACTGGAGGGAGGCAGAGGCTGAGACTGGAGGGAGGCAGAGGCTGAGACTGGGGGGAGGCTGGAGGGAGGCAGAGGCTGAGACTGGAGAGAGGCAGAGGCTAAGACTGGGGGGAGGTTGGAGGGAGGCAGAGGCTGAGACTGGAGGGAGGCAGAGGCTGAGACTGTGGGGAGGCTGGAGGGAGGCAGAGGCTGAGACTGGAGAGAGGCAGAGGCTGAGACTGGGGGAGGCTGGAGGGAGGCAGAGGCTGAGACTGGAGAGAGGCAGAGGCTGAGACTGGGGGGAGGTTGGAGGGAGGCAGAGGCTGAGACTGGAGGGAGGCAGAGGCTGAGACTGTGGGGAGGCTGGAGGGAGGCAGAGGCTGAGACTGGGGGAGGCTGGAGGGAGGCAGAGGCAGAGACTGGGGGGAGGCTGGAGGGAGGCAGAGGCAGAGACTGGGAAGAGGCTGGAGGGAGGCAGAGGCTGAGACTGGGGGAGGCTGGAGAGAGGCAGAGGCTGAGACTGGGGGGAGGCTGGAGGGAGGCAGAGGCAGAGACTGGGGGAGGCTGGAGGGAGGCAGAGGCAGAGACTGGGGGAGGCTGGAGGGAGGCAGAGGCAGAGACTGGGGGGAGGCTGGAGGGAGGCAGAGGCAGAGACTGGGGGGAGGCTGGAGGGAGGCAGAGGCTGAGACTGGGGGAGGTTGGAGGGAGGCAGAGGCTGAGACTGGAGGGAGGCAGAGGCTGAGACTGTGGGGAGGCTGGAGGGAGGCAGAGGCTGAGACTGGGGGAGGCTGGAGGGAGGCAGAGGCAGAGACTGGGGGGAGGCTGGAGGGAGGCAGAGGCAGAGACTGGGGGGAGGCTGGAGGGAGGCAGAGGCTGAGACTGGGGGGAGGCTGGAGAGAGGCAGAGGCTGAGACTGGGGGGAGGCTGGAGGGAGGCAGAGGCAGAGACTGGGGGGAGGCTGGAGGGAGGCAGAGGCAGAGACTGGGGGGGAGGCTGGAGGGAGGCAGAGGCAGAGACTGGGGGGAGGCTGGAGGGAGGCAGAGTCAGAGACTGGGGGGAGGCTGGAGGGAGGCAGAGGCAGAGACTGGGGGAGGCTGGAGGGAGGCAGAGGCTGAGACTGGAGGGAGGCTGAGACTGGGGGGAGGCTGGAGGGAGACTGAGGCTGAGACTGGGGGGAGGCTGGAGGGAGGCCGAGGCTGAGACTGGAGGGAGGCTGAGGCTGAGACTGGGGGGAGGCTGGAGGGAGGCAGAGGCAGAGACTGGGGGGAGGCTGGAGGGAGGCAGAGGCAGAGACTGGGGGGAGGCTGGAGGGAGGCTGAGGCTGAGACTGGAGGGAGGCTGAGGCTGAGACTTGAGGGAGGCTGGAGGGAGGCAGAGGCAGAGACTGGGGGGAGGCTGGAGGGAGGCAGAGGCAGAGACTGGGGGGAGGCTGGAGGGAGGCTGAGGCTGAGACTGGAGGGAGGCTGAGGCTGAGACTTGAGGGAGGCTGAGGCTGAGACTGGAGGGAGGCTGGAGGGAGGCTGAGACGGAGACTGGGGCAGGCTGAGGCTGGGGGGAGGCAAAGGCTGAGACTGGGGAAGAGAGGCTGATGCTGAGGGAAGATAGAGGCTGATGCTGGGGGAGAGAGGCTGATGCTGGGGGAGTGGGAGAGAGGGGCTAATGCTAGAGACAGAGGACAAGGGATGAGGGATAGTGCAATGACAAAATCGATTGGGTGGGGGGAGTGTAAGGACTCAGAATAAGAGGGGGCAGCATTGGGAGCTCATTGTGAAGAAGGGGCAGCATGTGTGGGATCAGTATGGAGTGGAGCAATGTAGGGGAGTCAATATCAAGAGTGGGGTAGTGTGTGTGTGGGGGGTCTCAGCATAAGCGTTAGTGTGGTGGTCTTAGCATGAGTGGGGCAACATGAAGGTCTCATTATGGAAAAGAGGAAGGCAGCATTAGGAGCTCATGGAGAGGGACAGCATGCATGGGACATTGTGAGAAGGGGGCAGCATGCATGGGACACTGAGGAGGGGGCAGCATGCATGAGACATTGTGAGGAGGGGGCAGCATGCATGGGACATTGTGAGAAGGGGGCAGCATGCATGGGACACTGAGGAGGGGGCAGCATGCATGAGACATTGTGAGGAGGGAGCAGCATGCATGGGACATTGTGAGGAAGGAGCAGCATGCATGGGACATTGTGAGGAGGGAGCATCAAGCATGAGACATTGTGCGGAGGGAGCAGCATGCATGGGACATTGTGAGGAGGGAGCAGCATGCATGGGACATTGTGAGGCGGTAGCAGCATACATGAGACATTGTGAGGAGGGGGCAGCATGCATGAGACATTGTGAGGAGGGAGCAGCATTCATGGGACATTGTGAGGAGGGAGCAGCATACATGAGACATTGTGAGGAGGGGGCAGCATGCATGAGACATTGTGAGGAGGGAGCAGCATGCATGGGACATTGTGAGGAGGGGCAGCATGCATGGGACATTGTGAGGAGGGAGCAGCATGCATGGGACATAGTGAAGAGGGGGCAGCATGCATGGGACATTGTGAGGAGAGAGCAGCATGCATGGGACATTGTGAGGAGGGGGCAGCATGCATGGGACATTGTGAGGAGGGGGCAGCATGCATGGGACATTGTGAGGAGGGGGCAGCATGCATGGGACATTGTGAGGAGGGGGCAGCATGCAAGGGACATTGTGAGGAGGGGGCAGCATGCAAGGGACATTGTGAGGAGGGAGCAGCATGCATGGGACATTGTGAGGAGGGGGCAGCATGCATGGGACATTGTGAGGAGGGGGCAGCATGCAAGGGACATTGTGAGGAGGGGGCAGCATTCATGGGACATTGTGAGGAGGGGGCAGCATGCATGGGACATTGTGAGGATGGGGCAGCAAGCATGGGACATTGTGAGGAGGGAGCAGCATGCATGGGACATTGTGACGAGGGAGCAGCATGCATGGGACATTGTGAGGAGGGGGCAGCATGCATGGGACATTGTGAGGAGGGGGCAGCATGCATGGGACATTGTGAGGAGGGGGCAGCATGCATGGGACATTGTGAGGAGGGGGCAGCATGCATGGGACATTGTCCTCACATCATGCTGCTCCCTCCTCACAATGTACAGATCATATTTCATAATCGAGGAAGGTGTGGTGGATATACAGTAGTTTATAAGGGAGGGCAGTGTGGTGTTTATTAGGGGCAGTGTCACAGTCACAGTATATAAGTGGGGACGGTGTGGTGGGAATATTTTATACTCATGCTATGTTTTGATGTGCCTGTGGTGATTCCCATTGGGGGGGGGGTTCGTTTCTTATTGATACTTTTTAAAGTGTGCTACAGAGTAGATCTGCCTTAAACAGATGTCGTGTGCGAAAACTCAGCTTTACGTTGTCACTAAGGGGCGCGACCACTTAAAGTGCCTAGGGCAGCACGAAGGCAAAATACAGCCCTGGCTGCAGGTAAACAAAGTGTGTGCAGAGAATAATAATTCAAGAGGAACAAAAGTTAGAAACAAAAAAAAAAGTAGGGGTGTTTTATATGACAATACAGCACAGATTAGCTTAAACATTTTTTTTTACTTTGTCTGACAACTCATTTAATCATTGATCAGTAACAGGTGGATGAGTTACAGGTGTAGCCTGGCTTCTCTGAGACCCCTAAAACTACAGAGAACACACAACTACGGAGTCTTGTACTCTGTTCTACTGGTGCACGGGATGTTTTAAAAACGTGTCACAACTCAAAGAGAAGTCTTTTGCCACTTAAGCTGCTGTTGCCTCTGCAATGACAACTCCATGTTCCCCGGGAGTTTAAAGTCTAGAAGAGCGATGCACCCTGTGTGTCTCATTACTGTCTTGGAGAAAACCACTCTTAAGATTGTGTACAAGTTGGTTTCAATACTCCAGCATGCGTGCACCCTTTTCCAGGGGGTGGAGCATCTGGCAACCCCAAAAGACATTACCCCATTTATCACACTACCAGGGCAATCATGAAGAGCTGGGGGCGAAGTGCCAGAATTGGTCCATCTAATGTGATACACCAATTCTGGGGCAGGTGCTGATTGATATTTTTAGGCTGGAAAGTGCCAAATAACCATGAACCTTCCCACCCTGATAATACCAGTCCCCAGCTGTCTGCTTCACCTGGCTTGATAATCAAAAATAGAGGATACTCCACACCGTTTTTTTCAGTAATATTTTTTGGGGCTGATGTCAGCTGAGGCTACTGAGCATGCTCAGGCACTTAGTACATCAGAGGCTACTCACTGGGGATGTCCGGGAGGTGGCAGGCTCTGATAGGCCGACACACATCAGGTGTCCTGATGATGTGGCCACTCCGGACTGGCTCGTAGAGGCCCGCCCCTATGACACGACACCTTGGTCGTCAGACGATGACTGGTGACGTGTTTGGGGTGTGGCTACCATGAGGTCATCAATGACGTGCGGTTCCGGATAGGCCACTGGTGACGTCGCTGATGACATGGCACTCTGCTGTTGGACCCTGGAGTTGCCATTGTGGTCCACCCTGGGTTTGGGGCCGACCCAGGTTATAAAAAGGGCTGGAGACAACATGGAGGCGCGCAGTCTTCACATTTGCTCAGACAGAGCACACCTCCATGTTAGAGCCTTATTGCGGCATAAGCCTGTGTTTGGGAGTGGTAGGTAGGGTTAGGCGCCCGGTGCTTGCCACGCCAAGACACCTGTGGCTCAGCACGTTAAGGTCAGGTGCCGGCTTCCACCTCCTGCCGTCCAGTCCTGCTTGTGCAGCCCAGTGGAGTTAACTGGGCTGCAGCTGCTGCGCCTTCTGTCCGATTGTGCCCCCTACGCACACGGACAACGCTCCTGCTGCGCCTCCTGTCCTATTGTGCCCCCTACGCACAGAGACAACGCACTTGCTGTGTCACCTGTCCGGTTCTGCCTCGTACGTGCACGGACAGTTTACCCCAGGACCCCTGTGGAGTTAATGTGGCGCCCCTGCTTCACCTGGTTTGATAATCAAAAATAGAGGATACTCCACACCGGTTTTTTTAGTAATATTTTTTGGGGCTGATGTCAGCTGTGTAATTTCAGATGGCTTCACGCCAGGGGTTTTTGATAACCAGTGCAGGTGAAGCAGGCAACTCCGGGATGCAACACTCATCTGTCTGCTTTACCTTGGCTGTTTATCAAAAATAGTGAGGATCCCACACTTTTTTTTTTTTTTTACATAACATAAAAAAACAGCATGGGCTCCACCCTAATTTTGATCATACCTTGGGTTGCTGTGCTTTATATATCTCCCTATAATGCAAAGCACAGCAACCCAAGGTATGATATAGTAACTGCCTGATAGTACTGTAGATGAGACCTGGGTCTGGGTGAATGGTCTCTCCACCCCAACGCCGTTTCGCCCTAGCTTCTTGACGCCCCCGGAAGAAGCTAGGGCGAAACGGCGTTTGGGTGGAGAGACCGTTCACCCAGACTCAGGTCTCATCTACAATACTATCAGGTAGTTATTATATCATACCTTGGGTTGCTGTGCTTTGCATTATAGGGAGATATATAATCTGTTATTGGATATTCCTTTTTTTTGGAGGCAGTTCAATTGATTAATGTTACAGTGCATGTATAGGTAATTTACCAGCAGCGCTGTTCTATGTGTTTTTGCCCCTATATCTTATAGCCATGTATTTTGTATTTTTGTACTTCCCTGTTTATATGTAAACCAGCATCTGGGTACTTCAATTGGTCCCTTACAGGATATCTCTGTTTTTTAATATGTATTTTAATTGAATGTAATAAAATTGAATTTTTTAACATGAACCACTGATGTGTTTCCTTAATGAGGGACAAGTTTCTGAGTTGATTTTAGTTAGTTGAAAGTATAGAAAAGAGAAGGACCTATGGTCTGCGCATATGAATTCAAAAGGGTGTAATGAGTGAAGGTAGCAGAGGAGACCATACTCATGCAAGTTCAGAATTGGACACATATCAGGTGGCACAAGGATTTTTTCTTTATTTTAGACAAGTGGTGGCCTCTAGTAAGTTATCTATACTAGGTAAGGAGTAGAGATGAGCGATGTTCGAATCGAACCGTTCGGAAATTTTAAATACGAGTTGTTTTGGGCGGTGTTCGAGTCGTTCGACGAACTTGAACGATTTGCTTCACGTTCGACAGTTCGAGTTAACGTTCGATAACAGTTCGATCACCAAAAGCGTGGCTTTTCACAGTAAGGCTATGTGCGCAGGTTGTGTATTTGCATGCGTCCTGCGTCCCCAGCACAATCCCTCTCTCTTTCCTACTCACCGATTAGCTGCATGGCTGTCACAAAGCTCCAGCGGTTTTTCCTCTTTTGAAAATGGCTGCTGCTCATTATTCGATCTGATATTTCCTGCTGCCCCCGCCCACTGGGGCCCATGATTGGTTACAGTCAGACACGCCCCCACGCTGAGTGACAGATGTCTCACTGCAACCAATCACAGCCGCCGGTGGGCGGGTCTATATCGTGCAGTATAATAAATAAATAATTAAAAAAAACAAAACCTGCAGTTCCTAATATTCATACCAGCCAAGATAAAGCCACACGGCTGGAGGCTGGTATTGTCAGAATGGGGAGTGCCACGTTATGGTGAGCCCACCACCCTAACAATATCAGCCAGCAGCCGCCTGGAATTGCCGCATCCATTAGATGCGACAGTCCCGGGACTCTACCCAGCTCATCCCGAACTGCCCTGGTGCGGTGGCAATTGGGGTAATAAGGTTAGGTTAATCATGATCGGCGTCTCCCCGAGATACCTTTAACCTGTAATGAAAGTAAATAAAACATACACGAGAAAAATCCTTTATTTGGAATAAAAGACAAAAAACCCCCTCTTTTACCTCTTTATTAATCCCCCAAACACCCATACAGGCCCGAAGTAATCCACACGACGCTTTAGGTTCTGCAACATGAAGTTGACAGGGAGCGCCGTAGAACACGAGCGCTCTGTGTCAGCTCCATGCAGCAACTGAAGTGAGCCGTGCTATCACCGGAGACTTCACTCAGGTAGTGCCTGCGTGTGTGCGAGGATGAAGATGGTGGCGGTAGTGCCTGTGTGCGGTGATGATGATGAATGCGTTAGTGCCTGCGTGTGTGCGGTGATAATGATATGAGCGGTACCGCCGGGGTGTGTGCGGTGATGATGATGATAACTGCGGTAGTACCGTTGTGTGTGCGGGGATGATGATGAGTGCGGTAGTGCCGGGGTATGTGCGGTGATGATGATGAGTGTGCTAGTGCCGGGGTGTATGCGGTGACGATGATGAGTGCGGTAGTGCCGGGATGTGTGCGGTGATGATAATGAGTGCGGTAGTGCCGGGGTGTTTGCGGGGATAATGATGAGTGCGGTAGTGCCGGGGTGTGTGCGGGGATGATGATGAGTGCGGTAGTGCCGGGGTGTGTGCAGGTATGATGATGAGTGCGGTAGTGTCGGGGTGTGTGCAGGTATGATGATGAGTGCGGTAGTGTCGGGCTGTGTGCAGGGATGATGATGAGTGCGGTAGTGCCGGGGTGTGTGCAGTGATGATGATGATGACTGCGGTAGTGCCGGGGTGTATGTGGGGATGATGATGAGTGAGGTAGTGCCGGGGTGTGTGTGGGGATGATGATGGGGGCGGTACTGACGGGGTGTGTGCGGTGATGATTATGAGTGCGGTAGTGCCAGGGTGTGTCCGGGGATGATGGGTGCAGTAGTGTCGGGGTGTGTGCGGGGATGATGATGGGGGCGGTAGTGTTGGGGTGTGTGCGGGGATGATGATGGGGGCGGTAGTGCCTGAGTGTTTCTCTCTCTCTTCTCTCTCTCTTTCAAATTCAAATGTGCTTTATTGGCAGGACCATAATACAATTAGTATTGCCAAAGCAAGAGAAATACAGTACGTGTGGTGGGAGGGGATCAGGGTTTTGGGGAGTTGGGGGCAAAATTTGGGCTCTGAAAGTCCTCTTAGGTACCTTATGTTCCCCTCAGCTTATCGCATGTGGTGACATATCGGGCGGCGATCTCCACCATTGATTTCTCTTCCCCCTGTAGGAAGCGGAGTTTCATCTCCTCGTCCATGAATGGAAAGTCCGGCGTATGAGTGGTAAGTTTCTGGAAGTGGGAGGCCCTCACTGCTGAGTATTTGTCACAGTGCAGCAGGAAATGTGCCTCGTCCTCCAGAGCCCCCTGCTGGCAGTGCTGGCACAGTCTGTTCTCCCGTGGCTTGTATGTCTGTCGGTGCCGCCCTGTTTCCACCTCTAGGCTGTGGGCACTCAGTCTGTACAGGCTCAGGGTCTGCCTGTCTTTGGGGTGGCGTAACCTTTCCAGATATGGGGCCAGAGTGTAGTCCCTCCGCAGTGACCGGTAGATGGTGCGTTTCTGGGAGTTCTCTAATTCACTCCTCTATTAATTGCATCTTACAACTCTCTGAGATCTCTTTTATTTGGGCTTTTGTCAGGGTGTGTTGCTGACTTTGGCTGGACTGGCTGCCGGGGTTCCTGGCTTGCTCTGGGCTCCGGCTCAGCAGGGCTTTATGATGGTCGGAGCTGGGGTTGCTATTCTGTATGTGCGCCTGGTGTGATAGCACCCTCTTGTGTATACTGAGCCATAAGGGGAATCTCTCTCCCTCTCTCCCTCTCTCCCCCTCCCCGCCCAGGATTACTGCGGGGGGGATTCTTTATTTCAATAAAGATTGAGTCACTAATTACGTTGTGTTTAATTTCATATAAAAATATTTTTCTGTGTTGTGTTTTATTTTTATCTGTACTAGAAATTCATGGTGGCCTTGTCTAATATTGGCGTGACACCATGAATTTCGGGCTTAGTGCCAGTTGATCATATACAGCTAGCCCTAACCCCATTATTACCCAGCGAGTCACCTGTCACCAGGGCAGCTGGAAGAGTTGGATACAGTGCTAGAAGATAGCGCTTCTATGAAAGCGCCATTTTCTGGCATGGCTAAGGACTGCAATTCACAGCAAGGTTGCCCAGAAAGCTTGGGCACCCTGCACTATGGATTGCAATCCCCAGCTGCCTTGTTGTACCTGGCTGAACACAAAAATTGGGCGAAGCCCACTTCATTTTTTTTCTAATTATTTCATGAAATTCGTGAAATCATTAAAAAAAAGAGTTTCCCTATATCTTTGGCTCCCAGTCGGGTACAAATAGGCAGCTGGGGGTTGGGGGCAACCCGTAGCTGCCTGCTGTACCTGGCTAGCATACAAAAATATTTTTTCTGGAGGGCAAAAAACTCCTGCACACAGTCCTGGATGGAGTATACTGAGCCTTGTTGTTCTGAAGCTGTGGTCTGCTGTCTGTCAGGAGGAGAGCAGACAGCAGCTGCAGAACTACTAGGCTCAGCATCCTCCATCCAGGACTGTATGCTGGAGGGAAAGGAAGGGGGAGCAGAACTGCAACGCTCAACATACTGTTACGAATCGGCACCGCCATAGCCACAAGCAGCCTGCTGCGATTCCTGTTGCGCCCAGGCGTCGGCTGCCGTTTTGGCCATACCTCGGGTCATCCAGCTGGCTGCTTTTTCCTCCAAGTCTAAGTGTGGAGAGGTGGCTAGTGCGCATGCGCGCCCCAATTTACCCCAGCCAGAGTCTAAGTCCAGTGTTTTGCCTAGTGAGCATGCTCAGCCTGATAGTGCCATTCTGAGGCTAAGTCCTTGGTTCAGGCTACTGAGCATGGTCCTACACTTGGTGCGAAAAGCCTCTTTGCACAGGTACTTGGACATCGTGCCGTGTCTAAGTCCTGTGTTGTGCCTACTAAGCATGCTCAGGCAGATAGTCTGATTTCTATGTCTGTTGTTTAGGCTACTGAGCATGCTCAGGCACTTAGTACATCAGAGGCTAGGTCCGGTAAGGACCTCACTGGGGATGTCCGGGAGGTGGCAGGCTCTGATAGGCCGACACACATCAGGTGTCCTGATGATGTGGCCACTCCGGAGTGGCTCGTAGAGGCCCGCCCCTATGACACGACACCTTGGTCGTCAGACGATGACTGGTGACGTGTTTGGGGTGTGGCTACCATGAGGTCATCAATGACGTGGCGGTTCCGGATAGGCCACTGGTGACGTCGCTGATGGCATGGCACTCTGCTGTTGGACCCTGGAGTTGCCATTGTGGTCCACCCTGGGTTTGGGGCCGACCCAGGTTATAAAAAGGGCTGGAGACAACATGGAGGCGCGCAGTCTTCACATTTGCTCAGACAGAGCACACCTCCATGTTAGAGCCTTATTGCGGCATAAGCCTGTGTTTGGGAGTGGTAGGTAGGGTTAGAAGCCCGGTGCTTGCCACGCCAAGACACCTGTGGCTCAGCATGTTAAGGTCAGGTGCCGGCTTCCACCTCCTGCCGTCCAGTCCTGCTTGTGCAGCCCAGTGGAGTTAACTGGGCTGCAGCTGCTGCGCCTCCTGTCCGATTGTGCCCCCTACGCACATGGACAACGCTCCTGCTGCGCCTCCTGTCCTATTGTGCCCCCTACGCACAGAGACAACGCACCTGCTGTGTCACCTGTCCGGTTCTGCCTCCTACGTGCACGGACAGCGTACCCCAGGACCCCTGTGGAGTTAAGGTGGCGCCCCTGAGGCTTCCGTCACCACAGAGACATTGCACCCCATCCACAGGTGTGATGTCCCATCCTGGGTAAGGAAAGGGGTACATGCCAGTTCCTAGGCAAATCTACACTACAACCATTGTTAGGTACACACTGGGACCAGGGAGAGTGGCAGCAACCCTCCCATGCTGCATGCTGGGAGGGGCCGTAAGATCCATCCCTGCTCCTATAGGGGACAGCTTAGCAACTGGGGAGGTGGGAGGAGCCACCAGAGAACAGACAGAGAAAGGAAGGTCAAGTTTGAGGAGAAAGAGAGAGAGGGGAGAAGGAGGAGGAGGTCTGCAGGAGGCAGACGTGAAAGAGAAGGAAAGAAAAGCTCTAGTCAGACAGGAGCTAAGAAATGAAAGTGATGCTTCCTGGTGAAGACCCTGGGACTCAGAGGGTCCAGGTGACACCAAGAAGGGAACGAAGGGATTCCAGGGCCACGGATAGCTGGTGAGCTGTGGTGGCCTGTTCCACAGGAACATCGGTGGAGGGATCAAGCTGCAACAGGGGACGGTCCCTAGAAACAGAAGAAGTGAAAATTCATCTCCAACAGTAAAAACCGAGGCCCAGGGAAAGCTGCAAACTCCCCGGGCCACAGCCCACAGCAGAACCTCTAGAAAGGGGGCAAGTAACCGACAGGCGAGCTCCCAGCGTGGAGGCTGTAGTGGAGGCCGAGCAGGTTCATCCTAAAAGAGCTAGGCTTAAGGAGACAGCTGAAGATAGAGACACTTTAGAGAGAGGGGTGCACTGGCATTTACCACCAGATCTACTCGGGATCGGCGGAGGTCCCTGACGGTGGTCCCAGCAGTCCAAAGGCTCCTGCAGGCCTTGACAAGAACTGTGAGTA
Source organism: Anomaloglossus baeobatrachus (assembly GCF_048569485.1). Lineage (NCBI taxonomy): Eukaryota > Metazoa > Chordata > Amphibia > Anura > Aromobatidae > Anomaloglossus > Anomaloglossus baeobatrachus. The sequence continues at coordinate 271,323,340 of NC_134359.1, forward strand.
AAGACCTTGAAACTGCACCCCTGGTGTTGCCTCAGTTATTTCTCTGCATAGACATTTACAAGCACCAACTGTGCCCCGGAGCACCGCTCCACCTGTGGGGAGCAGTACCATCATTGCTACCATTCCATCACCCCGGAGGCCTCATACAGCAGCGGCGGCTTAATAGCTTCAAACCACAAGTGGCGTCACGAAATAAAAACTTTAATTACTCCCAAGTCACCAGCCATTTTAACTGACACCCACCAGGGCCACGGAGCCGGGCCCCGCCACCACTGACGACCCCCGGACTAGTCCGGCCCGGCACCGGGTGTCCCATAGCCCTGGGGTGGGCGAGTCAATTTTGTCGTCACGAACAGGATTTCGTGCCCGGCGCCCACCGGGTACTGTGCGCCTTTGAAAAGACTGTGTTTTACTGTGGAAACCGCCGCCATTAGTGCTGCTGAGAGCGGAAAGAAGGGGGGCGTGCCTGAAGAAAGGGCGCAAAAGTAAGCCCCGCCCCCTTGTCTAGAGAAAGAGCGCGAAACAGTGCCCGCGATGGAGAGCGGAAGAAGAAGGCATGGCGCCTAGAGAAACTGGCTGGCAAAGCGACCTTAAATGCCAGACCAGACAAGTGCAAGAATGTACCTGATCGTAAGCGGAGCGGTGCCGGCTGTGATGCGCTGGGTGCCAGTCTGGCGCCAGGCACTGGTACAGCCCTCAGCCCCGTCTCCAGCGGAGAAAAGGTTTCAGCCGAGTGGCGTGGTCGAGCACCCGAGCAGAGCAGCAGCAAGCAAGAACCCTGCAGGAAGTATGGCCGAGCACCTGCAGCCAAGCGCCCCAGGGAGCCGACAGGCGGATCCCCTGCTGGACCTGCTCCGTGAGGAAGTGGAACTGCTTACCCGGAGGCTGAGCGGAGGTGGAGAAGCGTATCGAGCGTGCCGAGGAGGAACGGGCGGCACCCGAGGTGGTGGGCCATCGAGAGCAGGCCATCGTAGCACACCCGGGTAAGCTGTACGCCGCCCCTGTCTGTCCAGACCCAGGGCACCATGGAGCGCCACCGCCCAGCCCTCCTGCAGGCTTGCAGGAGGTGTCCGCTAACCGCGCCAAGGCCCCAGCGGCCCCAGCAGCCCCAGCAGTCCCCGGCAGTGCAGAAGGCTCCCTGATCCCCGCGGGCCCCGATGACCTGGTAGGCCCCGTGCCGAGCCCTCCTATCGACCTGCTGGCCGCGTGCTCACCGGGGGTGAATTGGGATGCCGCTCCGGTCCGCGACCTGGGACTGGCTCGTCCCCTGCACCCTGTTGAGACCCTACTTGCAGCTGAGGTCGCCTGTGCATGTCGGCTGGAGCGGTTCCAGCGAGAGCGGGAGCTCCGGGAGGAGGCAGCCCCAGAAGAGCCAGAGTGGCGCCGTACGGCTGGTAACCCCCTGCAAGCCAGCAGCCCCACGCCAGCCAGTAACCCTATGCAAGCCAGGAGCACTACCTCAGAGCAGGCCCAGGCTGCAGCATCTTGCAGCAGGCCTGCTACAGCCAAGCAGGAGACGCAGACCCAGATCTCCATGGCCTACCTGCTACCCAGGGCCCTGCCGAAGCAGGACCCCAGCCATTGAAGTAAAGAAAAGAAAAAGGAAGAACTGAACTGTAAATAGACCTTGTCTGCCCCTCATCCTTTCTGAAGATTTTCCCTTCTGTGCAGCCCCTATGTTCTTTTTGAAGATGACACCCTTTCCTGAATGTTCTGCCCCTTTGTGCTTTTCGAAGATGTCACCCCCTTCACTGTTAATGTGTTACCGGGCCACTGGACTTGAAAGTGGTCCGCAGTTACATGTGTTTATATGTGAAGTATGTTGATGTGTAACCAGGCCACTGGACGTAATGTGGCTGGTCTGCCCTTGTTTAAAAAGACTCTAAAGTTATTTTAATTTCCTGCAACGTTCAAGAATATGTGCCTCCCATAAAGGGAAGAAAAGATTTACTGTTTATGCATGCATAGCAAAAATGTTGCAGTTTCTACCACTGTTTTTGTTGTTTCAGCCCGAGGACGTGCTGAGATTCGCTGTGGGGGAGTGTGGCGCCCCTGAGGCTTCCGTCGCCGCAGAGACATTGCACCCCATCCAGAGGTGTGATGTCCCATCCTGGGTAAGGAAAGGGGTACATGCCAGTTCCCAGGCAAATCTACACTACACCCATTGTTAGGTACACACTGGGACCAGGGAGAGTGGCAGCAACCCTCCCATGCTGCATGCTGGGAGTGGCCGTAAGACCCATCCCTGCTCCTATAGGGGACAGCTTAGCAACTGGGGAGGTGGGAGGAGCCACCAGAGAACAGACAGAGAAAGGAAGGTCAAGTTTGAGGAGAAAGAGAGAGAGGGGAGAAGGAGGGGGAGGTCTGCAGGAGGCAGACGTGGAAGAGAAGAAGGAAAGAAAAGCTCTAGTCAGACAAGAGCTAAGAAATGAAAGTGACGCTTCCTGGTGAAGACCCTGGGGCTCAGAGGGTCCAGGTGACACCAAGCAGGGAACGAAGGGATTCCAGGGCCACGGATAGCTGGTGAGCTGTGGTTGCCTGTTCCACAGAAACATCGGTTGAGGGATCAAGCTGCAACAGTCCGGCCCGGCACCGGGTGTCCCATAGCCCTGGGGTGGGCGAGTCATTAACAGGGTGTTCCTGGATTAGGTGTGTGAATCTATTATCCTCCTTGGCTTCCCAGTCAATGCTACTGGTGTGATCTCTTGGCCTGACGTGTCCTCTACACATGTGGCCATTTGCATAGTGAACAGAAACGCTAATCGGAGGACCGCTCGGTCTGTCGCATCTGACACACGTGGCCGACAGAGCGCTATCGCAGCGGTCTTCTTGGTCAACGCTACCTGTTCACCATCTGACCTGACGTGTTCCCTGCACACATGGTCGGGGTTGCACCAATTCCACCAAAACGCTAACTGGGTTGTCGTCCCTACACACGTGACTGGTTCCCTGGGTTATCTCAGAGCCATCCAGCTTTATAGTCTCTACCTGACCCACAGGGTGCCAGCAGCTCCATTACCATCTGGAGCACGGTGGGCCCTGACTGGCGATTGGGATATATAGCCCCTCGTCCTAATCTACCGGTTCCCCCGTAACATATACTTCATCTACTAGTGTATGCAGGAGAGCAGACAGCAGCTGCAGAACTACAAGGCTCAGCATGCTGCATCCAGGACTGTATGCTGGGGGAAGAGACAGGGGGAGCTGAAACTACAAGGCTCAGCATGCTCCATTTACTAGTGTATGCAGGAGAGCAGACAGCAGCTGCAGAACTACAAGGCTCAGCATACTCCCTCCAGGACTGTATGCTGGAGTGAGAGACAGGGGGAGCAGAACTGCAAGGCTCAGCACACTTCATCTACTAGTGTATGCAGGAGAGCAGACAGCAGCTGAAGAACTACAAGGCTCAGCATGCTGCATCCAGGACTGTATGCTGGAGGGAGAGACAGGGGGAGCAGAACTACAAGGCTCAGCATGCTCCATTCACTAGTGTATGCGGGAGAACAGACAGCAGCTGCAGAACTACAAGGCTCAGCATACTCCATCCAGGACTGTATGCAGTAGTTTTTTGCCCCCCCCAAAATGACGTGGGCTTCGCCATATTTTTGTATGCTATCCAGATACAGCAGGCAGGTACGGCTGCCCCCAACCCCCAGCTGCCTATTTGTACCCAGCTGGTAACTAAAAATATAGGGAAGCCCTTTTTTTAATTATTTCATGAATTTCATGAAATAATTAAAAAAAAACGACATGGGCTTTGCCCCATTTTTGTGTCCAGCCAGGTACAACTAGGCACCTGGGGATTGGAATCCGCAGCACAGGTTGGTCTGAGCTTTCTGGGCCCCTCTGCTGCGAATTGCAGTCCGCAGCCGCCCCAGAAAATGGTGCTTTCATGGAAGCGCCATCATCTGGCGCTGTATCCAACTCTTCCAGCAGCCCTGATGCCAGGTGGCTTGCTGGGTAATAAAGAGTTAATACTAGCATTGTTTTACTAGCTAGTTTTAATCCAGAGAGTCTTAATGTCAGGCAAGTTTGAACCGGCCATTAAGCATCTCCAATAATGGGTTAATAAAAACACCACACAGAGAAAAAAATACTTTAATGGAAATAAATACACAGACACATTTAGAGACTCCATGTTTATTACTCCTTCTCACCCCTCCATAATCCTGGTTTTCTGTCTTCTTTCTCCTTCAACCCATGCAGCTCTGCTACATCAGACAGCACTGCATGGGAGGAAGACGCTGCTGCTCCCGTGCAGTCTAATCACTAAGTGAGTGAGCAGAGGCTGCGGGTTGTAAGCGGTGACGTCACCGCTGCAATAGTAACCTGACAGGCGGTTTACTAAAGCAACGGTGATCTCCGATCACCTTATTCTCGGCGCCGCTATTCACCGGCTGTGGCATCCAGTCCCTGCATGTGAGCTGACTCTGTAAAGAGCGCCGACATGCAGGAACGGGGAGCGAATCATGTCCCCAAGCATATCGCCGGTACACGGAGATACTCGAACGAGCACTGCGCACCGGAGAGTTGCACTGACAGGACCTAGCATGACGTCTAGCCATGTGACCAGTCTGTAGCCAATGAGATAATACACACATGACTGGTCACATGCTATGACGTCACGGAAGGTCCTATCATCAGTGCTGGTTACCGGGAGAGCGCAGCGATGATCGGAAGGAGAAGCGGCGGGAGACAGAGTGCAGGACGCTTTGCGGGGACCTGTAAGTATAATGGCAATGTTTATTAACTGTATGTGTATATGTATGATGTGTTTGCCTGCCATTGTTTTCACTGGGGTTCGAACATACCCGCCGTTCGACGAACCAAACTCGAACACTAGGGGGGTGGCTCATCACTAGTGAGGAGTTGCCGTGTAGCCACATCTACGGGTAATAGTGAGGACTGGCCAGACTGAGACAAGTGTGCTAGTAAAGCAAATTGTCACTAACGTGAATAGGTATGAAGGCAAGCGATTCAGAGAACGGCCTAATACCACTCCTGGGGATGACAAAATCAAGCAGCTGTGACGACACCTTGGAAAACCGCATCAAGAGGCTGCCGACTGACGCTGGGGTGAATGCCCTGTGTGCTCCTCCCTATAGAGGCCTGTACGTGTCTCTGCTTAATTGTGAAGTGCAATGGGATATGCTGGTGCGATATAGATAAAACATATATTATTAGTATTAATGCTTTAGCCCAGGGGTGGGGAACCTCCGGCCCGCGGGTCGTGTGCGGCCCGCGGGTCGTGTGCGACCCGTGATGACTTTTTCTGCGGCCCCCGGGCTGATACCCAGGGACTGCAGTGCTGGAGCGGCAGCCGCATCTTGCTGGCTGCTGGCCCTTTAAAACCCTACACAGCGCGTTCAATGTTGAACAATGCATTTCCTTTACCTGAAAGACTACGTCCCCATGCTGGCACTACCTACATGAGGACGTAATTTGTAGGTGGGATCGGCGTGAGGTGCGCTAAAATCAAACAGGAGAGGAATGACTGCCAATCATCCTCCAGGTCTTACTGTGCCCGGCGGCGGCGGCTCCCTGTGCCCGGCGGCTGTGGCGGTTCCCTATGCCCGGCGGCTGCGGTGCCTCCCTGTGGCCGGTGGCTGCGGCAGCTCCCTGTGCCCGGCGACGGCTCCTTATGCCCAGCGGCGGTGGCTCCTTGTGCCCGGCGGCGACGGCAGCTCTCTGTGTCCGGCGGCGGCTGCTCCTTTCTGTGCCCGCCGGCAGCGCTCTCCGTGCTCTCAGTGATCCCAGCCTCCCCCAGTTCTCTAACTGCCTCCAATCTCCCCCGGGTCTGTCTTTGCCCCCAGCGCTCTGTGCCCCCAGTGCTCTGTGCCCCTCTTTCTCCCTAGTGTTCTGTGCCCTCCCCAGTCTCCCGAGTGATCTGTGCCCCCTCAGTATCCCCAGTGATATATGCCCCCCCAGTCTCCCGAGTGATCTGTGCCCCCCCATCTCCCCAGTGATCTGTGCACCCCCAGTCTCCCCAGTAATCTGTGCCCCCCCAGTCTCCCCAGTGATCTATGCCCCCCTGTCTCCCCAGTGATCTGTGCCCCCTCAGTCTCCCCAGTGATCTGTGCCTTCCCTGTCTCCACAGTGATCTGCGCCCCCCCATAGTCTCCCCAGTGATCTCTGTACCCCGATCCTCTCCCAGATCTTTCTGTGCCTTCAGCCTCTCCCATCCTCTGTGCCTCAAGCGTCCCCCAGGTTTGTCTGTGCCTCCAGCCTCTCCCATCATTCTCTGTGCCCCCAGGGCTGTCTGTGTCTCTCCGGCATCCCCCAGGACTTTCTGCCCCCAGTTATGTATATAACCCCAGCTATGTCTGTGCTCCCCATCAATAATGTATGTTTCCCCAGTGATGTATGTACCCCCCAGTGATGTCTAGGCCCACAGCATCCCCAGTGATCTATATTCCTTCCAACCCTCCCCTGTGATGTATATACAGCAGCCCCAGCCAACTCAAACCTGGAAAAGCAGTTGTGAAAAGCATCAAGATCAATATCACATAATATTACAGCTGCACCAAAGAGTAGAAGCTCCAGCCGCCACAGTGAGTTAACCCCTTCACGACCGCGGGCCGTAAAATTACGTCCTATTTTAACGTGACTTAACGACCAGGGACGTAATTTTACGGCCTAAACTTCATTTGATTGCCGTGGCCATAGCAACGGCTTTCAAATGATGTCCCCTGCTGTTTCTTACAGCAGGGGACCTTTGCTTGACCCCAGGGGGGGCGGCATCGCCACCCCCTATCGACGATCGATGTGATTGGCTGTTCAAATCTGAACCGCCAACCACATCGATCGCACTAATTTCGGCAAAAATAATGCCCGAATTAGTGCGATCCTGTGAGATCCAGCTATGAGATGCCGCAGCTGCAGCAGCATATCATAGGTGGACCTCAAACATGCCGCCCCCAGCCCCTGCAGCACTGATTGGAGCGATCGTGCTATGACGCGCAATCGCTCCAATCAGTGTGCAGTGGGGCGGTCTGATCTGCCGGTGGCCGCCCTCCCCAGGCCTGTGCTGGCCTGTGAGCCCTCCCCCAACATGTCTGCAGCGTGGAGTGGCTGGTACTTTTGGTACCACGCCACCGCTGCTGCCGCCGCCGCCTCTGATGTCTCCGCCGCTGCAGCTCTAATGGTAAGTATTCCGCTCCCTGCGCGCTCCCGTGAAGGCCCCTGCGCGCTCCCGTGAAGGCCCCTGCCCGTGCCCCCCCCGATCTGCCCCCCTACGCCCCGATCTGCCCCCCTACGCCCCGATCTGCCCCCCCGGCATCCCGATCTGCTACCACCGCTGCTGCTGAGGTCACCGCTGCTGCTGCAAAGTGAGTACTGTGCTCACTTTGCAGCCCGTGCGCGCTCCCGTGGTGCCCCTGCGCGCTGCCGTGATAGCCCCTGCCGTGCCCCCCCCGCGATCTGCTCCCCCCAACCACCACCCCCCCCCCCCCGACATCCCGATCCGCTCCCCCCGCGATCTGACTGCCTCCCCCATTATTTCTATTCTGCTTCTGCAGCTCCCTCTCCGGTCTCCCCCTCTGCTCTCCCCCCCTCCCCCTCTGCTCTCCCCCCCCTCCCCCTCTGCTCTCCCCCCCTCCCCCTCTGCTCTCCCCCGACGTCCTCTTACCTGTCTTCACCGGCCTGACCACATCTGCGTCCATCGCTGGGTCCTTCCTGGGCATTCTGCTGATCTGCCTGCTGCTCCTGTAAAGCTGTCCATCTCTCTGCCATCTGTTCCTCTGCAGCTCTTCTGGTCAGTGATCCTCCTGCTAGTCCTCTGGGTACTGTGAGTATAACTTTTTTTTTTTTTCCGTATCCCCTGTCCATTTTTACACCTCATCCGTCCGTGCGTCCCGCCAAGCGCTGATCAGGGATGCAGATAACGGATCGGCATCCATGGTCAATTTTTGGCGTGACTTTTTTTTCCGTATTCACGACGCTTTTTGTATCGCATCCGTCCGTGCGTCCCGCCGAGCGCTGATCAGGGATGCAGATAACGGATCGGCATCCATGGTCAATTTTTGGCGTGACTTTTTTTTCCGTATTCACGACGCTTTTTGTATCGCATCGGTCCGTGCGTCCCGCCGAGCGCTGATCAGGGATGCAGATAACGGATCGGCATCCATGGTCAATTTTTGGCGTGACTTTTTTTTCCGTATCCCCGACGCTTTTTGTATCGCATCCGTCCGTGCGTCCCGCCAAGCGCTGATCAGGGATGCACATAACGGATCGGCATCCATGGTCAATTTTTGGCGTGACTTTTTTCCGTATTCACGACGCTTTTTGTATCGCATCCGTCCGTGCGTCCCGCCAAGCGCTGATCAGGGATGCACATAACGGATCGGCATCCCTGCTCAATTTTTAGCGTGACTTTTTTCCGTATTTGCGACGCTTTTTGTATCGCCTCCGTCCGTGCGTCCCGCCAAGCGCTGATCAGGGATGCACATAACGTATCTGCATCCATGGTCAATTTTTGGCGTGACTTTTTTTTTTACGTATCCCCGACGCTTTTTTTTATCGCATCCGACCGTGCGTCCTGCAGCGGCCGATCAGTGCACTGCGTCTGTGCGTTTGAAAAGTCAAATGGCGCTCCTTCTCTTCTGAGCCCCGCCATGCGCTCAAACAATTACTTTCCACCACATGTGAGGTATCTGCGTACTCAGGAGAAAATGCACAATACGTTTTATGGTGCATTTTTTCCTGATAGCCTTGTGAAAAAAAAAGCTACCTAGTTGAAGCAACCGTTTTGTGGTAAAAAAAAAATTTTTCTTTTCACGGCTCAACGCTATAAACTTCTGTGAAGCCCCCAGGTGTTCAAAGTGCTCACCAAACATCTAGAAAAATTATTTGAGGGCTCTAGTTTCCAAAATGGTGTCACTTGTGGGGGAGCTCCACTGTTTAGGCACCATAGGGGGTCTCCAAACGTGACATGGCGTCCGCTAATGATTCCAACCAATTTTGCTGTCAAATGGCGCTCCTTCTCTTCTGAGCCCCGCCATGCGCCCAAACAATTACTTTCCACCACATATGAGGTATCTGCGTACTCAGGAGAAAATGCACAATACATTTTATGGTGCATTTTTTCCTGTTACCCTTGTGAAAAAAAAAGCTACCTAGTTGAAGCAACCGTTTTGTGGTAAAAAAAAATTTTTTTCTTTTCACGGCTCAACGCTATAAACTTCTGTGAAGCCCCCAGGTGTTCAAAGTGCTCACCAAACATCTAGAAAAATTATTTGAGGGCTCTAGTTTCCAAAATGGTGTCACTTGTGGGGGAGCTCCACTGTTTAGGCACCATAGGGGGTCTCCAAACGTGACATGGTGTCCGCTAATGATTCCAACCAATTTTGCTGTCAAATGGCGCTCCTTCTCTTCTGAGCCCCGCCATGCGCCCAAACAATTACTTTCCACCACATATGAGGTATCTGCGTACTCAGGAGAAAATGCACAATACATTTTATGGTGCATTTTTTCCTGTTACCCTTGTGAAAAAAAAAGCTACCTAGTTGAAGCAACCGTTTTGTGGTAAAAAATTTTTTTTTTCTTTTCACGGCTCAACGCTATAAACTTTTGTGAAGCCCCCAGGGGTTCAAAGTGCTCACCAAACATCTAGAAAAATTATTTGAGGCCTCTAGTTTCCAAAATGGGGTCACTTGTGGGGGAGCTCCATTGTTTAGGCACCTCAGGGGGTCTTCAAACCCGACATGGCGTCCGCTAACAGGTGCAGCTAATTTTGCACTCAAAATTTCAAATGGCGCTCCTTGCCTTCCGAGCACTGCTGTGTGTCCAAACATTTGATTTCCACCACATATGAGGTATCTGCGTACTCAGGAGAAAATGCACAATACATTTTATGGTGCATTTTTTCCTGTTACCCTTGTGAAAAAAAAAGCTACCTAGTTGAAGCAACCATTTTGTGGTAAAAAAAATTGTTTTTCTTTTCACGGCTCAACGCTATAAACTTTTGTGAAGCCCCCAGGTGTTCAAAGTGCTCACCAAACATCTAGAAAAATTATTTGAGGCCTCTAGTTTCCAAAATGGGGTCACTTATGGGGGAGCTCCATTGTTTAGGCACCTCAGGGGGTCTTCAAACCCGACATGGCGTCCGCTAACAGGTGCAGCTAATTTTGCACTCAAAATTTCAAATGGCGCTCCTTGCCTTCCGAGCACTGCTGTGTGTCCAAACATTTGATTTCCACCACATATGAGGTATCTGCATACTCAGGAGAAAATGCACAATACATTTTATGGTGCATTTTTTCCTGTTACCCTTGTGAAAAAAAAAGCTACCTAGTTGAAGCAACCGTTTTGTGGTAAAAAAAAATTTTTTTCTTTTCACGGCTCAACGCTATAAACTTTTGTGAAGCCCCCAGGTGTTCAAAGTGCTCACCAAACATCTAGAAAAATTATTTGAGGCCTCTAGTTTCCAAAATGGGGTCACTTATGGGGGAGCTCCATTGTTTAGGCACCTCAGGGGGTCTTCAAACCCGACATGGCGTCCGCTAATGAGTGCAGCTAATTTTGCGTTCAAAAATTCAAATGGCGCTCCTTCCCTTCCGAGCTCTGCCGTGCGCCCAAACAATTGATTTTTACCACATATGGGGTATCAGCGTACTCAGGAGAACATGCACAATAAATTGTATTGTGTACTTTCTCTTTTCTCCCTTGTAAAAATGAAAATTTTATGGCTAAAGTAACATTTTTGTGTTAAAAAGTAAAATTTTCATTTTTTCCTTCCACATTGCTTTGGTTCCTGTGAAGCACCTAAAGGGTTAATAATCTTATTGGATGTGGTTTTGAGCAGTGTGAGGGGTGTAGTTTTTAGAATGGGGTCACTTTTGGGTATTTTCTGTCACCTCGGCCTCTCAAAGTCACTTCAAATGTGATGTGGTCCCTAAAAAAATTATTTTGTAAATTTTGTTGGAAAAATGAGAATTTGCTGATGACCTTTGACACCTTCTAACTTCCTAACGGAAAAAAAATTTGTTTCGAAAATTGCGCTGATGTAAAGTAGACAAGTGGGAAATGTTATTTAGTAACTATTTTGTGTGACATATCTCTCAGATTTATGGGCATACATTTTCAAAGTTTGAAATTTGCGAAATTTTCAAAATTTTCGCCAAATTTCCTAAATTTTCACAAATAAACGCAAAAAATATCGGCCTAAATTTACCACTGACATGAAGTACAATATGTCACGAAAAAACAATCTCAGAATCGCCAGGATCCGTTGAAGCGTTCCAGAGTTATAACCTGTCAAAGTGACACTGGTCAGAATTGCAAAAAATGGCCCGGTCATTAGGGTGTTTTAGTGGCCGGGGGTGAAGGGGTTAGGCACCTCAGGGGGTCTTCAAACCCGACATGGCGTCCGCTAATTAGTGCAGCTAATTTTGCATTTAAATGGCGCTCCTTGCCTTCCGAGCACTGCCGTGTGTCCAAACATTTGATTTCCACCACATATGAGGTATCTGCGTACTCAGGAGAAAATGGACAATACATTTTATGTTGCATTTTTTCCCGATACCCTTGTGAAAAAAAAAGCTACCTAGTTGAAGCAACAGTTTTGTGGTAAAAAAAAATTTTTTTTCTTTTCACGGCTCAACGTTATAAACTTCTGTGAAGCCCCCAGGTGTTCAAAGTGCTCATCAAACATCTAGAAAAAATATTTGAGGGCTCTAGTTTCCAAAATGGGGTCACTTGTGGGGGAGCTCCATTGTTTAGGCACCTCAGGGGGTCTTCAAACCCGACATGGCGTCCGCTAATTAGTGCAGCTAATTTTGCGTTCAAAAATTCAAATGGCGCTCCTTGCATTCCGAGCACTGCCGTGTGTCCAAACATTTGATTTCCACCACATATGAGGTATCTGCGTACTCAGGAGAAAATGGACAATATATTTTATGTTGCATTTTTTCCCAATACCCTTGTGAAAAAAAAAGCTACCTAGTTGAAGCAACAGTTTTGTGGTAAAAAAAAAATTTTTTCTTTTCACGGCTCAACGTTATAAACTTCTGTGAAGCCCCCAGGTGTTCAAAGTGCTCATCAAACATCTAGAAAAAATATTTGAGGGCTCTAGTTTCCAAAATGGGGTCACTTGTGGGGGAGCTCCATTGTTTAGGCACCTCAGGGGGTCTTCAAACCCGACATGGCGTCCGCTAATTAGTGCAGCTAATTTTGCGTTCAAAAATTCAAATGGCGCTCCTTGCATTCCAAGCACTGCCGTGTGTCCAAACATTTGATTTCCACCACATATGAGGTATCTGCGTACTCAGGAGAAAATGGACAATACATTTTATGTTGCATTTTTTCCCGATACCCTTGTGAAAAAAAAAGCTACCTAGTTGAAGCAACAGTTTTGTGGTAAAAAAATTTTTTTTTCTTTTCACGGCTCAACGTTATAAACTTCTGTGAAGCCCCCAGGTGTTCAAAGTCCTCATCAAACATCTAGAAAAAATATTTGAGGGCTCTAGTTTCCAAAATGGGGTCACTTGTGGGGGAGCTCCATTGTTTAGGCACCTCAGGGGGTCTTCAAACCCGACATGGCGTCCGCTAATGAGTGCAGCTAATTTTGCGTTCAAAAATTCAAATGGCGCTCCTTCCCTTCCGAGCTCCGCTGTGCACCCAAACAATTGATTTTTACCACATATGGGGTATCGGCGTACTCAGGAGAAAATGCACAATAAATTGTAGGGTGCACTTTCTCTTTTCTCCCTTGTGAAAATGAAAATTTTATGGCTAAAGTAACATTTTTGTGTTAAAAAGTAAAATTTTCATTTTTTCCTTCCACATTGCTTTGGTTCCTGTGAAGCACCTAAAGGGTTAATAAACTTTTTGGATGTGGTTTTGAGCAGAGTGAGGGGTGCAGTTTTTAGAATGGGGTCACTTTTGGGTATTTTCTGTCACCTCGGTCTCTCAAAGTCACCTCAAATGTGATGTGGTCCCTAAAAAAAATTATTTTCTAAATTTTGTTGGAAAAATGAGAAATTGCTGATGAACTTTGACCCCTTCTAACTTCCTAACGAAAAAAAAATTTGTTTCGAAAATTGCGCTGGTGTAAAGTAGACAAGTGGGAAATGTTATTTAGTAACTATTTTGTGTGACATATTTCTCAGATTTATGGGCATAAATTTTCAAAGTTTGAAAATTGCGAAATTTTCAAAATTTTCGCCAAATTTCCTAAATTTTCACAAATAAACGCAAAAAATATCGGCCTAAATTTACCACTGACATGAAGTACAATATGTCACGAAAAAACAATCTCAGAATTGCCAGGATCCGTTGAAGCGTCCCAGAGTTATAACCTGTCAAAGTGACACTGGTCAGAATTGCAAAAAATGGCCCGGTCATTAGGGTGTTTTAGTGGCCGGGGGTGAAGGGGTTAAATGAAGAATTGAGGTAGATGATAAGAGTAGTAGTAATAATAATAATAATAATAATTTTATTCATTTATATAGCGCTATTAATTCCATAGCACTTTACACACATTGGCAGATAGTAAGAAAACTGGTGCCGGCCTTCTGCAAGTAACAGGTGAAAGTGGATTCTCTTTCAGGCTCAGTTGCATTTTCAGAATTATTCTGAACTTTCTCAGTGATTATTTTTTTAAACCTTTGCGCTGTAATCGATGATGACGGATTTGTTGTGGTTTTATAATTAAGTTATTAAAGATTATTCACTTTTACTTCTGAATCCCAAATTATTTCTCCAAATATGACTTTCATTGACTAGATTATTCCATCCTCATCTGGAAAAGTGGTTGCATAACACATTAGTGGATTTTATCTCTGGACTGTATTTGGGATAATTCTTCTTACAGAGAAAGAAGTTATAGTGGAAGCTGAAAAGAAGCACAAAGAGCGGGAAATTCAAAATCCCTAACAGTTCTGTGTTCAGCCAATCAGCAGAAGAAGGGGAGGAGCTAATTTTCATCCAGTAAAAACACGCGTCATCTCGTCAGTTCTCCCTCTGGTCCGACCATCCTCTACATAAAGGAGGAGTCGGCGGCCGTTCATCACTTGTTCTGTTCTATCTGCTCTGAAGATGTCTGGTCGCGGTAAAGGAGGAAAAGGTCTCGGGAAAGGCGGCGCCAAGCGGCACAGGAAGGTGCTCCGTGATAACATCCAGGGCATCACCAAGCCCGCCATCCGCCGTCTCGCCCGCAGAGGAGGCGTCAAGCGCATCTCCGGCCTCATCTACGAAGAGACTCGCGGAGTCCTGAAGGTTTTCCTGGAGAATGTGATCCGTGACGCCGTCACCTACACCGAGCACGCCAAGAGGAAGACCGTCACCGCCATGGACGTGGTGTACGCGCTGAAGCGCCAGGGCCGCACTCTCTACGGCTTCGGAGGTTAATTCTGCTCTATTCTGTCCTGACAACCCAAAGGCTCTTTCCAGAGCCACCCACATCTACCTGAAAGGCTACAATGTCCTGCTGCTGTGGGGTGAGCGGAGGGCGGATCTCCTGTGCCCTGGTGAATGCTGTTCGCTCTCACTGATCTATCATGTGGCTGATCATGTAACACCCGGGGTACATGATGGGGGTGGTATAGCCGAACATTATTATTATTATTATTATTATAGCGCCATTTATTCCATGGCGCTTTACAAGTGAAAGGGTATACGTACAACAATCATTAACAGTACAAGACAGACTGGTATAGGAGGAGAGAGGACCCTGCCCGCGAGGGCTCACAGTCTACAGGGAATGGGTGATGGTACAATAGGTGAGGACAGAGCTGGTTGCGCAGTGGTCTACTGGGCTGAGGGCTATTGTAGGTTGTAAGCTTGTTGGAAGAGGTGGGTCTTGAGGTTCCTCTTGAAGCTTTCCACGGTAGGAGAGAGTCTGATGTGCTGGGGTAGAGCGTTCCAGAGTATGGGGGATGCACGGGAAATCTTGTACACGATTGTGGGAAGAGGAGATAAGAGAGGAGCAGAGAAGATCTTGTGAGGATCTAAGGTTGCGTGCAGGTAGGTACTGGGAGACTAGGTCACAGATGTAGGGAGGAGACAGGTTGTGCATGGCTTTGTATGTCATGGTTAATGTTTTGAACTGGAGTCGTTGGGCGATGGGAAGCCAGTGAAGGGATTGGCAGAGTGGCGAGGCTGGGGAGTAGCGATGGGAGAGGTGGATTAAGCGGGCTGCAGAGTTTAGGATAGATTGGAGGGGTGCAAGAGTGTTGGAAGGGAGGCCAGAGAGCAGGAGGTTGCAGTAGTCGAGGTGGGAGATGATGAGTGCATGCACTAATGTTTTTGCAGATTCTTGGTTAAGAAAAGCACGGATCCGGGAGATATTTTTGAGTTGTAATCGGCATGAGTACATGGAGATATCTGAGCACAGTCCATATCCTGCTGTGCTGCGGTCTCTACAGAGTAAGAAGCAAAGTTCTGCTGTGAGATGAATGTGTTAATGCCGCTTAATGATATTTTTAGGATCAGACCCGTGTGGGTGATCGGGTGCAGCGAATATTCACCGGGAATAACGCTGTATGAGGCAGCTGGATAGATGGACGCACTGTACCGGGTTTATAAACTACTGTGTAATCACCGCGTCTTGGGCACTTTAGTCTCGGATCGATGGCGGCCACCGAAGATTAATGATAACCCTTCAGAATAATAATGGCGGCTCATCCTCCATCCAGCGCGATCACCGTGTGCGGGGGCAGCAGGTCTGGAGGACAGGACTGCGCTGTATCCGGAGTATTGTAGAGCTGCCCCAGACCTGAATCCTCACAATATAATCCCCCCTATATGCAGAGGCGCAGGTTATAATCAGATGGACGGAGAGCAGCGATTGGGGGGGTGTTCACAATAACGGCAGGAGGGTCACAGCAGCGGAGACTGAAAAGTAACTGTAACCGAAGCTGAATACGGTGACACCAAAGGGTTAACACACGGATGAGCGCTCTTAATGACATGACGTGTATATAGGCGGAGATACAACGAATTTGAAATTCCCGCTCAGTGGTGACGGTTTCTTCTGTCCCTTTTCTGTGACACGTGCTCCTGCCTTCTTTACAGTTTGTGCTGCTGCTGTGGGGTGAGCTGACTGCCGATCTCCGGGGAATGCTGTAACTGTCACTGATCTGTCATGTGTCTGATAATACAGATAAGTCCGGGGTGTATAATCCAGTACAAGTGTCTCCTTCCCGTATTTAACTCATTACTGGCCAAGTATCAGCCGATCCCGCTTTACAATAGTACCCGTTCCCCTGACATATGGCGACTGTGAGGAGAACGGGTATTATTGTACCCCCCACATCCTGCTAGAACATACGAGGTGATCGGGCAGATCTACCTGTATCCATAGTTCCGGCTGCGCATGACTGTGACCCTATTTAGCGGGGAAGTTTGTGACTTCTGTAAGATTGCTTCTAGGTAGCCGCACTAAGTTATATGAAAACCCGGCGTCTCCACTCCACGGCAAAGACAATAAATCTCTGTCCTCAGCACAAGACCCTCCCTCCCCTGTATATACTGAGCGCTGCTGTATACACTATAGAATTGTGCCAACTGAAAAGCAACCGCTGCTCCATCACCACATGATGTCAGCTCTGGAGCAGATCAGCCCATTCATTTCACGCCCTGAATATCTGCTCTGTAGGAAACGCAGCACAGGAGTGCGGGAAGTACATATATCTATACACCGCCTGGTGCTCCTGTTCTATCAGACAATCCGATAAGTTCAGACATCGGCCGATATCAGCGGAACCAGCTCTGATGAGGAGGATGTGGTGGCTCTTAGAAGAGCCTTTGTGTTGTGGAGGATGCGGGGTCACTTGCTCTTCTTGCTGCTCTCGGTCTTCTTGGGCAGCAGCACGGCCTGGATGTTGGGCAGGACGCCTCCCTGGGCAATGGTCACCCCACCCAGCAGCCTGTTCAGCTCCTCATCATTGCGCACGGCCAGCTGCAGGTGCCGGGGGATGATGCGGGTCTTCTTGTTGTCCCGGGCAGCATTGCCGGCCAATTCCAGGATCTCAGCGGTCAGATACTCGAGCACAGCGGCCAGGTAGACCGGAGCGCCGGCGCCCACTCTCTCGGCGTAATTGCCCTTGCGGAGAAGCCTGTGCACACGACCCACCGGGAACTGCAGTCCTGCCCGGGATGAGCGGGTCTTGGCCTTAGCGCGGGCCTTCCCTCCTTGTTTGCCGCGTCCAGACATCGCTGTGATTTTCTCTCCAACAGCTCAAAGTAAACACAATTCTTGTGTGATGTCAGTTCTGGTTCCTCATTCGCTTTTATCAGGTGCTGCCCCGCCCTCCCTTCTCACCATTGGATGGATCTAAAGCCTCTTGTTTAGTGAAGACACCAATGAGATGCAGCGGGCGCAGCCTATGACACTCCCAGATATCATAGGCTGCGCCCGCTGTGCAGACGACTGTATATATCATACACACTGCTGTATACACTGAATTTAAATAAAACGGAAATAAATACAGTTTTAGAAACAAAACTACATACTCATAGATTTTCTTTGGTTTTAGCCTTTAGGAAAGCTCTTTTGCTTTTCTGGGGTTCAGCACGGGCCTAGTTTTGCTCTATCCTTCTTGAACTTCTAATGTAAAGAGAGGAAGGGCACTACCCCATAATATGGGCTCACTTATGGCGGAAAGACTAATTCATAAAGAAAAGCAAGGAAAGAATGCCATACAACAAGGATCACCATGCATAACTGTAAAATAACTATCTGTATAAAGTGTAGAACACATGACACAACAAATGAGTAACAAAAAAAAAAAATCCAAATGATGCTTGGTGTCCCTTATCAACAGATAAATAGAATAAAAGTGTGTGTATATATAGATATAGCCAGCCACAAATTTGTACAGATTATACTCCAACAGACCATGCAATAGTGCCTGCTAATAGCAAATGTGGTATTATATAGCGCATTTTGCCCATATGTGCTTCCAATGGTTTCTGACCAAGTGTTTTGTTCTCCGTGGACTTGTCTTATCTCCATCTTGCTTCTCGCCTATAGATGGTCTGTATTACATGCATTTTTACCTTGCAACTGCTTATCGCCCACTTGAGCAGTTTTTCATGAACATTGCCGTCATTATTTATCTCCGTTCATAGGGGTCAATAGCACCTACAGATATGCATATTGATTTTTTTTGCTAATTAGCGTCTTTGTCCGTTATCCGTGATTTATTCATGGGGTGTTTTGTTCACTCCCATTTACAATAGACATTTCCCCGCACTTCTTATCTAGATCTTTTGTTGGCTTGGATCAAACCAAACACATATTTCCTGTTAGCAGGCATTATTGCAAGGTCTGCTGAAGTATGATCTATATATATATCTTTCAATCTATTTATCTATTGCTAACGGATACCTAGGCACCGTTTGGATGTTTTTTGTAATTGTTTTTAACTTGTGTCATGTGTTCTAATACAGATTGTTATATTACAGTTATACATGGTAATGCTTGTTTTGTGGCATTCTTTCCTTGCTTTTCTTCTTGAACTTCTCCTTCACTTTGGATGCTTTCTTCTAAGGCACCTTGTCATCTGATGAAATGTTATTCCACATCTCTCCCACTTTCTTTGCAATGTCCCCAATGGTCAGACCTGGACGCTCTCCTTTCACTTCAGGACTGAAGTTGGAGCAAAACAAAAAGAAAGCAGAGGGTGGTCTCTTTAGTGCATTTGGGTCCTTAAACATCTTTTTTTCTTTCTTTTTGGTGTCATGTAAGCTTAGATTTCTCGTTGATAATGAACCTTGTCAGATTTCTCCATGTCTTCAAACCTTCCCGGCTCTTTAGCAGACAGTCTTCCACCGTTCGGAGCACTTTTTGGAGAATTGTTAAAGTTCACAGATGCATCAGGAAGATGTTCCGTGTGCTCTTCTCTGCAAGTCTGCAGAAAGTAAGCATAAGAGGAAATTGTACTGTATACACTGCTGTATATACTGGAAATACTGCTGCCTATTCTGTACACACTGTAAACTGCTGCATATAATGTTCACACTGCTTTATTATTATAGACACAAATAAGACTGTTGATGTGTGCTGTGCTAGTTGTGCAGTCTGTGCATTGTATACAGCTGTGCTCTGTGCTAATTCTGCATTTTTGGTCTGTGCTTCTTCCTCCGTATTTTACCTTTTGCACAATAGTTGGTGTCAGATGGGTGAATTAATATTTCAGTGATCACACAGGGCTTTTCCTGTTTTAGATGGGGGAGTGAGTCGCATTGAGAAGCCCTCGTTTCACACTGCTATATATACTGTACACACTGCTGTATATATTGTATACTGCTGAATATCTTCAACACACTGCTGTGTATACAGTACTGTACACAATGCTGTATGTCATGTATGCACTGCTGTATATAGCGTATACATTACCGTGTAGCCTGAACACACTGCGCAGAATGCTGTATATCATGCACACACTGCTGTATATCATGCACGCACTGCTGTATATCATGCACATGACTCGCCCACCCCAGGGCTAGGGGACACCCGGTGCCGGGCCGGACTAGTCCGATGGTAGTCAGTGGTGGCTGGGCCCGGCTCCGTGGCCCTGGTGGGTGTCAGTTGAATATGTGGCTGATGAGTTGAAGTTAATGTTCGTGACGCCACCTGTGGTATGCGGCTATTAAGCCGCCGCTGCTATGGGAGAACTCCGGGGTGATGTTATGGCAGCTATGATGTTACTGCTCCCCACAGGTGGAGCGATGCCCCGGGATACAGTTGGTGCCCGTGAAAGTCTATGGTGTTGTGTGGCTAACACGGTGCAGGGCCGACAGGCGAGGAAAGAACCAGGCACAAACAACAGTCTCTTTACCTTCTCCTCTTTTACTCTGGGAACAGTCCAGTCCTGGGAGACCGTTACAGATGGTGATGGGGATCCGGTCGGCCTGGAAGTACTTGGGATGATCTTTCTGGCCAGCTGAGTATGAGGCCTACTCCTGTACTTTGCTTTGTGATGATAGGACCCTGCTTCTCTGAATCCAGCAATGGCCCTCTTTGCTGCTGGGACCGATGGCACGTCCCTTCTTTCTGTAGGTGGCTGCGCAGACCCTCTCTCTGGTGCTTCTCCGCTGGAGTCCACACCGGGCCCTGATGCTGCAGCTGTACCTTGGATGTTTCTGGGCCAGGGGCTTGCAGCTCTCCTGCCCTTCGGACTCGGCTACCAGGGGCGGATTTTATACCCTGGCAACCACAGACTCCGATGTCTGAGTCTCTCTGCTGCCTCTCAGCTATTCCTGCTTCTCTGGGCCAAGCTGCTCCAGCTCTAGGCCCCAGATTCACAGGACAGCTCACTCTGCGTCTGTTCACTTCCACTACTCCCTACAGACTGGCTGCACTTCCTCCCTCTGGTCAGGTAGAGGAAGGCTCCCTGGAATTCCAGGTTCAGAGCTCCCCCTGCTGGCCGGAGGGAGAACTGTGTTGGGTGTTAAACCTGCTGGCCAATGGATCTCCCAATTACCTCCAGGCTCAGCATTAACCCTTTGGGAGGGCAATGCTGCTGTGGCGACCAGGTCCTAGGGCGCCACACTCCCCCTTAGTTAAATTCAGTACTCCCGGACTGTGGAAACAAAACATAACATGTCATACATTTCATCCCAATATGGGAGGCACATTATTTTTAACGTTACAACTTCAGACAGTACTATAAGAGTCCAGTGTGGCTCCCTGCCGGGTGTCCATTACACTGCTCCATGGGGGACCCGCCGCGATCAAACCCCCAACGTAGGCTCTGGGCGTGCGTCAGAGCATTGATGACCCCACTCTATGCACGCCGGACGGGTTTTTCTTCAGGGGTGTTGAGCACACTGGTGCTAACTATAAACAATTTAGGTGTTGGCCACCCATAGTCCAGTGGCCCAATTGTCCATTTTCGCAATCACAAAAAAAACATTTTGTACACGACATTACAGACTTTTCACATAACTATTTACATTCTAATAAATACTCTCTCTTTATATAGTTGATTCCCTATACCTTAGAGGGGGTTGTCCCCGAGTGCTGCGTTGAGACCTGCGTAGCTCTGGTGTTTGTCCCTGACTACTTAGTGTGTCTCCTATCTCAGCACTACCGGTAGGCCTAACCCCAATAGGTATGCATGATGATTGCCTATGTGGTCTAGGAGTCGCCAAGGGTATGACAGGTTCACCACTGACAGGGGGTTGATCCTCCTGTTCCACTGCTGGCGTGTCACCGCGTGTCGGGGCGGACGGTTCTTTGGGTGGATCCGGAACCTGTTCTGTTTCTGGCTCGACCAACTGTGGGAACGTCAGGACCGGTACCACTACGGCACCATTTATGCGGGTCCAAGTCTTGGGGAATTTGCCGAGGATCGTTTGTATCATCTCTTCCCCTTCTTCTCGAACTTCCTCCACTTCCCTTTGAACTTTGCACCGCTCAGGGCACGTCTTCAGGCGGTCTCTGGATATTGCTTGACAAGTCTTGCCTTCGTCCTTGCTTATGAGGCACACCTTACTGTTGTCAAAGTTGGAGGGGATAATGGTGTAGGGCTCGTTCTCCCACTGATCATCCAATTTATGCGTCCTCCGCTTCTTCTTGAGGACTTGTTCTCCAGGTGCTAAGGGAGTTGCTGGGGCCGTTTGATTGTACTGCTGCTCTTGTCTTGTTCTGGCTTGAGACAGGCTCCTCTCTACGCATTCCTGGACCTTACGGTACTGCTGCTGCCGTTCTGTATCCCAATCCTCTATTTCTTGAACCGCCTCAGGCGACACAGTCCCCATCTCAAAGTCTACAGGCAACCTGCCAGGTCTGGCTCGCATCAGGTAAGCGGGGCTGCAGTTGGTCGAATTTACTGGGATATGGTTGTACAGGTCGACCAGATCTGGCAGCTTCTCTGGCCATTGGTTCCTTTCTTCCAGAGGTAGAGTCTTCAGCATATCAATAACCACATGGTTCATTTTCTCGCACAGTCCATTGGTTTGGGGGTGGTACGGTGTTGTTCTGATTTTCTTACAACCGTACATGTTACAAAACTCTTGGAACACCTCCGCCTCGAACGCAGGGCCTTGATCGGTCAGTACCCTTTCCGGATAACCGTGAGGCCGGCAAAAGGATGCCTGGAACGCTTTAGCTGCTGTTCTGGCTGTCTGGTCCTTCACAGGCACCACTACCAGGAAACGAGAGTAATGGTCCACAATTGTGAGGGCGTACACATAGCCTGACCGGCTTGGTGTTAACTTCACGTGGTCCAGGGCCACCAACTCCAGGGGCTGCTTCGTAACAATTGGCTGTAGGGGAGACCTTTGGCTGGCATCATCCTTCCGCCTCAGGTTACACGGGCCACAGTCTCGGCACCACTTCTCGATCACCTTTCTCATGTGCACCCAATAGAACCGATCACGGAGTAGGGCCTCCAACTTCTTCCACCCAAAGTGGCCTGCGTTATCATGATAAGCTGCTAGGACCATTGGAGCATCCCTCTGCGGAACCACGATCTGCCAGACAAGTTCATTTGTTCGCCAGTTGACGTGTCTCTTGCAGAGCTTGCCTTGGTAGGTGAACAGTCGTCCCCTCTCTTTCCACAACTGCTGGGCTTCTTCTGGAGCATCTGGACCAAGATGAGTCTCAGCTTGTGCTAGCTTTTCTTTGACCAATCGCACCGCCGGGTCACCGTTCTGTGTCTCTTCCCAATTATGGTGGAGTAATGGGTTAACCGGGACCTCGTGTTGGCTCGAGCGCTTCACTCCCACAGCATGCTCACACTGGGAAACGCCCTGATGATGGAAAGCCGGTAACTCTATCTCTTCGAGTTCATCCAGGTCTTCTCCAGATTCGGGTAAGTGAGGCATTCTGGACAGCGCATCAGCATTGTTATTCTTCTTGCCAGCCCGGTACTTGATGGTAAAGTCAAAGTTAGACAGCCGGGCCATCCATCGCTGTTCCAACGCCCCTAACTTGGCTGTTGCCAGGTGTGTCAACGGATTGTTGTCCGTGAAGATGGTGAACTTGGCCGACGCCAGATAGTGTTTGAAGCGTTCAGTCACTGCCCAAACAATAGCGAGGAACTCCAGCTTGAAGGAACTGTAATTTTCTGGATTCCTTTCTGTGGGCCGAAGCTTCCTACTGGCGTACGCTATCACCTTCTCCCTGCCTCCCTGCACCTGGGATAAAACGGCTCCCAGGCCCACGTTGCTGGCGTCTGTATACAGTACAAACGGCTGGCTGTAGTCAGGGTAGGCCAGAATTTCTTCTCCCGTGAGAGCCCCTTTCAGCTGGACAAAGGAGGTTTCTAGTTGGCTGCTCCATTCAAATGGAGGGCTCTGCTTCTTAGCCTGCTTTGGCTGGCCCACCAGGAGATCTTGAAGGGGCGCTGCTATCTTGGTGAAACCATCAATGAACCTTCGGTAGTAGCCCACCAGCCCAAGGAACTGCCGCACCTCCTTTACCGTGGTGGGTCTTGGCCAGTCCTTGATTACGGTGACTTTCTCCGGATCAGGTGCCACACCTTCTGCGCTGACCACATGACCCAGGTACTGTACCTTTGGCTTCAAGAGGTGACATTTGGACGGCTTGATCTTCAGGCCATATTTTGACAAAGACTCGAACACTTCTGCTAAGTGCTTCAGGTGGTCTTCATAAGTCTTGGAGTAGACTATGACGTCATCCAGGTACAACAGCACGGTTTCGAAGTTGTGGTGGCCCAAGCAGCACTCCATCAACCGTTGGAATGTCCCTGGGGCGTTGCAGAGCCCGAATGGCATGCAGTTGAACTCGCAGAGGCCCATCGGCGTCGTGAATGCAGTCTTCTCCTTGTCCGCCTCTGCCACGGGAACCTGCCAATACCCACTGGTGAGATCCAAGGTGGAGAAATAGTTAGCTGACTTTAAGGCTGTTAGTGACTCCTCTATTCTGGGTAGGGGATAAGCATCTTTATGTGTAATGCGGTTAATTTGCCTGTAATCTACACACATTCTCATTGTACCATCCTTTTTCTTTACGAGCACTAGTGGAGCTGCCCAGGGGCTACAACTATCTCTGATAACCCCAGCCTCCTTCATTTCCCGTAACATTTCTTTGGCACGCTGATACTGTGCGGGGGGTACAGGGCGGTATCTCTCTTTAACGGGAGGATGATCACCCGTGGGGATTTGATGTTTAACCCCTTTCACCTGCCCAAAATCTAGGGGGTGTTTGCTGAAGACCCGCTCGTACTCCTGTACCACCCGGTAAACCCCATTCTTTTGGTGTGAGGGGGTGGAGTCGGTGCCCACATGTAAGTTTTGGCACCAGTCTTCCAGCTGCCCCTTGGAGCCCTTGTCTTCCGCCTGGTCGGACGGGATCAAGGGTTCCACTGCTTTGATGGTGTTGTTGCTGACAGTGTACAGTTTTGCTACAGTGGCGTACCGGGGCAATTTGGCTTCCTCCTCCCCACAATTCAGGACACGGATGGGCACTCTCCCCTTGCGGACGTCTGCTACCCCTCTGGCTATCAGGACTCCAGGCCTACTGTCTGAATACACCGGTTCTACCAAGGCATGGTAATCCTGACCCTTGAGGCCTATTGCTGCCCGACACCATATCAACATTTCACTTCTTGGGGGTATTGCAATGGGTAGGGGGTCACTTACCCTCACACTGCCAATTTCTCCTCCGGCCAGCTCCACCTGCTGCCTCCTCATCAGGGCTCTGATCTCCCTCTGTAGGGCACGCTGCTGCCCGGAGCTGGCAGTTTCAGACGCCTGTTGCAACAAAATTATCACTTCGGCAATACAATTTTCTATCACATTTGTACCAATGGTTACCAGCGGGTCAGATTCTTTGCGATCAATATCTACAATTATCATCCCCTGACATGGCAATTCCACCCGCCCCACTTTAATGGTTACTTCTTTATACCCAATTTGAGGTAAGGGCTGACCATTACTGGCCACAATTGTTAAATCATCATCTGGGCCATGGTCAATGTCTGAATCAGCCCAATATCTTTTGTACAGTTTATAGGGGATGGTCGTTACCTGGGACCCAGTATCCAGGAGGGCATTCAAAGGGATCCCATCCAGCACAATAGGAAGGACCGGTCGTCCTCCCACATACTTGCTGCGGCTGGGGGTTGAGCCGGGCTTCCTTACACCTGGGGGTCGGCTCCTGGCCCCAGGCTCGGCCCATTTAAAGGACAGTATCGTGCAATGTGGCCCGCCTGGCTGCAGCGGCGGCAGATCGGTTGTCCCGTTGAATCATACCGGTCTGTGTCTCTGCCTCGGGTCGGCGGAACCCTCCTCTGTCGCATCCATGGGACGTCATCTGGGCTGGAGGCCAACTCGATTTTTGCAGGCGATGGGGTCACTTGTAGGGACTGCACGATCTTGGCAAGGGCAGCTACAGTCTTGGTCAGCTCCTGGAACTGCTGTCTGAGCTCTGCAGTGGGATCCTTATCCAGGGACTGCGCCTCAGCCCCTGCAGTGGCTCGTGTTGCAGGCACCACCCCGGGGTACGTGATAGCAAGAGGCCGGAGGGGCACTGGGTCATTCGGTGTAGATTCTCTCAGTACCCGGATGGCCTGGTCCTTAAACTTTGCAAAGTCCAGAGCAGGGTTCTGCAGGACCATGATACGCAGCTGGGTCCTGTGGGCATCTGACAGGAGCCCCTCTATGAACTGCTCAGTTAGGAGTTTGTGTTCTTCACGTACACTCTCTGGGTCCACTTGTTTAACCGCTTTCAGGGCCTCCTGCAGGTTTAAGGCATAGTCCCTTATGCTGTCTGTGGGCCGCTGCTTGCACCCAAAGAATCTCATCTTTATCTCTGCTGCGGTGCGGGTGTCAAAAGTACTCTTTAGCTTGGCCAGTATCTGGGTTACTGTCCCTTTATCTGTATCAGGCCAGGACTTCACTTCACGCTGGGCTGCGCCGGCTAGCTGTCCCATTAATATGCCCACCTTCTGGCTCTCAGTCAGCGGATACACCCGGAATAAGCTGTGCAGGCTTTCTCTGAAGTCGCTCAAGGTATGGGACTCCCCGGAATACTGCGGCAGCCATTCTGCGCCCGGTATGTACGGCATGGTGATCGGCATTACCGGCGCTACAGCGGGGGATGGGGCGACGGCGACAGGGATCGCTTCGGCGGGCGCTGCGGCGTCTCGGGCTATGGCAGCCACCTGCCCTCCCTCTGCGTCGGACATCTTCCTCCCCCTTAGTGAACCTTACCAGGCTCCGTTCACTTTTCAAATTTCCTTCCGGGTCGCGCGGGGTTAACAGCGCTCTGCTCTGATGGCGCGCTCCCTTCGCGCTCTTTGTCAGGCACGCCCCCCTTCTTCCTGCGCTCAGTGAGGATAATGGCGGCGGCAGTTTTCAAACAGTGAAACACGCAGTAATACAGTCTTTAAAGCGCAATTATTCAGGCGCACAGTACCCGGTGGAACCGGGCACGAAATCCTGTTCGTGACGCCAAAAGTTGACTCGCCCACCCCAGGGCTAGGGGACACCCGGTGCCGGGCCGGACTAGTCCGATGGTAGTCAGTGGTGGCTGGGCCCGGCTCCGTGGCCCTGGTGGGTGTCAGTTGAATATGTGGCTGATGAGTTGAAGTTAATGTTCGTGACGCCACCTGTGGTATGCGGCTATTAAGCCGCCGCTGCTATGGGAGAACTCCGGGGTGATGTTATGGCAGCTATGATGTTACTGCTCCCCACAGGTGGAGCGATGCCCCGGGATACAGTTGGTGCCCGTGAAAGTCTATGGTGTTGTGTGGCTAACACGGTGCAGGGCCGACAGGCGAGGAAAGAACCAGGCACAAACAACAGTCTCTTTACCTTCTCCTCTTTTACTCTGGGAACAGTCCAGTCCTGGGAGACCGTTACAGATGGTGATGGGGATCCGGTCGGCCTGGAAGTACTTGGGATGATCTTTCTGGCCAGCTGAGTATGAGGCCTACTCCTGTACTTTGCTTTGTGATGATAGGACCCTGCTTCTCTGAATCCAGCAATGGCCCTCTTTGCTGCTGGGACCGATGGCACGTCCCTTCTTTCTGTAGGTGGCTGCGCAGACCCTCTCTCTGGTGCTTCTCCGCTGGAGTCCACACCGGGCCCTGATGCTGCAGCTGTACCTTGGATGTTTCTGGGCCAGGGGCTTGCAGCTCTCCTGCCCTTCGGACTCGGCTACCAGGGGCGGATTTTATACCCTGGCAACCACAGACTCCGATGTCTGAGTCTCTCTGCTGCCTCTCAGCTATTCCTGCTTCTCTGGGCCAAGCTGCTCCAGCTCTAGGCCCCAGATTCACAGGACAGCTCACTCTGCGTCTGTTCACTTCCACTACTCCCTACAGACTGGCTGCACTTCCTCCCTCTGGTCAGGTAGAGGAAGGCTCCCTGGAATTCCAGGTTCAGAGCTCCCCCTGCTGGCCGGAGGGAGAACTGTGTTGGGTGTTAAACCTGCTGGCCAATGGATCTCCCAATTACCTCCAGGCTCAGCATTAACCCTTTGGGAGGGCAATGCTGCTGTGGCGACCAGGTCCTAGGGCGCCACACACACACTGCTGTATATCATGCACACACTGCTGTATATCATGCACACACTGCTGTTTATCATGCACGCACTGCTGTATATCATGCACACACTGCTGTATATCATGCACGCACTGCTGTATATCATGCACACACTGCTGTATATGCTCTATACACTGCTCTATTATTATTATGGACACATAAGGCTGCTGATTGTGCAGTATATACAGCTGTGCTGTGTGTGGATTTTGCATATTCGCTTCTTCCTCAGTATTTCACCATTTCCACAGCAGTTTGTTTCACATACATGAATTAATATTTCCGTGATTACACGGGGATTTTTCTGCTTTTAGATGATGGAGTGAGTCGCATTGTGAAGTCATCGCCTCATCACAGCTCTTCCCACCAGTACAGGCCTCAGAGATAAAAGCTTCACAGAGGATAAGACATAATATTCTGCAGGAGATTGCACTCATCTACCTATGGGTATGATCTACTAATGTGGAGACCTGGTTACCCCAATACGCTGCACACAAGGGGTAGATTTATATTCCAGCTCAGGGAGGTGCAGGCAGCGGAGGCCATCGCCTGTGTTACCCTTCTGCGCTCTCAGCAGCTCCAGGTCGGTCGCACATAGTATAATCTGCAGCCTGTACGATATAAATTGTAGTGAAGAGCCCCGTGGTGGTAACAAGGACCCGGAATAGGAGGACGAGCTCCCGCAGCAGTTTTATTTCCTCGGACACCTTAGTGATGAGCAGATCGGGAGGACGGCGGCGATGATCCCGGGACCTTCTCTCCGCTGTTTCCCGGCTTCTCTGGTAGTGACGGCTACAAACGCTCAGTGGAGATGTTGGAGGATGGGAAGTGCTGGAGAAAGCGCGCTCACCCGTCCGGCTGTAGCCGATAAAGGGCTTTTATCCCGGGCAGGGAAGCACAAGGGGAGAGCGGAGCTTCACTCTGGTACGGTCGGGAGAAGGCGGGGCCTGTGCTCAATGTCAGCCAATAGAAGCTTAGGACGGTGCAGCTCAGCAGCCAATCAGTGCGCAGTAAGACTGTATATAGAACAGACGCCTCCAGCTCCGGCCTCAGTGTTTTCATCACAGGAGATTTTTTTGTGTTTTATTTCCGCATCACACGATGGCAGAGACCGCACCAGCCGCCGCTCCTCCTGCCGCCGAACCGGCCGCCAAATCTAAGAAGCAGCCGAAGAAATCCGGGGCCGCCAAGAAAAGCAAGACATCCTCCGGTCCCAGCGTCTCCGAGCTGATTGTCAATGCCGTGTCCGCCTCTAAGGAGCGCAGTGGGGTCTCTCTGGCCGCCGTGAAGAAGGTCCTGACTGCCCGAGGCTACGATGTAGAGAAGAACAACAGCCGGGTGAAGCTGGGCGTCAAGGGTCTGGTCACCAAAGGCGTCCTGCTCCAGGTGAAGGGCAGCGGCGCCTCCGGATCCTTCAAGCTGAACAAGAAGCAGGAGACCAAGGACAAGGTGGCCAAGAAGAAGCCAGGAGCTGCGGCCAAGAAACCCGCTGCAGCCAAGAAAGCGGCCAAATCTCTTAAGAAGCCCAAGAAGGCCCCGACCGCGGCCAAGAAGAGCCCGAAAAAGGCCAAGAAGCCCGCAGCTGCCAAGAAGGCGGCAAAAAGCCCGGCTAAGAAGGCGGCTCCGAAACCCAAGAAAGTGACAAAGAGCCCGGCTAAGAAGGCGGCAAAACCCAAAGCTGCCAAGAGTCCGGCTAAGAAAGCGGCGAAAGCCAAGAAGCCCGCGGCTAAGAAATAAGCTGCAGCCGCCCTGATACTTCCTCACAAAGGCTCTTTTCAGAGCCAACACCTTGTCCCGGCAGAGCTGTGATCAGGAGCGGACATTGTATTTTCATTCTTCCGCACAGTGTCGCCACCTACAGGATCCCGCACACTGGTGTCACTATAATGAGGGTTATTATTCCCCGGCTCTGGCGCTGTATTCCCGCCATATCACGTGTGCAGCTGATCACACCCCGGCCGCGTCCTGCAGGTCACAGCAGCGGGAGTGATGCGCGTGTAATGAGCTCTTCTGTCGCTGCTCCCTTGTGAGCGCAGATTGCAGCCTACAAGTCACATGTACTAGAGTCACTATCATTAGATTTTGGAGCCGGGAACATAGAAACCTGCGTTAGGATGTGTAGGAGGAGGAGCGGCGCTGTACAGCTCTGCGGGAAGATACAAATACAGGCACATCGGCGGCTCCTGTAACACCCGCTGCTCTGATACATACACTACCCACAAGGGGGAGCTGCGGAGACCCCACCCGCATCTGTAGGGCGGGATTACTGGCCCTCAGGCTCCGCCTCCTGTGAGCAATGATTGGTCGCGGACATCGCATCCTATTGGCAGCTCGTGTTATTTTATGAATTATCCAATGGGGTGCTCTGCATGAAGCGGGAAAACGAGCAGCAGAGTATAAATCTCCTGCTCTCTGCGCTGCTCCTCATCACATCTGTTCTCCTCTATACTGAGCTATGGCCAGAACTAAGCAGACCGCTCGTAAATCCACCGGAGGGAAAGCTCCCCGCAAGCAGCTGGCCACTAAGGCCGCCAGGAAGAGCGCTCCCGCCACCGGCGGAGTGAAGAAGCCTCACCGCTACCGGCCAGGCACAGTCGCTCTCCGTGAGATCCGCCGGTACCAGAAGTCCACGGAGCTGCTGATCCGTAAGCTTCCCTTCCAGCGCCTGGTAAGAGAAATCGCCCAGGACTTCAAGACCGATCTCCGCTTCCAGAGCTCGGCCGTCATGGCCCTGCAGGAGGCCAGCGAGGCTTATCTGGTGGGGCTGTTTGAGGACACAAATCTGTGCGCCATCCACGCTAAGAGGGTCACCATCATGCCCAAAGACATCCAGCTGGCCCGCCGCATCCGTGGGGAGAGGGCCTAGATCTGTCCTGCACCCCGAGTACAACACAAAGGCTCTTCTCAGAGCCACCACATCCTCCGAGACGAGCTAATATCTTCCATTCTGTCTTATGCCCCCTGGTTATCGCTGCTCGGTCTGCAGTTAGTGGGGGCTTCTTCCATCAGAGCCGTTAAAAGTGTAGGCGGCAGAAGTGATGATTGTGGTGAGTTTTCATTCCCCACTGAATGTTACCTGCGCTCCCTGTATTGTTGCTCCGTTCCTCACACCCACTAAGACCTTTCTTCATTTTTTCCAGGAGTCTGATAGTAGCTGTGGGACTGGGGTGGGCGCAGTTCTTGTCTCCAGGTTGTACATTCGGGGCAGATCCCTGTCTGTGGATAACGCGGCTTCACGATTCCCATCCATTCAGGGTCCGCGGGTTCTGTATTATAGAGCGGATACTGCTCTCCTGAGCCGGGAAATTTAGGATACTCCTGTATGGAAAGCGAGCGACCACTGACCGCTCCCCAGGAGCAGGTTTCCTAATAGCCGCGCGTCCTGCGACCACATGGGGCATAAAGAAAAATTAAGTTACAGGCCTGCAGCTCCGCCCACATGTTAACCCTTCATAGTAATTTATGCCGCCGTTGTCAACAACGATTAGCATTTTCTACCGTAATTCAACGTCACGGCCCCTCCTCTTTCCTTTGCTGATTGGCTCAAACAGAACTGTGAGGAAGTTTGAATTTCCCGCTCTTTGCCGAGTTCCTGCAGCCTTCTGTGCAGCTTCCTTTACATGTGACGTCTTCCTTATGAATTTTCCCTAAATAATGTGACCTCTTTTCCAGATCCTTTGTGTATTAATGTGATCAGTGAAATTCATGGTTGGAGACTAGTGATGAGCGAGTACTAAAAAGCTCGGGTGCTCGAAGCTCGGGCCGAGCCTCCCAAGATACTCGTGTACTCGGCCCGAGCAACGAGCCCAATGTTATCCTATGGGAGACCCGAGTATTTTTGTGAAATGACCCCCCGGCAGCATGGAGAAACCCTAAAAATGTCACAAAAGTCTCAGAAGAGTGCTCAAATGACATGGCAACAGCATGGGGAAGACCCCTTGAAGCATTTATCACTCAAAAGTCACAGCTGTGAACAATTTTGTCCGCGTTTCACGCCATTTTTACGGACTCACCAGAAAACCTTCCAAAATGACCCCAAAATGATTTTTCATGGCAGAAATGTTAAGGGCACATACCCAATAGTGAGATAGAGCTGGTGTATGTTACTTTTTGAGATTAATACATGAAAGATTTTACGTGAAAACATTGTGTGGCACTCCGATGTCCCTGAGAAGAGACGTACATGAAGGCCTCTTGAGTCTAATGTGCCCATTTTGAGGAAGTGAGTCTTTGTAGTATTTTCCTTTGCCAGGGCAGTCCAAAATTGTGAGGTTCACCAATGCCCCTGCATACAGACGTGCATGATGGCCTGTAAACCTGAAGTGCCCATTGTAAGGAAGTGGGTCTATTTCAGTATAGCCCTTTGCCAGGGCAGCCACAAATTGGGAGGCTCCACATTGTCCCTGGATAGAGACGTGCATGATGGCCTGTAAACCTGAAGTGCCCATTGTAAGGAAGTGGGTCTATTTCAGTATAGCCCTTTGCCAGGGCAGCCACAAATTGGGAGGCTCCACATTGTCCCTGGATAGAGATGTGCATGATGGCCTGTAAACCTGAAGTGCCCATTGTAAGGAAGTGGGTCTATTTCAGTATAGCCCTTTGCCAGGGCAGCCACAAATTGGGAGGCTCCACATTGTCCCTGGATAGAGACGTGCATGATGGCCTGTAAACCTGAAGTGCCCATTGTAAGGAAGTGGGTCTATTTCAGTATAGCCCTTTGCCAGGGCAGCCACAAATTGGGAGGCTCCACATTGTCCCTGGATAGAGACGTGCATGATGGCCTTTAAACCTGAAGTGCCCATTGTAAGGAAGTGGGTCTATTTCAGTATAGCCCTTTGCCAGGGCAGCCACAAATTGGGAGGCTCCACATTGTCCCTGGATAGAGATGTGCATGATGGCCTGTAAACCTGAAGTGCCCATTGTAAGGAAGTGGGTCTATTTCAGTATAGCCCTTTGCCAGGGCAGCCACAAATTGGGAGGCTCCACATTGTCCCTGGATAGAGACGTGCATGATGGCCTGTAAACCTGAAGTGCCCATTGTAAGGAAGTGGGTCTATTTCAGTATAGCCCTTTGCCAGGGCAGCCACAAATTGGGAGGCTCCACGTTGTCCCTGGATACAGACGTGCATGATGGCCTGTAAACCTGAAGTGCCCATTGTAAGGAAGTGGGTCTATTTCAGTATAGCCCTTTGCCAGGGCAGCCAAAAATTGGGAGGCTCCACATTGTCCCTGGATAGAGACGTGCATGAGGGCCTGTAAACCTGAAGTGCCCATTGTAAGGAAGTGGGTCTATTTCAGTATAGCCCTTTGCCAGGGCAGCCAAAAATTGGGAGGCTCCACGTTGTCCCTGGGTAGAGACGTGCATGAGGGCCTCAAAACATTAAGTGTCCATTTTAAGGAAGTGGGTGTATTATAGTATAGCCCTTAGGCAGGGCAGCCAAAAATTGGGAGGCTCCACGTTGTCCCTGGGTAGAGACGTGCATGAGGGCCTCAAAACATTGTTCCCATTGCAAAGGAGCGGGTCTCCTGTCGTTGTAATGTCCATTCTGCAAAGAATGGGCAAAAAAATTTACCACTGGGGGTATACCTGAAACAAAGGCCTAAGTATTGCAATTTGTAACGGTCATCATCATGGTGGCGCATGAGGAGAAGGAGGAGCAGTCCAGCGATTATCCAAAGTCCAGAAGTGTGTACCCATGGGTGAGTGGAGGTACATGGCAAACTTTAAATTCCGCTCTCATTTGCTGGTGGTGTGGTGAAGTCTGGCCCAATCCAACCCTTGTTCATCTTGATCAGAGTCAGCCTGTCAGCATTTTCAGTTGACAGGCGGGTGCGTTTATCTGTAATGATTCCACCTGCGGCACTAAAAACACGCTCTGACAAAACGCTAGCAGCAGGGCAGGCCAGGACTTCCAAGGCGTAGAGAGCCAATTCATGCCACGTGTCCAGCTTGGATACCCAATAATTGTAAGGCACAGAGGAATGTCGGAGTACAGTTGTTCGATCTGCAAGGTACTCCTTCAGCATCTGGGCAAACTTAGGATTTCTTGTGTCACTACCCCGCACCTCAGGGGCTGTGGTACGTGAGGGGCTGAGAAAACTGTCCCACATCTTAAAGACTGTTCCCCTACCTCTGGCGGATTGGACTTGTGCCTCTCTCGGCTGTACGCCTCGGTTGTCCACTGATTCCTGACCTATGCCGCTAGCGTTTTGTGAGGGGAATGCTTTGCCTACTTCCGTGAGTATGGCCTTCCGGAACTGCTGCATTTTGGTTGACCTCTCCTCCACGGGAATAAGAGACAAAAAGTTCTCCTTGTAGCGTGGGTCTAACAGTGTTACCAACCAGTAATGATTGTCGGCCAAGATGTTCTTAACTCGAGGGTCACGAGACAGGCAGCTTACCATAAAGTCAGCCATGTGCGCCAGACTCTTAACAGCCAGGACTTCAGTAGCCTGACCAACAAGATGACTGAACATGCTGTCCTCCTCCTCCTCCTCCTCCTCATCTACCCTGTCCTCTGGCCAGCCACGCTGAACCGAGGATATGACTGGTGTGCATGTCATATCCTCAATTTGGCCGGAGAGTTGCTCCATGTCTTCATCCTCCTCCTCGTCATAGTCCTCCACTGCACGTTGTGATGAGACGAGGCTGGGCTGTGTGTTATCACCCACACCCACTACTGTTTCTTGCTGCAACTCATCGCGCTCCGCCTGCAATGCATCATGTTTGTTTTTCAGCAGAGACCGTTTTAGAAGGCAGAGTAGCGGTATGGTGACGCTAATAATGGCGTCATCACCACTCACCATCTTGGTGGAGTCCTCAAAGTTTTGGAGGATGGTACATAGGTCTGACATCCATCTCCACTCCTCAGGTGTTATGTGTGGAGTTTGACCCATTTCCCGACGGCTTAGGTGATGCAGGTACTCAACAACTGCCCTCTTCTGCTCACATATCCTGACCAACATGTGCAGAGTTGAATTCCAACGCGTGGGGACATCACACACCAGTCTGTGAGCCGGAAGATGCAAACGGCGCTGAAAGCCGGCAAGGCCGGCTGAAGCAGTAGGTGACTTTCGAAAATGTGCAGACAGGCGGCGAACTTTTACCAGTAGATCAGACAGCTCTGGGTATGACTTTATAAACCGCTGAACCACGAGGTTGAGCACATGGGCCACGCATGGAACATGTGTCAGCTGGCCTCGCCTCAAAGCCGCCACCAGGTTCCGGCCATTGTCACACACGACCTTTCCTGGCTTTAGGTTCAGAGGTGTGAGCCAGAGATCTGCCTGCTGTTTCAGAGCTGTCCACAGCTCTTCTGCATTGTGGGGTTTGTCACCTATGCAGATTAGCTTCAGCACAGCCTGTTGCCGCTTCGCCGAGGCAGTGCTGCAGTGCTTCCAGCTTGTGACTGGTGTGGAGGGCACAGTGGATGAGGATGCGCAGGAGGAGGCTGAAGAGCATGACATTCCGGAGCTGTAGAGTGTGGGTGAAACACTGACTGAGGTAGGGCCTGCAAACCTTGGTGTGGGAAGGACGTGTTCCGTCCCTCGCTCAGACTGGGTCCCAGCTTCCACAATATTAACCCAGTGTGCCGTCAACGAGATGTAGCGGCCTTGCCCACAAGCACTTGTCCACATGTCTGTGGTTAGGTGGACCTTGGGTGAAACAGCGTTGTTCAGGGCACGTGTGATGTTTTGTGACACGTGGTTATGCAACGCGGGGACGGCACACCGGGAGAAATAGTGGCGGCTGGGGACCGAGTAACGTGGGACAGCTGCCGCCATCAGGTCACGGAATGCTTCAGTCTCCACCAGCCTAAAAGGCAACATTTCCAGCGCAAGCAGTCGCGAAATGTTAGCATTTAGAACTGTGGCATGTGGGGTGTTGGCAGTGTATTTGCGCCTGCGTTCAAAGGTTTGCTGAATGGATAACTGAACGCTGCGCTGGGACAAGGACGTGCTTGATGATGGTGTTCTTTCTGCGTAGGCAACTGCAGGTGCAGGAGTGGAGGAGGCTTGTTCGCAGGCAGCATGGACAGAGGATTGGCTCGCATGCACAACCAGCGAAGACGTAGCAGTGACATCAGCAAGCACTGCTCCTCGACTCTGTTGTACTTCCCACAAAGTCGGGTGCTTGGCTGACATGTGCCTGATCATGCTGGTGGTGGTCAGGCTGCTAGTTTTGGTACCCCTGCTGATGCTGGCACGGCAGGTGTTGCAAATGGCCTTTTTTGAATCATCTGGATCCAACTTAAAAAACTGCCAGACTCGGGAAGACCTAACATTTGTACAGGCACCTTGTGTCGTCGTGTTGTTCCGGGGAACGGTTGCCTGACTTCTGCCTGGGGCCACCACCCTGCTTCTTACTGCCTGTTGTGATGCTACGCCTCCCTCCCCCTGTGCACTGCTGTCCTCGCTCTGCATATCCTCCTGCCAGGTTGGGTCAGTTACTGGATCATCCACCACGTCGTCTTCCTCTTCCGCACCCTGCTCCTCCTCCTGACTTGCTGACAATTGTGTCTCATCATCGTCCACCACTTGTTGAGACACGTTGCCAACTTCGTGAGAACGTGGCTGCTCAAATATTTGGCCATCTGTACAGACGATCTCCTCATGACCCACTTCAATATGAGCTGGCGAGAGGCCAGAATGTGTGAATGGAAACGTGAACAGCTCTTCCGAGTGTCCAAGTGTGGGATCATTAATGTCCGAGGAGGACGTGTACTCAGCCTGGTGGTAGGAAGGAGGATCAGGTTCAGAAATGTGCGGTGCAGTATCACGGCTACTGACACTTGACCGTGTGGAAGACAGAGTGTTTGTGGTGGTGCCAATCTGACTGGAAGCATTATCTGCTATCCAACTAACAACCTGTTGACACTGGTCTTGGTTCAAGAGCGGTGTACTGCTGCGGTCCCCAAGAATTTGGGACAGGACGTGCGAGCGACTAGATGTGGCCCTTTGTTGTGGCGAAATTAGAGCTTGCCCACGACCTCGGCCTCTGCCTGCACCACCATCACGTCCACTTCCTTGTTCCTTGCCAATGCCCTTGCGCATTTTGCAATGCTGTGCACTGCTGACGTGTATATTCACTACTTGTGCGTTATATTAAAGTTTCTGGAAATTGCACACAAGTGCACCTGTACGCTGCCACCAACAGGCACACACGTGCGGTTTTAAAAACCAAGCACGGACGCAATAAGAACCTAACAGGTTTTTTTGGGGAGCGACAATTACAGACAAGTCAGACACTATCTGGACTGTTTTACACTGTGTACACCAGCCCCAGATATGATGAAGGCTGGTATACGGTCACCACTACCCTGCCTGCCTGCCTGCCTGTATACTGGTACAATAGTCCTGACAAGGACTCTTTTGGTCACTAGCCTGTATTCAGACCTGGCTATACCCTGCCTGTATATAGCAACAGTAGTCCTGAGAAGGACTCTGCTACTGTACTCCGACCTGGCTATACCCTGCCTGCCTGTATACAACTAGAATAGTCCTGAGAAGGACTTTTGGTCACACTGTTTGCAGCCCTGCAACTGAAAAAGCTATAAAGGGCCGCAAAGCTTTCCCTGAATCAGCGACACTCTCCCTGCACTCACTGTCTGGATAGCTGTGAGCAGAGCACAGCGCGCCGGCCGATATAAAGGCTCGGTCACGCTGTGCAGGCCGGCCAATCACTGCAATTCCACAACTAACAGGGCTGTGGCATTGCAGTGGTCTGCCAGCCAATCCCTGCATGAGGGCTGGCTCTCAAAAGAGCGCCAACATGCAGAAATGAAGACCACGAGTACAGCACGAGTATCGCGAGATTACTCGGTCCCCGCCGAGCAGCCCGAGTACAGCGATACTCGTGCGAGTACCGAGCAGTGACAAGCATGCTCGCTCATCACTACTAAGGGTTACACATTGTGATTATCTCATATGAATACTCACTTAAGGTTTGGTCTCACGTACGCACTGTATACTGCATCTGTGATTTATAGAGCCGAAATATCGCTCCCATAGAAACCTATGGACTCCAATGGGGCACAAAAAAAGGTCTCATGGATTTAGATGGAATCAGTCTCATGGTCCTGGACATTACAGAGCGCTGGCTTGTTGCCATTTTTGTAGGTTATATACATAGGAATGCCTAAATATGCATGTGCGCTTCCCCTTTAAGAGGCACTTTGTTGCGGTACAATCAGCCGGAGATCCAGGATATAAATCTGCGGTTTTACCACTCGTCTTCTCGACATTTCCAGGTAATGTGGAATTACTAATGGGTCTGTAATGTTGTGATTCACGGCGTTGTGGTGGTGGAGCGGTGTCATTCCCCAGCACGCCGGCTCTGACACATGGAGCTACCGGAGCAGGTAACGTCATCCATCATACCGGGAGGTGGAGCTTAGAGCGGACGTCTCTCCATGACTGCTGATGATGAGGGACGTCATCTGTGTGCCGCCCGGTGGATCAGGGCCTGGTATTCACCGCACCTTCAGGCTACAGCCATAGGGCGGCATGAAGATGGCGATGATGATATTTATTTATTTTACTCACTTATATAGCGCCATTAATTCCACAGCGATTTACAGACGTGATCGTCGCTGTCCCCATCGGGGCTCACAATCTACATTCCCTATTAGTCTTTGGAGTTTGAGACAAAACTGGAGAACCCGGAGGAAACACATGAAAACACGGGGAGAACGTACTGACTACTTTCAGATGTCGTCCTTGGTGGAATTTGAACCCGGGACCTCAGTGCTGCAGGGCTGAGGAGTGATGTGCTGCAGAGCTGAGGAGTGATGTACTGCAGGATGGGGATGAGGAGTGATGTTCTGCAGGATGGACTGAGGAGTGATGTTCTGCAGGATGGGGCTGAGCAGTGATGTACTTCAGGATGGGCTGAGGAGTGATGTACTGCAGGATGAGTTGAGGAGTGATGTTCTGCAGGATGGGCTGAGGAGTGATGTACTGTAGGATGGGCTGAGGAGTGGTGTTCTGCAGGATGGGCTGAGGAGTGATGTACTGCAGGATGGACAGAGGAGTGATGTTGTGCAGGATGGGCTGAGGAGTGATGTTCTGCAGGATGGGCTGAGGAGTGATGTTCTGCAGGATGGGCTGAGGAGTGATGTTCTGCAGGATGGGCTGAGGAGTGATGTTCTGCAGGATGGGCTGAGGAGTGATGTTCTGAAATTAGTGTTTGTATATAACGGGATAAGAGAGTTGATTTTTTGTGCAAAACATGAGAACAGAACAAAATCATCAGATGGGTTGTTGCTGTGAGCCCCTGCCCCCTGTGTCCT
Organism: Anomaloglossus baeobatrachus; assembly: GCF_048569485.1. Classification (NCBI taxonomy): domain Eukaryota; kingdom Metazoa; phylum Chordata; class Amphibia; order Anura; family Aromobatidae; genus Anomaloglossus; species Anomaloglossus baeobatrachus. The sequence goes on from NC_134359.1 coordinate 271,362,087, forward strand.
GCCCCCTGTGTCCTGTGATCCCCATAATAAAGGTTATTGGGGTCTTTTATATATTTATTGTACATAGTTTTTTGTCTCAGGCTGTATGACACCAAACACGGCCGCCATCACATCTCCAGGGGTCTCTCCCGGGTTTCTAAATATTCATAGTTTTTATTCATGTCATCATCTGTCTCTCAGTTTCCCCAGAATCCTCGGTGGCCGATCTGCGGCTCCAGAGCTGTGAATTGGGGGCGGCATCGATCGCACATTTGCCTTTTATAGAACTAAGTCCTCTGCTTTGTAACTAGACGTGAAAACTGAGTCCTCTGTGCGCCGCTGTTTTCAGATGATGATGACGGCCGGGATCAGAATGGAGCGTTCATGTCTGTTCTCACTGTGGTGACATCATAGGTTTATGACATCATGGAATATGCAAATTATAGCTGACCACCCCGATGACTACATAAAGGGGCGACACTCACTTGCCTAGGTCATCACTTTGTGATGTCACAGTGATCAAAGGATCTAAAAATCCGCTCCTGAGAGCCTAACAGCCATTATACTTCATAAAGGAACAGGACGATGGACCGAGCTACGCAAGCAAGAAAGAGGAGCCCTTGGAACAGAAACCGTGGATTCCCTGGATTATACACCGTGGAGCCCCTGGATTATACACCGTGGAGCCCCTGGATTATACACCGTGGAGCCCTTGGATTATACACCGTGGAGCCCCTGGATTATACACCGTGGAGCCCTGCGCCTTTACTGCCTTTTTGGATAGTAACCAGGATAGGAACGCCCCACAACGCAGGACCGGGAGCATCGTGAGAACCTGGTGACCGTATCACTGCTCGTTATCCGCTAATGTCATGTAAACCTTTGCTGGGCAATTTATCAAGGCTGGGGCTTTTCTGCGCCGACCTTCATGACGCGCCCCCTGGAGTAAGATCTGTCAGGGATATTTTACACCACTTTTGTGCCCTTTATTATACTAAGCTCTGCTCACTTTTTATTTAAAAAGATGAAAGAGCCGGTGTAAAAAGGTGAAAAGTGATCACATGTAAGGTGTGCGGGACGTTTTCAGGATTTCAGACAGTTTTACAACCCTTTTCTGGTGCTGGTCCACCTGACCTAAAATCGTCAGCCTCATAAAGTGTATCGTATATGGAGATGTCGAGTTCTGGTCAGGGTTGTGTCCAAGAGACCACGAAAGAAGAAACTAATTATAATTACGGTTATAAGTTGTTAATTTGTACAGATTTGTGTTAGTATTGATAGTTGGGGTTTATTTCAGTTAGGGTTGTTTTGGCCTCACTAGCCTCAAGCTCGCTCCTCCGGCCAGCAGCTACTCTGTAGATGCAACCCTGGGCCTGTGGTAAGGCTTTTTCCCTGTTAAGGGGTGTAATTGTGGCGATCAGGTTTCCTATTGAACATACAGAATTGAGTGGCTTGTGTGAAGTCTGTCTGAGGAAACCTTATGAGCTGATGGCCTTAGACAGATTTTAACATTTTGGGAAAAAGCATTAGTAGCTTATTTCCATTAGGGTTAATTCAACCGCTCTGGTATTAAGCTCCTAATTCCCTTTGTGTAAAGGACATTTTTACAGTGTGAGCGATGAGATGATGGATCTCTCCGCCACATTATCTTACGGTCATGGAGGCCTGTGCGCCTTTCTTGACTATTTGCAGGTTATTGGCACTAGATTATGGGACGTTGATCCAGGGAACTAGTCTGATTGCCGTATGTGGAGTCGGGAAGGATTTTTTCCCCTAATATGGGGCAATTGTCATTTGCCTCATGGGGTTTTCGCCTTCCTCTGGATCAACACATTAGCTTTTAGGTTGAACTTGTGTCTTTCAACCTTAAGGCTATGAAACTGTCCCTCTATTGAGGTTCAAAGGTTTATGCCAGGGTTCCTTTGGAGGGTTTTGCTCGACATCTGTGCTGGAAGCCTTTTTGAGCCAAGTGCCTCAGATATCTTTATTTAGGAAAGTAGCATTAGTTAGAATTTATTTTAATGAGAATTGGCTGACCCACTTTAGCCTTAAGCTCGCTCCTCCGGCCAGCAGCTACTCTGTGGATGCAATCCTGGCTCTGTGATAAATCTTTATCACTGTATAGGGGTGCAAGATTGAAATCTAGGGTTCCTTTGGAACCTGAAGGATAGAGAGTCTAGTGCCAAGTCTGTCTGAGGAAGCCTTTTTCAGCCAACGGCCTCAGACAGGTGCTATCAAGAGAGTAGCATTAGATAGTTTTTTCATTTAGGGTTGATTCAACCACTCTAGCCTCAAGCTCGCTCCTCCAGCCAGCAGCTACTCTGTAGATGCAACCCTGGGCCTATGGTAAGTCTTTATCCCTATTCAGGGGTGTAATGTGAAGTAGGATGGAGTGGCTTTGGTCATGTCTGTCTGAGGAAGCCTTATGAGCTGATGGCCTTAGACAGACCCCAATATTTAGGAAACAAGCTTTAGTAGCTTATTTCCATTAGGGTTAATTCAACCGCTCTGGTATTAGGCTCCTAATTCCCTTTGTGTAAAGAACATTTTTACAGTGTGAGCAATGAGATGATGGATCTCTCCGCCACATTATCTTATGGTCATGGAGGCCTGTGCACCTTTCATGACTATTTGCAGGTTATTGGTACTAGATTATGGGACGTTGATCCATGGAACTAGTCTGATTGCCGTATGTGGAGTCGGGAAGGAATTTTTCCCCTAATATGGGGCAATTGTCTTTTGCCTCATGGGGTTTTCACCTTCCTCTGGATCAACACATTAGCTTTTAGGCTGAACTTGTGTCTTTCAACCTTAAGGCTATTAACCTGTTCCTGGGTCCGACGGCCTCAGACACATCCCAACATTCAGGGGAATAAAGGTTTAGTTAAAGAGGGAGAAATTAAAAGTAAAGCTACAGAAACAAACTAAAATCCCAAAAAATGTATAAGTTCCAAATAATATAATATAGAGCAAAAGTATTATCCTGTCAGGTCCCATGTCAGGGTATTAGTCTGTGATCTGGGCAGATTAATGCTGTTGCTCTTGTATATTAAATTGGAAATTTTGGTGAATTTTAGTTTCTTTTCCTGTAGCTTTGCTGTTAATTTTAGGGTAGGGACTCGCAAGACATGAGGACCCTTGACGTGGGTTGCGAGCTTTGTGTATTTTGGCCAAAATATCAACCAATGCCACAGAAATTATATATTCTTTTTCATGTTATATTTATTTGTATACAGGCGCTGGGCTCTTCATGTGTGTGACCAGCGCCCTATACAAGCCTTATCTAATACTGAACAGTCACCCCCTCCATGAATCGGGAGGTTGTGAGTGGTGGTCGTCTCATCAGTATTTTGCTTCCATCTTTAGTGCAGCATTTTCTGTGACCCGGGCAGGCAAATTCTGCTGCTCCTTTTTTTTGTTATATTGCACTTATGAAATTTTGGGGAATTTTAATTCCTTATTTGGTGGCTTTTGCTTTTAATTTTAGCAAAGTGACTTACAAAGCAATGAGGACCCTTGACGTGGGTTGCAAGGTTGTGTTTTTTAGCCAAAATATCGACCAATACCTCATATATGTATCATATCTATTTTTTTGCATGCTTTATATATTTTTATGGAGCCAATCCCGTGTATATTGGCCTAGTATACTATAATGTAATATAATACTAGGATGTAATATATAATACCGTTGTTCTGTTCATGCTCCGAGATCTTATGAACTCTTTGCTCAGTGAGTGGAAGATTAATTGTTCTTCATGTCACAGCCCTGCTCCACGGCCGAATGAGATAAATCTGTTCATGATGCGGCTCTTCTGGCGGGGAAGATATTTCTTGACTCGTGTTTCTGTTTTTCACTTTATTTATATATTGTTTTCAATAATATACATCACACAACTATATTCTGTTTTTCTGACACATTATTGAATTACACTCACATTTTATTTTTAGACGCAGTTTTTGTTTTTACAATTTTGTACACTTATTTACACCACACCCTTTGCACATATATATCTATATATATATATATATATATATATATATATATCCCCAATTTGGGATGTATTTCATCTGTCTAGATTTTGGCGGTTGGTGACTGTTCACATTCAGTCATCAGGCCCTGTCCACAGGCTATTTACTTCATGCAGCATTTGCTTGGACCTGTCCCGCCCACGGCCATGACTCAGTCATGGGTACGGGATTGAAATAGACCAGGTGAGTGCTGCTAAGAGCAGTTCTACTATTCATATGTGAGGCCGTATGGCACATTTTATAAAAATATTTTAGTGTAGGACTGCCCCAAATGAGATTTGCCGTGACGTGGCGGGGTAGCTCAAGAAATTGCAATTTTTTGCCAAAAATCTCAAAAATTTTTATAATAAGTACAGTTTGGAATTTTTAGTGCTGAAGTGCACATTTAGTGCTGGCTTTTTGTTTTTTCTTCAGATGTATAATGTCACCTGGCATCAAGCCCTGGGGTTCGTGGTGTCACGGCGTCTATCAGATACCTGATATCACCAACCCAGTCAGTAAGAAAAAAAAATAGACAACAAAAAAGTTTTATTTGAAAAAACACTCCCCAAAACATTCCCTCTTTCACCAATTTATTGAAAAGAACAATCAATTCCAGGTCCGGCGTAATCCAATAAGGGCGTCCCACGGCGATCCATACCATAGTCACTGTCCCAGTCAATGAAGAACAGAATGTTCCCCATTGGCTGGGAGAGTAATGCCGTGACCTGAGCGAACATCAATAGGTCAGCCCAGGTCACTGCAGGGGATGACGAGCGCTGCCATCAGGAGGTTAGATGAGATATTACCTGCTGTGACGATCTCCTGCTCTCCTGATGTCAGCGCTGTCACTGACTTCTATGCCCTCCGCGTTCTCAGCAGTATCGCGAGAGCCCGTGACGTCACCGCTAGTGACAGTCTCAGGCCGCCCGCGAGACGGGCATAGACGGCAGTGACCGCGCTGACGTCAGGAGGCAGGAGATCGTCACAGCAGGTAATGATCTCATCTAATCTCCTGACAGCAGCACTCGTCATCCCCGCGGCTGCACGCACTGCAGCGTGAGAAGCTGCTGACACTGCGGGCAGACACTGACACTGCAGGGCGGGCAGCCACGGGGTTGGAGGGGGACACAGACTGCACGGGCACCTGGAGGTCACACGGAAGTGCTTCTGTGCGTCGTCCAGGGAGTGTGATGTGTGTGTTTACTCTGCTCTGCTTCCTCTTCCTGTCATAGTGACATCCCTTCCTGCAAAACCGCAGCCAGTGATGAGCATTACCGCAGGTAAATCGTGGCTATACCGAGGGTATACCGCACATCATTTGCTACCCGCGGTATTTCGCGATTACATTACAGTGAATGGAGTGAAATACCGGAGGTCCCTGCGGAAAAGAAACGACATGCACATTTTATCAAGAAATGTTCTCAAGAAATTCTGCAGAAAGAATTTTCTTTAGAAAAAAACGCAGCGTGAGCACAGATATTTTTTTTCCCATAGGTTTTGCTGGGAAATGTCTGCAGAAAGATTTCAAACATTTCTCAAGTAATTTCCGCAGCAAAAGGTCCATAGCAATAGAAGCTTAGAAAAAGCTAAATTCTTCAGATATTATCCAAGTAAATACTAGTAAAAAGATCGAGTAAATAGAGAGACCTCAGGGAGACCTGTTTGGTTACCCATGGGGTGTTTGCAAAACCACTAATAAAGGATTGGGGAGAAAAAAGTGGAGAAACAAGTGTGGTACCCTGCAAAACAATGACAAATATTTATTTGGGTACAAAAACCACATGAGATACAAATATTGTATATAAAAAAGAGGAAAAGATGACAGATGCAATAGACTTCTGGCAGGAAAAAAAAACCACTACAGACCTGTGTAATTACATATGGGTAAGTACCACCCTGCTGCCAAAGTCATAACAATTGTAGTCACAACCTTGTAGCCATTCCAGCAAATAACAAGTAATAACATATAAAGTGCTACCATGCTGGAGGAATTTTTTTTTGCAAAAAAAGGGATAACATACCAGAATAGAATGTAAATCAATGCAGGGATAAAGTGCCAGCAGTGCAAGGGTCTGGAGCCCCCCCAGGAGAGGTAACCTCATTTTGTCACAGAGCAGGCTTCATCAGACCAGAAGTGAGGGGAGTCTATTCTATTCATTCTATTTTGTTTTATATAATCCCTGTTTTTTTGCAAAAATATTCCTCCTGCATTGAAGCACTTTACATGTCAATCAATTCTTATTATTTGATGGAATGACTGCATGTTTGTGACTACAATTATGCCTTTGTTAGCAGTGTAGTACTTGCCTATATACCATTCATGTAATTATATAGGTTTGTAGGAGTTTTGTCGCCAGATCCAGACCCTTGCACTGCTGGCACTGTGGCCGTGTGTGGACAGATCATCTCTCCAGAACCCCGTATTCTTAGAACAAAACAACTCAGAGCAAAATAACAGGAGCATGTGAGGAATCAGCTCTTCAAAGTGATCTTGGTGATGATAAGACTGATATTGAGGTGATCAGGACAGATCTAGTCCGCTATGTACCTGCGCACACGGGCGGTCACCTAGAATCTTACATTAATGGGTGAAATTTACTGTATCACTCACTGCCCGCACGTGTCTGATCTCAGGGATATGGAGCAAAATCAATCCGATTATTTCCCGCATTGACTTCCAGCTCCGCAGTAATCGCAGTAATGGAGGATGGATGTAGATACCGACATTGCTATATAAACCGTCTGGTGCAGACACTAGTACGGAACATAATGGCGGATATAAGGGGCACCAGCTCTGATGAGGAGGATGTGGTGGCTCTGAGAAGAGCCTTTGTGTTGTACTCGGGGTGCAGGACAGATCTAGGCCCTCTCCCCACGGATGCGGCGGGCCAGCTGGATATCTAGAGTCAAAAGAACTGCAGAAGCACAAAGGGCGGTAAATTCAAACTCCCTAACATTTCCATATTCAGCCAATCAGCAGAGGAAAGGGCGGATTTCTCAGTCTGTAAAACACGCCCCGGACACGCGTCATCTCCTCAGTTCTCCTTCTGGTCCGACCATCCTCTACATAAAGGAGGAGTCAGAGGCCGTTTCTCACTTGTTTTATGCTATCTGCTCTGAAGATGTCTGGTCGCGGTAAAGGAGGAAAAGGTCTCGGGAAAGGCGGCGCCAAGCGGCACAGGAAGGTGCTCCGTGATAACATCCAGGGCATCACCAAGCCTGCCATCCGCCGTCTCGCCCGCAGAGGAGGCGTCAAGCGCATCTCTGGCCTCATCTACGAAGAGACTCGCGGAGTCCTGAAAGTTTTCCTGGAGAATGTGATCCGTGACGCCGTCACCTACACCGAGCACGCCAAGAGGAAGACCGTCACCGCCATGGACGTGGTGTACGCGCTGAAGCGCCAGGGCCGCACTCTCTACGGCTTCGGAGGTTAATTCTGCTCTATTCTGACAACCCAAAGGCTCTTTTCAGAGCCACCCACATCTACCTGAAAGGCTACAAAGTCCTGCTGCTGTGGGGTGAGCGGAGGGCGGATCTCCTGTGCCCTGGTGAATGCTGTTCGCTCTCACTGATCTATCATGTGGCCGATCATATAACACCGGGGTACATGATGGGGGTGGTATAGCCGAACATGGCGATATCTGAGCACAGTCCATATCCTGCTGTGCTGCGGTCACTACAGAGTAAGAAGCAAAGTTCTGCTGTGAGATGAATGTGTTGATGCTGCTTTAATGATATTTTTAGGGTGAGACCCGTGTGGGTGATCGGGTGCAGCGAATATTTACCGGGAATAACGCTGTATGAGGCAGCTGGATAGATGGACGCACTGTACCGGGTTTATAGACTCCTGTGTAATCACCGCGTCTTGGGCACTTTAGTCTCGGATCGATGGCGGCCACCGAAGATTAATGATAACCCTTCAGAATAATAATGGCGGCTCATCCTCCATCCAGCGCGATCACCGTGTGCGGGGGCAGCAGGTCTGGAGGACAGGACTGCGCTGTATCCGGAGTATTGTAGAGCTGCCCCAGACCTGAATCCTCACAATATAATCCCCCCTATATGCAGAGGCGCAGGTTATAATCAGATGGACGGAGAGCAGCGAATGAGGGGAGGGGGAGACAGAAAACTGAAACCGCAGCTGAAAACGGTGACACCAATGGGTTAAACGGATGAGTGCTCTTAAATAGGCGGAGCTACAACGAATTTGAAATTCCCGCTCAGTGGTGACGGTTTCTTCTGTCCCTTTTCTGTAACACGTGCTCCTGCCTTCTTTACAGTTTGTCCTGCTGCTGTGGGGTGAGCTGACTGCCGATCTCCGGGGAATGCTGTAACTGTCACTGATCTGTTATGTGAATACAGATAACGCCGGGGTGTATAATCCAGTACAAGTGTCTTCTTCCGGGATTAACACCTTACTGGCCGATACCGCTCCACATGTGTTCTCACACATGAAGCGACTTCACCCCCACATCCTCGTGGAATATTCAAGGTGATGGGGCACATCTACACTTTACCCACAGATCTAGTGTCGCATGATTGTGACCCTTTTAGTGGGGAAATTTGTGGCAGGAAATTGCTGGTTAGTAGCCGCATTAAGTGTTATGTGAAAACCCGGTCTATCTACTCACAGCAAAGACAAATTTCCACCCTCGAAAGAACAAGACCCTCCATCCCCTGTATATATTGCGTTGTATACACTATAGAATTGTGAGACCAGTAAAGCAACCGCTGCCCCATCTCCACATGTCAGCTCTGGAGCAGATCAGCCCATTCATTTCATCAGCAAAAACACTAGTGCATGCCCTCATCATCTCCCGCCTTGACTACTGCAACCTCCTGCTCTCTGGCCTCCCAACACTCTTGCACCCCTCCAATCTATCCTAAACTCTGCGGCCCGCTTAATCCACCTCTCCTCTCGCTACTCCCCAGCCTTGCCACTCCCTTCACTGGCTTCCCCTCACCCAAGGACACAAAACATTACCCATGACATACAAAGCCATCCACAACCTGTCTCCTCCCTAGTCTCCCGGTACCTACCTGCACGCAACCTCAGATCCTCACAAGATTTCCTTCTCTGCTCCTCTAATCTCCTCTTCCCACAATCGTGTACAAGATTTCTCCCGTGTATCCCCCATACTCTGGAACGCTCTACCGCAGCACATCAGACTCCCCCCTACTGTGGAAAGCTTCAAGAGGAACCTCAAGACCCACCTCTTTCAAGCAGTCTACAACCTACAATAGCCCTCAGTCCAGTAGACCACTGCACAACCAGCTCTGTCCTCACCTATTGTATCCTCACCCATTCCCTGTAGACTAAGCCCTCGCGGGCAGGGTCCTCTCTCCTCCTGTACCAGTCTGTTTTGTACTGTTAATGACTGTTGTAGGTATACCCTCTTTCACTTGTAAAGCACCATAGAATAAATGGCGCTATAATAATAAATAATAATACCCTGAATATCTGCTCTATAAGAAACGCAGCACAGAAGTGCGGATCGTACAGGAATCTATACACAGCCTGGTGCTTCTGTTAAACACGGGGAGAAGTGCTGACATCGGCCGATATCGGCAGCCTCAGCTCTGATGAGGAAAACGTGGTGGCTCTTAGAAGAGCCTTTGTGTTGTGGATGATGCGGGATCAGTGGCGCTCACTTGCTCTTCTTGCCGCTCTCGGTCTTCTTGGGCAGCAGCACGGCCTGGATGTTGGGCAGGACGCCTCCCTGGGCAATGGTCACCCCACCCAGCAGCCTGTTCAGCTCCTCGTCATTGCGCACAGCCAGCTGCAGGTGCCGGGGGATGATGCGGGTCTTCTTGTTGTCCCGGGCAGCATTGCCGGCCAATTCCAGGATCTCAGCGGTCAGATACTCGAGCACAGCGGCCAGGTAGACCGGAGCGCCGGCGCCCACTCTCTCGGCGTAATTGCCCTTGCGGAGAAGCCTGTGCACACGACCGACCGGGAACTGCAGTCCTGCCCGGGATGAGCGGGTCTTGGCCTTAGCGCGGGCCTTCCCTCCTTGTTTGCCGCGTCCAGACATCGCTCTGATCTTCTCTCCAACAGCTCAAAGAAAACACAATTCTTGTGCGATGTCAGTGCTGGTTCCTCATTCGCTTTTATCAGGTGCTGCCCCGCCCTCCCTTCTCACCATTGGATGGATCTAAAGCCTCTTGTTTAGTGAAGACACCAATGAGATGCAGCGGGCGCAGCCTATGACACTCCCAGATGTCACAGATTGCGCCCGCTGTGCAGACGACTGTATATATCATACACACTGCTGTATACACTGAATTTAAATAAAACGGAAATAAATACAGTTTTAGAAACAAAACTACATATTCATACATTTTCTTTGGTTTTTAACTTTAGAAAAGCTCTTTTGCTTTTTTGGGGTTCAGCACGAGCCTAGTTTTGCTCTATCCTTCTTGAACTTCTAATGTAAAGAGAGGGAGGGCACTACCCCATAATATGGGCTCACTTATGGCAGAAAGACTAATTCAGAAAGAAAAGCAAGGAAAGAATGCCATACAACAAGGATCACCATGCATAACTGTAAAATAACAATCTGTATAAAGTGTAGAACACATGACACAACAAATGAGTAACAAAATTTTTTTCCAAATGATGCTTGGTGTCCCTTATCAACAGATAAATAGAATAAAAGTGTGTGTATATATAGATATAGCCAGCTACAAATTTGTACAAATTATACTCCAACAGACCATGCAATAGTGCCTGCTAATAGCAAATGTGGTATTATATAGCGCATTTTGCCCTTATGTGCTTCTAATGGTTTCTGACCAAGTGTTTTGTTCTCCGGGGACTTGACTTATCTCCATCTTGCTTCTCGCCTATAGATGGTCTGTATTACATGCATTTTTACCTTGCAACTGCTTATCGCTCACTTGAGCAGTTTTTAATGTACATTGCCGTCATTATTTATCTCAGTTCATAGGGGTCAATAGCACCTACAGATATGCATATTGGTTTTATTGGAATTATCCAATGGGGTGCTCTGCATGAAGCGGGAAAACGAGCAGCAGAGTATAACTCTCCTGCTCTCTGCGCTGCTCCTCATCACATCTGTTCTCCTCTATACTGAGCTATGGCCAGAACTAAGCAGACCGCTCTTAAATCCACCGGAGGGAAAGCTCCCCGCAAGCAGCTGGCCACTAAGGCCGCCAGGAAGAGCGCTCCCGCCACCGGCGGAGTGAAGAAGCCTCACCGCTACCGGCCAGGCACAGTCGCTCTCCGTGAGATCCGCCGGTACCAGAAGTCCACGGAGCTGCTGATCCGTAAGCTTCCCTTCCAGCGCCTGGTAAGAGAAATCGCCCAGGACTTCAAGACCGATCTCCGCTTCCAGAGCTCGGCCGTCATGGCCCTGCAGGAGGCCAGCGAGGCTTATCTGGTGGGGCTGTTTGAGGACACAAATCTGTGCGCCATCCACGCTAAGAGGGTCACCATCATGCCCAAAGACATCCAGCTGGCCCGCCGCATCCGTGGGGAGAGGGCCTAGATCTGTCCTGCACCCCGAGTACAACACAAAGGCTCTTCTCAGAGCCACTACATCCTCCTCATCAGAGCTGGTGCCGCTTATATCCGCCATTATGTTCCGTACTAGTGTCTGCACCAGACGGTTTATATAGCAATGTCGGTATCTACATCCATCCTCCATTACTGCGATTACTGCGGAGCTGGAAGTCAATGCGGGAAATAATCGGTTTGATCTTGGTCCATATCCCTGAGATCAGACACGTGCGGGCAGTGAGTGATACAGTAAATTTCACCCATTAATGTAAGATTGTAAGTGACCGCCTGTGTGCGCAGGTACATAGCGGACTACAGCTTAGATCTGTCCTGATCACCTCAATATCAGTCTTATCACAAAGTTCACTTTGAAGAGCTGATCCTTCACATCTGCCTGTTATTTTCCTCTTAGTCCTTTTGTTCTACAAAGTCTTAACAATTGTAGTCACACAACCATAAAGTCATTCCATGAAACAATAAGCATTGATAAAGAATGTACTACAATGCAGGAGGAATTTATTTTTTTTTTTTGCAAAAAAAAAAAACGGGATTACATACCTAACCATAATAGACTTTAAATCAATGCAGGGATAACGTCCCAGCAGTGCAAGGGTTTGGATCTAGCAACAAAACTGCTACACACCTGCTTAATTACATGAATGGTATATAGGTAAGTACTACCCTTCTAAAAAAAAAAAAAAGTCATAATTGCACCCATTTCATCAAATACTAAGTATTGTTTGACAAACAAAGCCATGCACAACCTTCCTTACATCTGTGACCTAGTCTCCCGGTACCTACCTGCACGCAACCTCAGATCCTCACAAGATCTCCTTCTCTGCTGCTCTCTTATCTCCTCTTCCCACAATCGCATACAAGATTTGTCCCGTGCCTCCCCCATACTCTGGAACGCTCTACCCCAGCATAACAGACTCTCCCCTACCGTGGAAAGCTTCAAGAGGAACCTCAAGACCCACCTCTTCCAACAAGCCTACAACCTACAATAGCCCTCAGTCCAGTACACCACTGCACAACCAGCTCTGTCCTCACAAATTGTATCCTCACCCATTCCCTGTAGACTGTGAGCCCTCGCGGGCAGGGTCCTCTCTCCTCCTCGGGGGCAGGGTCCTCTCTCCTCGGGGGCAGGGTCCTCTCTCCTCCTATACCAGTCTTTTTTGTACTGTTAATGATTGTTGTACGTATACCCTCTTTCACTTGTAAAGCGCCATGGAATAAATGATGCTATAATAATATATAATAATATAAAGTTCTGCAAAGCAGCGGAATATTTTTGCAAAAAACCGGGATTAAATACCTAAACATGATAGGATGAACAGAATAGACTCCCCTCACTTCTGGTCTGATGACGCCTGCTCTGTGACACGCAAAATGCGGTTACCCCAGAAGAGGGCTCCAGACCCTTGCACTGCTGGCACTTTATCCCTACATTAATTTACATTCTATTCTGTCTTGGTATGTAATCTTTTTTTTTTTTTTTGCAAAAAAATCCTTCAGCATTGCAGCACTTGTCAATACTTAATATTTGATGAAATGACTGTATGTTTGTAAATACAACTTCTTTTTTTTTTTTTTTTAAACAAGGCAGTACTAATTGTTTAAGTTTGTAGGGATGTTGTTAAAAGATCCAGACCCTTGCATTGCTGGCACTTTATCCCTGCATTGATTTAAACAGTTTTTTTTGGTATGTAATCCCTGTTTTTTTTTTATTTAAAAAACCTTCTACATAGTATTACTTTTTATATCAATAATTATTATTTGCTGGAATGGCTACATGGTTGTGACTACAATTGTTATGAATTTGGCAGCAGGGTGATACTTACCCATATATAATTACACAGGTCTGTAGTGGTTTTTTTCCTGCCAGAAGTCTTGCATCTGTCATCTTCCCGTATTTAACTCATTACTGGCCAAGTATCGGCCGATCCCGCTCTACAATAGTACCCGTTCCCCTGACATATGGCGACTGTGAGAAGAACGGGTATTATTGACTTTGCAAGTAATTGCTGTTAAGCTGATCACTCTTTATGACATTCTGGAGTATATGCAAATTGCCATTAGAAAAACTTAAGCAGTAGACTTTGTAAAAATTAATATTTGTAGCATTCTCAAAACTTTTGGCCATGACTGTATATGCAAGGGAAATCCGTGCAGCTTCGGTGCAGCTGTAATATTAGGCAATGTTCTTGTTGCTTTTCCAGGTTTGAGTTGTCTGGGACTGCTGTATATACATCACAGGGGAGGGTGGGGAGGAATATAGATCACTGGGGAGGCTGGGGGCATAGACATCACTGGGGGGTACATACATCATTGATGGGGAGCACAGACATAGCTGGGGGGGGGGCATAAACATTGCTGGGGAGGGCTGGGAGGAATATACATCACTAGGGAAGCAGCAGGGCATAGACGTCACTGGGGATACAAACATCACTGGGCAGCACAGACTGTACTGGGGTATATACACATCACTGGGTTGTACAGACATAGCTGGGGGCACAAACATTGCTGGGGTTATATACATAGCCAAGGGCAGACAGCCCTGGGGGATGCCAGAGGGACACAGACAGCCCTGGGGGCACAGAGAATGATGGGAGAGGATGGAGGCACAGACAAACCTGGGGGACGCTGGGGGCACAGAGAAGGATGGGAGAGGCTGAAGGCACAGACAGACCTGGGAGAGGCGCGGGGCACAGAGCTCACTGGGGAGACTGGGGGGAGCACAGAGCTCACTGGGGAGACTGGGGGGGCACAGAGCTCATTGGGGAGACTAGGGGGGCCACGGAGATCACTGGGGAGACAAAACAGATCACTGGAGAGACAGCACAGATCACTGGGGAGACGGCACAGATCACTGGGGAAACTGGGGGGGGGCACAGATCACTGGGGAAAAAGAGGGGCACAGAGCGCTGGGGACACAGACAGACCTGGGGGAGTTTGGAGGCAGTTAGAGAACTGGGGGAGGCTTGGATCACTGAGTGCTGGAGGTGGCTGCAGGCATGGAGAGGAGGAGCTGCCGCGGGGCACAAGGAGCCACCACCGCCGGGCACAGGGAGCCACCACCGCGTACAGTGAGCTGCCACCGCCGGGTACAGGGAGCCACGGCCGGGCACAGGGAGCCGCCACCACCGCCGGGAACAGACCTGGGGGAGGATTGGCAGTCAATCCTCTCCTGTTTGATTCTAGCGCTCCTCACGCCGACCCCACCTACAAAGTATGTCCTCACGTAGGCAGTGCCAGCGTGGGGACGTAGTCTTTCAGGTACAGGAAATGCAGTGTTCAGCATTGAACGCGCTGTGTGGGGTTTTAAAGGGCCAGCAGCCAGCAAGATGCGACTGCAGTCCCCAGGAATCAGCCTGGGGGCCGCAGAATAAGTCTTCGCGGGCCGGAGGTTCCCCACCGCTGCTCTAGCTGTTGATCCACTAGGAATTGATGATGTAAGAGGGAGGATTTTATATGAATAAACCTACAATAAAGCCTCTGATTGCACAGGGCACAGAGCTCCATTGTACAGAGCAGCGTCTCTGTGTCCTTTATTCTAGAGGGAGAGGAAAAGAGGTTTTTTTTCTTCTATTAAAATTACTAAAAATAATCAAAAAAAATAGAATGTCATTTTATTACACTTTTTATAAAATAATAAACATCACAAATCAGCAAATAACATGGACATATTTGGTGTCCCTGTAATCGTAAAGACTTGAACAAGACAGCGATCAGACTATTTATGGGGATTGGTAAATGGCGGGAAAAAAATAGCGCAAATTATTTTTATTTATTAAATCCCATAAAAATGTAATAAAAATGCATCGCTGAGGCCGTGTTCACACGTAGTGTAAATGCTGCATTTTATCTGCAGGTGTCCGCACCACGAAGACAATAACATTCTTCTCTGATTATTGCGTGTTTGCGGTATTTATTATGCATTGTCCCCTTATTTGATACGTTTTGTGTTGATGTGAATCCTGAAGATTATAAAGAAAAAAAAACACCAAATCCGCACAGTTCAGCAGCGACTTCAGACCGAGGACGAAGATTTCATTACGTCTCATCCACTTTGCTTGGACATTTAGTCCGTGTTCACATGTAGTGT
The DNA here is from genome assembly GCF_048569485.1 of Anomaloglossus baeobatrachus. NCBI lineage: Eukaryota > Metazoa > Chordata > Amphibia > Anura > Aromobatidae > Anomaloglossus > Anomaloglossus baeobatrachus. The sequence continues at coordinate 271,377,704 of NC_134359.1, forward strand.
AAATGCTGCATTTTTTTTCTGCTGTTTTTTTGCACACATATTTTGCTGTGTTTAATTGTCCAAGTAAAGTGGATTCCATGAGAACACGCCGCTGATCTCTGCAGTTTTGATGCTTTTTTTCTCTGGAGGTTTCTATGTAGAACTTAAAAAAACGCAGGAAAAAGCCTCTCTACAATAAAAACACTTAAAAACGCAGATTCACATCTGAACCAAAAACGCATTAAATAATGGAGAAAAGGTAGAAAAAATGCAGGAAAAATCAGAGAAGATTGTTATTGCATAGTATAGTGCAGACAGCGGCAGAAACAAAAATAAACAATTGATGCAACGTGTGAACATGGCCTTATAGGCACAAATAAGAAACATGTCATATAGTGACACATAGAAATAAGAAAAATCTGGCTGCTATGACTATTACCGAACAGTCCGGGGCATCTACTGAATGACCCTTACTGCCAAATGGGTGTGGCTAGGGGCGTGGTCAAAATTTGCTGCTGCGCGCAACGCATGATTTGTCCATCTTTCCTTATTTCAAAAGTTGGGAGGTATGCATATACTGCTGTGCACCTTCCATGCTGTCTACATCCTATATTGTACTTTTTACACCCATATAAAGCTTTCATAGTAATATTCAGTGTTACTCCAAACAGTCCAGTATTAGTAGAATATGAAAAGCCCATACAGCGCTGTATACAGCAATATAGTGCGGACAGATCAATCACTCCCGGCCTGAGAAGACTAAATATATGGAGAGAAGGTCTGCACACCAGTGACTATGCAAGGGGAATACATGTAATAGCAGAAACTGCTGTGTGAATACTGACATGAATTTAGTGATTTTTTTTAAGGTTCTTGCACCCAGTTCAGACTTAGAATGGTGTTCCAAATGTTATTTCTTATTCGAGAAGACGAAATAAACCGAATCACCGCGTGTACCGAGAACAAAGAGCGGAAACTCTCAGCCATAAAGCGGGAATTTCAAATTTAACGCTCAGCCAATCAGCAGTCAGTAAGGCTCTGGCTCCGCCCATAGACGCTATGTTAACCTGTTACTGCCCGCGATGTTCCCAGTTTTCTAGTACCCCCCATATAGTACTGTTCTCTCCATACCCCCGTAAATCTCAAAATGGTTGTGTATACTGACATTCCAACTATATAACGCTATATACCGCGTTATTGTGCTGTATAGCCAGTCTCTCCAGTATCAGGCTCTGCTGTAGACAATGTGGTGGCTCTTAGAAGAGCCTTTGTGGTGTGGAGGATGGGAGCAGCGGTGGTGATCACTTGGCGCTGGTGTACTTGGTGACGGCCTTGGTGCCCTCGGACACGGCGTGCTTGGCCAGCTCTCCCGGCAGCAGCAGGCGCACGGCGGTCTGGATCTCCCGGGAGGTGATGGTGTGGCGCTTGTTGTAATGAGCCAGGCGGGAGGCTTCCCCTGAGATGCGCTCGAAGATGTCACCCACGAAGCAGTTCATGATGCCCATGGCCTTGGAGGAGATGCCGGTGTCGGGGTGTACCTGCTTCAGCACCTTGTACACGTAGATGGCATAGCTCTCCTTCCGGCTCTTCCTCCGCTTCTTGCCGTCCTTCTTCTGAGTCTTGGTCACGGCTTTCTTGGAGCCCTTCTTGGCGGCTGGGGCGGACTTGGCGGGATCAGGCATGATGAGACCAGAAAGACCTCGTCACAAGAAAAGAGAATAGTGATCCTGCTCCTCCCAGAGCGGCCGTATTTATAGACCGGCCATGCAAATGAGCACTGATGCCACATCGCTATTCCATTGGATGAAAAAGGCATGTGACTTGTGAAAACGTCATGATCACCGCCCCTGCAGCTCATTGGAGGATCCACAAGTCTCATTTCCATGGCTGACCAGATTCAGTCAATGACAGGAGAGGAGGGCGGAGCAGCCGCTTATAAAACACTCCGGAGCCGCACACGCGTCACATTACAGTTCTTTATCTGCTGATCTTTGGAAACGCAGCGATGTCTGGACGCGGCAAACAAGGAGGGAAGGCCCGCGCTAAGGCCAAGACCCGCTCATCCCGGGCAGGACTGCAGTTCCCGGTCGGTCGTGTGCACAGGCTTCTCCGCAAGGGCAATTACGCCGAGAGAGTGGGCGCCGGCGCTCCGGTCTACCTGGCCGCTGTGCTCGAGTATCTGACCGCTGAGATCCTGGAATTGGCCGGCAATGCTGCCCGGGACAATAAGAAGACCCGCATCATCCCCCGGCACCTGCAGCTGGCTGTGCGCAATGACGAGGAGCTGAACAGGCTGCTGGGTGGGGTGACCATTGCCCAGGGAGGCGTCCTGCCCAACATCCAGGCCGTGCTGCTGCCCAAGAAGACCGAGAGCAGCAAGAAGAGCAAGTGAACGCCGCTGATCCGCATCATCCACAACACAAAGGCTCTTCTAAGAGCCACCACATCCTCCTCATCAGAGCTGGTTCCGCTGATATCGACCGATGTCTGAACTTATCGGATTGTCTGATAGAACAGGAGCACCAGGCGGTGTATAGATATATGTGCTACCCGCACTCCTGTGCTGCGTTTCCTACAGAGCAGATGTTCAGGGCGTGAAATGAATGGGCTGATCTGCTCCAGAGCTGACATCATGTGGCGATGGAGCAGCGGTTGCTTTTCAGTTGGCACAATTCTATAGTGTATACAGCAGCGCTCAGTATATACAGGGGAGGGAGGGTCTTGTGCTGAGGACAGAGATTTATTGTCTTTGCCGTGAAGTGGAGACGCCGGGTTTTCATATAACTTAGTGCGGCTACCTAGAAGCAATCTTACAGAAGTCACAAACTTCCCCGCTAAATAGGGTCACAGTCATGCGCAGCCGGAACTATGGATACAGGTAGATCTGCCCGATCACCTCGTATGTTCTAGCAGGATGTGGGCGCTGCAGGGGTTTGGGGGGGTACAATAATACCCGTTCTCCTCACAGTCGCCATATGTCAGGGCAACGGGTACTGTTGTAGAGCGGGATCGGCCGATACTTGGCCAGTAATGAGTTAAATACGGGAAGGAGACACTGGTACTGGACTATACACCCCGGACTTATCTGTATTATCAGACACATGACAGATCAGTGACAGTTACAGCATTCCCCGGAGATCGGCAGTCAGCTCACCCCACAGCAGCAGGACAAACTTAAGACGGCAGGAGCACGTGTCACAGAAAAGGGACAGAGGAAACCGTCACCACTGAGCGGGAATTTCAAATTCGTTGTAGCTCCGCCTATATACACGTCATGTCATTAAGAGCGCTCATCCGTGTGTTAACCCTTTGGTGTCACCGTATTCAGCTGCGGTTTCAGTTCCTTTTCAGTCTCCGCTGCTGTGACCCTCCTGCCGTTATTGTGAACATCCCCCAATCGCTGCTCTCCGTCCATCTGATTATAGCCTGCGCCTCTGCATATAGGGGGGATTATATTGTGAGGATTCAGGTCTGGGGCAGCTCTACAATACTCCGGATACAGCGCAGTCCTGTCCTCCAGACCTGCTGCCCCCGCACACGGTGATCGCGCTGGATGGAGGATGAGCCGCCATTATTATTCTGAAGGGTTATCATTAATCTTCGGTGGCCGCCATCGATCCGAGACTAAAGTGCCCAAGACGCGGTGATTACACAGGAGTTTATAAACCCGGTACAGTTCGTCCATCTATCCAGCTGCCTCATACAGCGTTATTCCCGGTGAATATTCGCTGCACCCGATCACCCACACGGGTCTGCTCCTATAAATATCATTAAGCGGCATTAACACATTCATCTCACAGCAGAACTTAGCTTCTTACTCTGTAGTGACCGCAGCACAGCAGGATATGGACTGTGCTCAGATATCTCCATATTCGGCTATACCACCCCCATCATGTACCCCGGTGTTACATGATCAGCCACATGATAGATCAGTGAGAGCGAACAGCATTCACCAGGGCACAGGAGATCCGCCCTCCGCTCACCCCACAGCAGCAGGACATTGTAGCCTTTCAGGTAGATGTGGGTGGCTCTGAAAAGAGCCTTTGGGTTGTCAGAACAGAGCAGAATTAACCTCCGAAGCCGTAGAGAGTGCGGCCCTGGCGCTTCAGCGCGTACACCACGTCCATGGCGGTGACGGTCTTCCTCTTGGCGTGCTCGGTGTAGGTGACGGCGTCACGGATCACATTCTCCAGGAAAACTTTCAGGACTCCGCGAGTCTCTTCGTAGATGAGGCCGGAGATGCGCTTGACGCCTCCTCTGCGGGCGAGACGGCGGATGGCGGGCTTGGTGATGCCCTGGATGTTATCACGGAGCACCTTCCTGTGCCGCTTGGCGCCGCCTTTCCCGAGACCTTTTCCTCCTTTACCGCGACCAGACATCTTCAAAGCAGATAGAACAGAACAAGTGATGAACGGCCGCCGACTCCTCCTTTATATACAAAGTGGTCGAACCAGAAGGAGAACTGACGAGATGACGCATGTTTTTACTGGATGAAAATTAGCTCCTCCCCTTCTTCTGCTGATTGGCTGAACACAGAACTGTTAGGGATTTTGAATTTCCCGCTCTTTGTGCTTCTTTTCAGCTTCCACTATAACTTCTTTCTCTGTAAGAAGAATTATCCCAAATACAGTCCAGAGATAAAATCTACTGATGTGTTATGCAACCACTTTTCCAGATGAGGATGGAATAATCTAGTCAATGAAAGTCATATTTGGAGAAATAATTTGGGATTCAGAAGTAAAAGTGAATAATTTTTAATAACTTAAATATAAAACCACAACAAATCAGTCATCATTGATTACAGCGCAAAGGTTTCAAAAAATAATCACTGAGAAAGTTCAGAATAATTCTGAAAATGCAACTGAGCCTGAAAGAGAATCCACTTTCACCTGTTACTTGCAGAAGGCCGGCACCAGTTTTCTTACTATCTGCCAATGTGTGTAAAGTGCTATGGAATTAATAGCGCTATATAAATGAATAAAATTATTATTATTATTATTACTACTACTCTTATCATCTACCTCAATTCTTCATTTAACCCCTTCACAACCGGCCGATTTTGCATTTTCCAGGGTTGTTTTTTTCACTCCTTTTATTCTGAGAGCTGTAACTTTTTTATTGTTTGGTCAATCTTGCCATGTGAGGGCTTTTTTTTTTTTTGCAGAACCAGCTGTACTTTTAAATTAAACCATGAGGTTTTACCATATAATGTACTGCAAAACGGCAAAAAATATTCCAAACGCAGAAAAAATCCCCAAAAAATCCAATTGCACTTGAGATATTTTATTCCCTGTGTTCCCTAGATGGTAAAACTGATGTGTGGGTGTGATGCCTCAGGTCAGTGCGAGTTTGTAGACACCAAACATGTATAGGTTTACTTTTATCTAACGGGTTATAAAAAAGATGTTTGTCCATAAAAGGCGTACTTTTTGCGCCATTTTTCACGACCTGTAGCGTTCTCATTTTTCGGGATCGTTGGCTCTATGACAGCTTATTTCTTTCTTGCGTCTCAAGCTGATGTTTTTAACGGTAGCATATTTGTGCAGTTGGTACGTTTTAATCGCCTGCTATTGCATTTTGCCCCAAATTTGCGGTGACCAAAAAAAGTAATTTTGGCGTTTGGAATTTTTTTCCCCTGCGCCATTTACAAATCAGAATTGTTGATTTTATATTTTTATAGAGTGAGCATTTCTGAATGCGAGGATACCAAATGAGTGTATATATTTTTTATTTTTTTAACCCTTTAATTTTCAATAAGGCAAAAAGGGGGTGGTTTGAAATTTTTTTTTGGTATTTTTTTTCATTTTTGAAAACTTTTCCTTTTACTTTTTTTTATTCATTTACTGTTCTCCCTAGGGGGCTAGGCTATGAGGTTCAGCAGTCTGATCGCCCGTTCATTTCTCCAGATCACAGCTACACAGCTAAGATCTGCAGAAATATTCACCTCCTGTTACTGCCAGCAGACGGCTGGGTGAAACAGGAAGTGAGTCATGTGAGCTACAGGAGACATCACATGACCCTGTACTACCCTGACAACCATCGGCTCCATGTGATCACGTCACGTGACTCCTATATGTGACCAGTGTGTAAAGTATTACCTTGACCGCGATTTAAAGGGCGGTGTCAGCAGTCGGCAGGGATTTAACACTAAGACCGCTAGGACGTAATTTCACTTCCCGCAGTCGTTATTAATTGTTCCTTTGAGCACCTCACCAGATATAATCTGACACTGAATGTATAGTGACAATGGCTGCGCTGCCCAGCAACATAAGTGGCCATCAGTGTGGTGTAACCACATATACCTCCGAGACTACTGCGAACACATACAAGAGGCTAAAGCAGGGGTGGGGAACGTTTTTTCTGTCGGGGGCCATTTGGAAATTTCTACAAACCTTCGGGGGCCGCACAAAACTATCAACTTGACAATTACCCTAATATATTTGGTCAAACAATTAACTCACTGTGGGTCTGGAGCTTCTACTCTTTGGTGCAGCTGTAATATTAGGCGATATTGATCTTGATGCTTTTCACATCTGCTTTTCCAGGTTTGAGTTGGCTGGGGCTGCTGTATATACATCACAGCGGAGGGTTGGGAGGAATATAGATCACTGGGGAGGCTGTGGGCCTAGACATCACTGGGGGGTACATACATCACTGGGGATACATACATCATTGATGGGGAGCACAGACATAGCTGGGGGGGGGGCAAAAACATTGCTCGTAAGGGCTGGGAGGAATATACATCACTAGGGAAGCAACAGGGCATATACATTACTGGGGGTACATACATCACTGGGCGGCACAGACTTCACTGGTGGTATATATGTGTCACCCTGGACAAGCCAGGGGCCACAGGTAACAACACCACCACACCCCACACTCCCTGTAGGCACATCGAGGTCAGAACACAAAATCCTTGTTGCCCTCCCCAGGGGCTGATGTCCACACCAGGGGGTGGAGCCAGGCGGTTGGTCTCCACCCACCAAGGAGTTCACAGTCCTGGAGGAGGGAAAACACAGGCAGTTAGAGTGAAGCTAGGGAAGTGAGAGGAGAGTCTAGTTTTGAGGTAAAAGTGGAAGGAGCAAAGTAGAAAGAGAGCAGTAGTGAAGTGACAGAGAAAGAGCCTGAAGTTGGTCCGGGTGTGTGGCCCGGACAGAGCAGCAAGGTTGGCAGACAATGGTGACCGTCTGCAGTGGAGGCCGATTGGAGTCTGCCGTAAGGACCGTGGACGGGTGGTGACCCGGCGGTACCGGACCGGCATACAAAGAGAAGCCAGCACCATTGGCAGGGGCCTTTCGGATCCCGGCAAGGCTTGGAGTCGCCGTGAATTTGCCAAATCCGTTAGTGAAGGGGACCTCCGGGTTTCCAAACAGCCAAGTCCCGATAGAAGGCAACCGTCCAGCCGAGAAGGGGAGACACCGCCACCGCCAAGGGCAACCGTTTCCCAGGGCCAGCGCCTGCGGGCAAAAGGGGCTCCTCCGGCCTACATCCCAGTCGGGGAGCGGGTTACTGGTGGGAACCCATCGCTACCAACATTGAACTTAGGTGCAGGGAGAGACAGTCATCACCAACCTACAGGGAAGAAGCAACCGCAGCCGTCCGAGGGACCTGTCCATCCAGCCGCTTGTTTTACCGTGAAATGTGTCATCATCATTGGGCTGAGTGAGTACCTCCGTGCCGTGCGGCACAGCGCTGCCCCTGCGACCCTGCACCTCATCAGGCCCCGCAACCCGCCTGTCATCCATTCCTACCCCATCACCGGGCCCCGGGACAACCAACCCCCTACCCACGGAGGGGAGAAATAACAACAAAGCTGCTCCCTGTCACCGCTCCCGGGATCCCCGTCCAGAGCAGCGGTGGTGCCCACACAATCACCACAACTGTGGGTGGCATCACGGACAATAAATCCCCAAAACCATTCCCCTTTTCACTCACGGGCGAGGAGCGCCGCTCGAGTCCCCGGGATCCGGCCCATCGCTCAAGCCACCGAGCAGCAGCGGCCGAAGCAGCAGCGGCAGCCAGACCCGAGCAGTTGGAGAGCGCAGCGTCCCCTCCTCAGCCCGCGACATATACACATCACTGGGTTGCACAGACATAGCTGGGGGGCACAAACATTGCTGGGGTTATATACATAGCTGGGGGCAGAAAGCCCTGGGGGATGCCAGAGGGACACAAACAGCCCTGGGGGCACAGAGAATGATGGGAGAGGCTGGAGGCACAGACAAACCTGGGGGACGCTGGGGGCACAGATGGCACAGAGAAGGATGGGAGAGGCTGAAGGCACAGAAAGATCTGGGAGAGGTTCGGGGTACAGAGATCACTGGGGAGACTGGGGGGGCACAGACCACTGGGGAGACTGGGGGGGGTACAGATCACTGGGGAGACAGGGGGGGCACAGATCACTGGGGAGACTGGGGGGGCACAGATCACTGGGGGGGCACAGATCACTGGGGAGACTGGGGGGGCATAGATCACTGGGGAGACTGGGGGGCATAGATCACTGAGGGGGCACAGATCACTGGGGAGACTGAGGTGGCACAGATCACTGGGGGGGCACAGATCACTCGGGAGACTGGGGGGGGCACAGAACACTAGGAAGAAAGAGGGGTAAAGAGCACTGGGGGTACAGAGCGCTGGGGGCAAAGACAGACCCGGGGAAGCTTGGAGGCAGTTAGAGAACTGGGGGAGGCTGGGATCACTGAGAGCACGGAGTGCGCTGCCGGCGGGCACAGAAAGGAGCAGGCGCCGCTGGGCGCAGAGAGCCACCGCCGCCGGGCACAGGGAGCCGCCGCCGGGCATAAGGAGCCATCGCCGGGCACAGGGATCCGCCGCAGCCGCCGGGCAGAGAGAGCCGCCGCCGGGCACAGTAAGACCTGGGGGATGATTGGCAGTCAGTCCTCTTCTGTTTGATTTTAGCGCACCTCACGCCGATGCCACCTACAAATTACGTCTTCACGTAGTTAGTGCCAGCATGGGGATGTAGTGGGGTTTTAAAGGACCATCAGCCAGCAAGATGTGGCTGCCGCTCCAGCACTGCAGTCCCTGGGAATCAGTCCGGGGGCCACAGAAAAAGTCGTCACGGGCCGCACACAGCCCGTGGGCCGGAGGTTCCCCACCCCTGGGCTAAAGCATTAATAATACTAATAATATATAAGTTTTATCTATATCGCACCAGCATATCCCATTGCACTTCACAATTAAGCAGAGACACGTACAGGCCTCTATAGGGAGGAGCACACAGGGCATTCACCCCAGCGTCAGTCGGCAGCCTCTTGATGCGGTTTTCCAAGGTGTCGTCACAGCTGCTTGATTTTGCCATCCCCAGGAGTGGTATTAGGCCGTTCTCTGAATCGCTTGCCTTCATACCTATTCACGTTAGTGACAATTTGCTTTACTAGCACACTTGTCTCAGTCTGGCCAGTCCTCACTATTACCCGTAGATGTGGCTACACGGCAACTCCTTACTAGCGATGAGCCACCCCCCTAGTGTTCGAGTTCGGTTCATCGCACGGCGGGTGTGTTCGAACCCCAGTGAAAACAATGGCAGGCAAACACAAACACATTATACATATACACATACAGTTAATAAACATTGCCATTATACTTACAGGTCCCCGCGATGCGTCCTGCACTCTGTCTCCCGCCGCTTCTCCTTCCGATCATCGCTGTACCCTCCCGGTAACCAGCACTGATGATAGGACCTTCCGTGACGTCATAGCATTTGACCAGTCATGTGTGTATTATCTCATTGGCTACAGACTGGTCACATGGCTAGACGTCATGCTAGGTCCTGTCAGTGCATCTCTCCGGTACGCGGTGCTCGTTCGAGTATCTCCGTGTACCGGCGATATGCTTGGGCACATGCTTCGCTCCCCGTTCCTGCATGTCGGCGCTCATTACAGAGTCAGCTCACATGCAGGGACTGGATGCCACAGCCGGTGAATAGCGGCGCCGGGAATCAGGTGATCGGAGATCACCGTTGCTATAGTAACCCGCCTGTCAGGTTACTATTGCAACGGTGGCAGCAGTGACGTCACCGCTTACAACCCGCAGCCTGTGCTCGCTCACTGAGTGATTAGACTGCACGGGAGCAGCAGCGTCCTAATCCCATGCAGTGCGGTCTGATGTAGTAGAGCTGCATGGGTTGAAGGAGAAAGACGACAGAAGACCAGGATTATGGAGGGGTGAGAGGGAGTAATAAACATGGAGTCTCTAAATGTGTCTGTGTATTTATTTCCATTAAAGTATTTTTTCTCTGTGTGGTGTGTTTTTTTTTAACCCATTATTGGAGATGGTTAATGGCCGGGTCAAACTTGCCTGACCTTAAGAATCTCTGGATTAAAACTAGCTAGTAAAACAATGCTAGTATTAACCCTTTATTACCCAGCAAGCCACCCAGCATCAGGGCTGCTGGAAGAGTTGGATACAGCGCAAGATGATGGTGCTTCTATGAAAGCGCTATTTTCTGGGGCGGCTGCGGACTGCAATTCGCAGTAGAGGGGCCCAGAAAGCTCGGGCCAACCTGTGCTGAAGATTCCAATCCCCAGGTGCATAGTTGTACCTGGCTGGACACAAAAATGGGGCGAAGCCCATGTCGGGTTTTTTAATTATTTCATGAAATTCATGAAATAATTAAAAAAAGGGCTTCCCTATATTTTTAGTTCCCAGCTGGGTACAAATAGGCAGCTGGGGGTTGGGGGCAGCCGTACCTGCCTGCTGTACCTGGCTAGCATACAAAAATATGGCGAAGCCCACGTCATTTTTTTGAGGGGGGGGGGGCAAAAAACTCCTGCTTACAGTCCTGGATGGAGTATGCTCAGCATTGTAGTTCTGCAGCTGCTGTCTGCTCTCCTGCATACACTAGTGAATGGAGCCTGCTGAGCCTTGTAGTTCTGCTCCCCCTGTCTCTCCCTCCAGCATACAGTCCTGGATGGAGTATGCTGAGCCTTGTAGTTCTGTAGTTGCTGTCTGTTCTCCTGCATACACTAGTAAATGAAGTATGTGTTACGGGGGAACCGGTAGATTAGGACCAGGGGGTATATATCCCAATCGCCAGTCGGGGCCCACGGTACTCCAGATGGTAATGGAGCTGCTGGCACCCTGTGGGTTAGGTGGAGACTATAGAGCTGGATGGCTCTGAGATAACCCAGGGAACCGGTCACGTGTGTAGGGACACGTCAGACCGGACGACAACCCAGTTAGCGTTTTGGTGGAATTGGCGCAACCCCGACCACGTGTGCAGGGAACACATCAGGTCGGATGGTGAACAGATAGCGTTGACCGAGAAGACCGCCGAGAAGACCGCTGCGATAGCGCCCTGTCGGCCACGTGTGTCAGACGCGACAGACCGAGCGGTCCTCCGATTAGTGTTTCTGGTCACTATGCAAATGGCCACGTGTGTAGAGGACATGTCAGGCCAAGAGATCACATCAGTAGCATTGACTGGGACGCCAAGGAGGATAATAGATTCACACACCTAATCCAGGAACACAGGTGTCTTGGCATGGCAAGCACCGGATGCCTAACCCTACCTACCACTTCCAAACACAGGCTTATGCCGCAATAAGGCTCTAACATGGAGCTGTGCTCTGTCTGAGCAAATGTGAAGACTGCGTGCCTCCATGTTGTCTCCAGCCCTTTTTATAACCTGGGTCGGCCCCAAAGCCAGAGTGGACCACAATGGCATCTCCAGGGTCCAACAGCAGAGTGCCATGTCATCAGCGACGTCACCAGTGGCCTATCTGGAACCGCCACGTCATTGATGACCTCATGGCAGCCACGCCCCAAACACATCACCAGTCATCGTCTGACGACCAAGGTGTCGTGTCATAGGGGCGGGCCTCTGCGAGCCAGTCTCGAGTGGCCACATCATCAGGACACCTGATGTGTGTCGGCCTATCAGAGCCTGCCACCTCCCGGACATGCCCAGTGAGGTCCTTACCGGACCTAGCCTCTGATGCACTAAGCGCCTGAGCATGCTCAGTAGCCTGAACAACAGTCTCGAAAATCAGACTATCTGCCTGAGCATGCTTAGTAGGCACAACACAGGACTTGGACACGGCACGATGTCCAAGTACCTGTGCAAAGAGGCTTTTCGCACTAAGTGTAGGAGCATGCTCAGTAGCCTGAACCAAGGACTTAGCCTCAGAATGGCACTATCAGGCTGAGCATGCTCACTAGGCAAAACAATGGACCTAGACTCTGGCTGGGGTAAATTGGGGCGCGCATGCGCACTGGCCACCTCTCCACACTTAGACGTGGAGGAAGAAGCAGCCAGCTGGATGACCCGAGGCATGGCCAAAAACGGTAGCCGACGCCTGGGCGCAACAGGAACCGCAGCAGGCTGCTTGCGGCTATGGCGGTGCCGATTCGTAAGAGTATGTTGAGCGTTGCAGTTCTGCTCCCCCTTCCTCTCCCTCCAGCATACAGTCCTGGATGGAGGATGCTGAGCCTAGTAGTTCTGCAGCTGCTGTCTGCTCTCCTCCATACTGACAGACAGCAGACCACAGCTGCAGAACATCAAGGCTCAGTATACTCCATCCAGGACTGTATGCAGGAGTTTTTTGCCCTCCAGAAAAATTATTTTTGTATGCTAGCCAGGTACAGCAGGCAGCTACGGGTTGCCCCCAACCCCCAGCTGCCTATTTGTACCCGACTGGGAGCCAAAAATATAGGGAAGCTCTTTTTTTTAATTATTTCACGAATTTCATGAAATAATTAATGAAAAAAAAATGAAGTGGGCTTCGCACAATTTTTGTGTCCAGCCAGGTACAACAAGGCAGCTGGGGATTGCAATCCATAGTGCAGGGTGCCCAAGCTTTCTGGGCAACCCTGCTGTGAATTGCAGTCGGCAGCCGCCCCAGAAAATGGCGCTTTCATAGAAGCGCCATCTTCTAGCACTGTATCCAACTCTTCCAGCTGCCCTGGTGATGGGTGACTCGCTGGGTAATAATAGGGTTAGGGCTAGCTGTATATGATCAACTGGCACTAAGCCCGAAATTCATGGTGTCACGCCAATATTAGACAAGGCCACCATGAATTTCTAGTACAGATAAAAATAAAACACAACATACAGAAAAATATTTTTATTAGAAATAAAACACAACCTAATTAGTGACTCAATCTTTATTGAAATAAAGAACCCCCCTCCGCAGTAATCCTGCTGGAGAGAGGGAGAGAGATTCCCCTTATGGCTGAGTATACACAAGAGGGTGCTATCACACCAGGCGCACATGCAGAATAGCAACCCCAGCTCCTACCATCATAAAGATCTGCTGAGCCAGAGCAAGCCAGGAACCCCGGCAGCCAGTCCAGCCAAAGTCAGCAACACACGCTGACAAAAGCCCAAATCAAAGAGATCTCTGAGAGTTGCAAGATGCAATACATAGAGGACTGGAAGAGTGAATTAGAGAACTCCCAGAAACTCCCCATCTACCGGTCACTGCGGAGGGACTACACTCTGGCCCCATATCTGGAAAGGTTACGCCACCCCAAAGACAGGTAGACACTGAGCCTGTACAGACTGAGTGCCCACAGCCTAGAGGTGGAAACAGGGCGGCACCGACAGACATACAAGCCACGGGAGAACAGACTGTGCCAGCACTGCCAGCAGAGGGCTCTGGAGGACGAGGCACATTTCCTGCTGCACTGTAACAAATACTCAGCAGTGAGGGCCTCCTACTTCCAGAAACGTACCACTCATAACCCGGACTTTCCATCCATGGACGAGGAGAGGAAACTCTGCATCCTACTGGGGGAAGAGGAATCAATGGTGGAGATCGCCGCCCAATATGTCACCACATGCCATAAGCTGAGGGGAACATAAGGCACCTAAAAGGACTTTCAGAGCCCAAATTTTGCCCCCAACTCCCCATAACCTTGATCCCCTCCCACCACACGTACTGTATTTCTCTTACTTTTGCAACACTAATTGTATTATGGTCCTGCCAATAAAGCATATTTAAATTTGAAAGAGAGAGAGAAGACAGAGAGAAACACGCAGGCACTACCGCCCCCATCATCATCCCCGCACACACCCCGACACTACCGCACTCATCATCCCCGCACACACCCCGGCACTACCGTCCCCATCATCATCCCCGCACACATCCCGGCACTACTGCACCCATCATCCCCGCACACATCCCGGCACTACCGCACTCATCATCATCCCCGCATACACCCCGGCACTACCGCAGTCATCATCATCCCCGCACACACCCTGGCACTACTGCCCCCATCATCCCCGCACACACCCTGGCACTACTGCCCCCATCATCATCCCCGCACACACCCTGACACTACCGCACTCATCATCCCCGCACACACCCCGGCACTATCGCCCCCATCATCATCCCCGCACACATCCCAGCACTACTGCACCCATCATCCCCGCACACATCCCGGCACTACCGCACTCATCATCATCCCCGCACACACCCCGGCACTACCGCACCCATCATCATCCCCGCACACATCCCGGCACTACTGCACCCATCATCCCCGCACACACCCTGGCACTACTGCCCCCATCATCATCCCCGCACACATCCCGGCACTACTGCACCCATCATCCCCGCACACACCCTGGCACTACTGCCCCCATCATCATCCCCGCATACACCCCGGCACTACCGCAGTCATCATCATCCCCGCACACACTCCGGCACTACTGCCCCCATCATCATCCCCGCACACACCCCGGCACTACCGCAGTCATCATCATCCCCGCACAAATCCCGGCACTACCGCACCCATCATCATCCCCGCACACACCCCGGCACTACCGCACTCATCATCATCCCCGCATACACCCCGGCACTACCGCAGTCATTATCATCTCCGCACACACCCCGACACTACCGCACTCATCATCATCGCCGCACACACCCCGGCACTACCGCACTCATCATCATCCCCGCACACACCCCGGCACTACCGCACTCATCATCATCCCCGCATACACCCCGGCACTACCGCAGTCATCATCATCCCCGCACACACCCCAGCACTACCGCACTCATCATCATCCCCGCATACACCCCGGCACTACCGCTCTCATCATCATCCCTGAACACACCCCGACACTACCGCACGCATCATCATCCCCGCACACACCCCGGCACTACCGCACTCATCATCATCCCCGCACACACCCCGGCACTACCGCACTCATCATCATCCCTGCACACACCCTGGCACTACCGCACTCATCATCATCCCCGCACACACCCTGGCACTACCGCACTCATCATCATCCCCGCATACACCCCAGCACTACCGCAGTCATCATCATCACCGCACACACAGGCACTGCCGTCCCCATCTTCATCCTCGCACACACTCAGGCACTACCTTAGTGAAGTCTCCGGTGACAGCACGGCTCACTTCAGTTGCTGCATGGAGCTGAAACAGAGCACTCATGTTCTACGGCGCTCCCTGTCAACTTCATGTAGCAGAACGTAAAGCGTCGTGTGGATTACTGCGGGCCTGTATGGGTGTTTGGGGGATTGATAAAGAGGTAAAAGAGGGGGGGTTTTGTCTTTTATTCCAAATAAAGGATTTTTCGGGTGTATGTGTTTATTTACTTTCATTACAGGTTAATCATGGAAGGTATCTCGGGGAGACGCCTATCATGATTAACCTAACCTTATTACCCCAATTGCCATCGCACCAGGGCAATTCGGGATGAGCCGGGTAGAGTCCCGGGACTGTCGGATCTAACATCTAACCTAGCTTCTTGACGCCCCCGGAAGAAGCTAGGGCGAAACGGCGTTGGGGTGGAGGGACCGTTCACCCAGACCCAGGTCTCATCTACAGTACTATCAGGTAGTTACTATATCATACCTTGGGTTGCTGTGCTTTGCATTATAGGGAGATATGTTACACCTCGTGGCTCTCCTGTTGCAAGGAATGAGGTGGTCCCCCATTCCTTGTCTGCCGCGAGCCCTCCTGCTCAGCAGCACCAAAGGTCTGGGAGACTGCAGGAGTTGCCTCCTTGGAGACGCAGCAGAAGGGTGACACCTAGTGGTTCTCCCCTTGCAAGGAATGGAGTGGTCTCCCATCCCTTGTCTGCCACGAGCCCTCCTGCTCACCATCACAGAGGGTCGGGGAGGTTGCGCAGTGTGCAAAGGATGGATACTCAGGGAAGCAGCAAGACTTCCCTTATCTCTGCACATTGTGAAACCGAGGATCCCGCCTTTATGACCCAGAGGCAGGAAGATGAGTATGTGCCCCACGTGACGTCTTCTGATTCGCTCACTGATATCACACGGCCCGATAACAAGGCTGGTGGTGTGCTGAATCTTGACTGGCCGGGCCAAGACGTCACGAATCCTGATTGGGTCACGTCCATCTCGCGCCCGCCCTTGGGTGGACCTACACCTCCTTAAAAGCTCCCCCTGCCATCATGGCGGCGCGCGACCATCCTTCTATGTTTGGATGTCTAGCAGCGTGCTGCCACGCCACTGCTCAGGCATTATTGTCTTTCGTGGGCTTTGCCCTTGCTGCTCAGGCAGCACCTGGTTTGCAGGCCGTGTTCCTGCCTTGCTGCTCCGGTAGTATCTCCTTTAACAGGCCGTGTTCCTGTCCCAGGTGAGCTCCTCGAGTCTCCACCGGACTCACCTGGTTATTGAAAGTACACGTGCGTGGGCACCTCTGTGCTACCCTCGTGCCATATCCTGTGACTCCTGCTGGCACACGTGCGTAGGCACCTCTGTGCGTCCCCGTGCAACAGGTACACCGAGCCGTGAGATCTGTGCCATACAACCCTCACGGGTTAGGGCGGACCGGTGTACATAGATCTTCTGTGACATTCCAGACGATCACTAGTAGCAACCCGCTCACTCTTTCCTGACCATAGCAGCGGTCCCTTACACCGCACAGTGGACCTTGACCGGCGGAAGCTGTCCATTTCCCATCTTGGCACGCTTCCCCGGGTCCCCCTCGTAACAGAGATATATAATCTGTTATTGGATATTCCTTTTTTTTGGAGGCAGTTCAATTGATTAATATTACAGTGCATGTATAGGTAATTTACCAGCAGCGCTGTTCTATGTGTTTTTGCCCCTATATCTTTATAGCCATGTATTTGGTATTTTTGTACTTCCCTTTTTATATGTAAACCAGCATCTGGGTACTTCAATTGGTCCCTTACAGGATATCTCTGTTTTTTAATATGTATTTTAATTGAATGTAATAAAATTGAATTTTTTAACATGAACCACTGATGTGTTTCCTTAATGGGGGACAAGTTTGTGAGTTGATTTAGTTTACGTTGGAGTGGCATGAATGAATGATCAGGTGGTTGTTGATTAACTTTCTACTAACTGTCTAACGAAGAACTGATTTCCTTTTGTCCACAGATCTCCTCCCACCATGTCCTGGCCCTGATAGTTAACGCCATTCTTTTGTGATCTAGATGCTGCTGGTCACAAATTAGAAAAAACAACATATAAAAATGGTGATGCATTATGTTACTTTAAGACCAATTAGGGCAGTGGTGGTGAATCTACAGTGTACGTTCCAAAGCGGACACTTAGAGCCCTTTTTCTGTGGACAAGCGCGTGTTGTTGCACCAAAACGCTGTGGCTCAGCATTATGATCTTTTCCCATTCCCTCATGTAGATTCCTGGGGACCACAGTGCTCAGGCTGGCAGCCATATTTACGCTCATGAGAAATTCTGGGCTCCGCTCTCAGAGCGATGATCCATAGGAATCCATAGGTGTGGTAAGACATTACGCCATTGAATCATGCTGGAATTCCAGGATTTCATTTTAATTAATAAATTGGTGAATGGGGGAGTCTTTTTCAATTTTTGGTTTTTTTCTGTGTCTGTGCCTTTTTTTTTAACTCTGCTTGCCGAGCTAGTAATGGAGGTGTCTGATGGATGCCTATCCATTACTAACCCATGGGCATGATGTCAGTTGTCAATTCACAGGTGATATTAACCCCAAAAGTATTACCCTGATTACCACCACAATTGGGAAGAGCCGGGTAAAGCACAAAAACTTGCGCATCTCATGGATGCACCATTTCTCGGATGGCTGCAATTTTTAAATTGGGAAGGGTCAAATAAACATGGGATTTCCCAGCCTGATAATACCAGCCCCCAGCTGTCTGCTTTACCTTGGCTGGTTATCAAAATTAGGGTGGAACCCATGCTGTTTTTTTATGTTATGTAAAAAAAAAAAGGTGTGTGATCCTCACTATTTTTGATAAACAGCCAAGGTAAAGCAGACAGATGAGTGTTGAATCCCGGAGTTGCCTGCTTTACCTGCACTGGTTATCAAAAACCCCTGGCGTGAAGCCAGCTGAAATTACACAGCTGACATCAGCCCCAAAAAATATTACTGAAAAAAATGGTGTGGAGTATCCTCTATTTTTGATTATCAAGCCAGGTGAAGCAGACAGCTGGGGACTGGTATTATCAGGGTGGGAAGGTTCATGGTTATTTGGCACTTTCCAGCCTAAAAATATCAATCAGCACCTGCCCCAGAATTGGTGTATCACATTTGATGCACCAATTCTGCCACTTCGCCCCCAGCTCTTCATGATTGCCCTGGTAGTGTGATAAATGGGTTAATGTCTTTTGGGGTTGCCAGATGCTCCACCCCCTGGAAAAGGGTGCACGCATGCTGGAGTATTGAAACCAACGTGTACACAATCTTAAGAGTGGTTTTCTCCAAGACAGTAATGAGACACACAGTGTGCATCGCTCTTCTAGACTTTAAACTCCCGGGGAACATGGAGTTGTCATTGCAGAGGCAACAGCAGCTTAAGTGACAAAAGACTTCTCTTTGAGTTGTGACACGTTTTTAAAACATCCCGTGCACCAGTAGAACAGAGTACAAGACTCTGTAGTTGTGTGTTCTCTGTAGTTATAGGGGTCTCAGAGAAGCCAGGCTACACCTGTAACTCATCCACCTGTTACTGATCAATGATTAAATGAGTTGTCCGACAAAGTAAAAAAAAATGTTTAAGCTAATCTGTGCTGTATTGTCATATAAAACACCCCTAAATTTTTTTTTTGTTTCTAACTTTTGTTCCTCTTGAATTATCCCTTTATTCTCCGCACACACTTTGTTTACCTGCAGCTCAACCAAACATGACATTTTCCTGTGCCAAAGTCACAGTCAGAGCTGTCACTGCCCAGCCTCACTGTCCAGAGCCGCCCTCTGCACATTCATTGGCTGTCAGTATTCTGTCCCAGCACTGACCCCTCATCACTCCAACATTGGAAATAACAGCGCCACATAGGGCTCTGCATGCCCCTCCACATAGGACTCTGCACACCCACCACATAGGGCTCTGCATGCCCCTCCACATAGGACTCTGCACACCCACCACATAGGGCTCTGCACACCCACCACATAGGGCTCTGCACGCCACTCCACATGTCACTCTGCAGTCCCCCATGTCGCTATGCGCCCCTCACACTATCTACTTACCTGCCCCAATGTAGCTCAATAGTGCAATAAACAAAATAAGCCAGATAACCCCTTTAAGCTTGAAATACAGGGCAAGGCCTTGTTTCAAACCCTGTCCCCCATGCTTCACCATTATACTATTTTTACGCTGTGGCATTTAATGCCACTTTTCCTGGTGTCTGCCCCCTTTTTTTGGAAATGTGGAGATGCCAAGTTGGGTCTCCAAGTTGTGTTGTCTGCAGTGGAAGGGGCCTGGGGCGGCTGAGCTGTTGCTGCAGTGGTGGCTGGGACTGGGACTGCGGGCGGAGATGGCATGAAATAATGGCACCCCGAGCTGGCACGTGCAACGATGGAGCTCTCAGTTCAAAATATCATCTACGCACGCACTATTTCTGGCTCATTGAAATCCAAGCAATAGATTTGAGGAAAATGGCTTCTAGAGGTGGCACGTGCGCAGATGATATCTCAACTTATCATTGAGTTGAGAGGTCAATCTGTGCAGGCACCCAGTCTGGGTGCCATTTCTTTGAAGCCCTCACAGCCCGCCTCCGCAACCCCTGCAAAACACCAGAACAACCGAGACACTTTCTGGGAGAGCATCTGGGACACCCACTGCCCGCAGCATCGCCCTGCGTCCTGTGACCCTGCTCAAACACCGTTGCCACCTGCCTCTGGTAAAACACTACCGGATTATAAAAACGGAACCCATTTTTTCACCGTTTTTTTCCTCTAAATTTGGGGTGCGTCTTATAATCTGGTGCATTCTCCAGCAAAAATATGTAATCGCAACAATTGAGAGGTTCTGGGATCTGACTTGTGTCACAAAGGAATGCTGTCGATTGAGTTAATAAGGACACACCAGCAGCTATAGCGATAAAAAAAAAAAAATCTGATTTGGAAGGAAGTACTGGGTTTTATAGAGTACATTTTTTATCTGCTGCACAACTGGAAAAAAAATGCAATAAGTGTTGATCAAACCATCTTCACCATAATAACCGGTGTGGGGCATCATGCTCATAATGGGTAGAGATGGGTTTTTTCCAGTGCAGTAAGGAGAATTCCACTGAGATCTGGTTAATGATTATTAATATTTCTTCATAGAGCTCCAATTCTGATGGAAGTGGGCTGCACACTTTTTTTTTACTTGAATCTTTTGCCCTTCAGATCCGTGATGTCACCTGATCTTTTGTGATCTCATATTCATGTGATAAAAATAGCCATTTTAATTTATTCTCACATTATGTCTCCAACCATGAATTTCACTGATCACATTAATACACAAAGGATCTGGAAAAGAGGTCACATTATTTAGGGAAAATTCATGGGGAAGACGTCACATGTAAAGGAAGCTGCACAGAAGGCTGCAGGAACTCGGCAAAGAGCGGGAAATTCAAACTTCCTCACAGTTCTGTTTGAGCCAATCAGCAAAGGAAAGAGGAGGGGCCATGACGTTGAATTACGGTAGAAAATGCTAATCGTTGCTGACAACGGCGGCATAAATTACTATGAAGGGTTAACATGTGGGCGGAGCTGCAGGCCTGTAACTTACTAAAGATTGGTTAAGGAATTTGAAAATTCCCGCTCAGTGGTGACCTGGAGACAAGAACTGCGCCCACCCCAGTCCCACAGCTACTATCAGACTCCTGGAAAAAATGAAGAAAGGTCTTAGTGGGTGTGAGGAACGGAGCAACAATACAGGGAGCGCAGGTAACATTCAGTGGGGAATGAAAACTCACCACAATCATCACTTCTGCCGCCTACACTTTTAACGGCTCTGAGGGAAGAAGCCCCCACTAACTGCAGACCGAGCAGCGATAACCAGGGGGCATAAGACAGAATGGAAGATATTAGCTCGTCTCGGAGGATGTGGTGGCTCTGAGAAGAGCCTTTGTGTTGTACTCGGGGTGCAGGACAGATCTAGGCCCTCTCCCCACGGATGCGGCGGGCCAGCTGGATGTCTTTGGGCATGATGGTGACCCTCTTAGCGTGGATGGCGCACAGATTTGTGTCCTCAAACAGCCCCACCAGATAAGCCTCGCTGGCCTCCTGCAGGGCCATGACGGCCGAGCTCTGGAAGCGGAGATCGGTCTTGAAGTCCTGGGCGATTTCTCTTACCAGGCGCTGGAAGGGAAGCTTACGGATCAGCAGCTCCGTGGACTTCTGGTACCGGCGGATCTCACGGAGAGCGACTGTGCCTGGCCGATAACGGTGAGGCTTCTTCACTCCGCCGGTGGCGGGAGCGCTCTTCCTGGCGGCCTTCGTGGCCAGCTGCTTGCGGGGAGCTTTCCCTCCGGTGGATTTACGGGCGGTCTGCTTAGTTCTGGCCATAGCTCAGTATAGAGGAGAACAGATGTGATGAGGAGCAGCGCAGAGCAGGAGATTTATACTCTGCTGCTCGTTTTCCCGCTTCATGCAGAGCACCCCATTGGATATTTCATAAAATAACACAAGCTGCCAATAGGGTGTGATGTCCGCGACCAATCATTGCTCACAGGAGGCGGAGCCTGAGGGCCAGTAATCCCGCCCTACAGATGCGGGTGGGGTCTCCGCAGCTCCCCCTTGTGGGTAGTGTATGTATCAGAGCAGCGGGTGTTACAGGAGCCGCCGATGTGCCTGTATTTGTATCTTCCCGCAGAGCTGTACAGCGCCGCTCCTCCTACACATCCTAACGCGGGTTTCTATGTTCCCGGCTCCAAATTCTGATGATGGTGATGCGGGTACATGTGACTTGTAGGCTCCAATCTGCGCTCACAAGGGAGCAGCGACAGAAGAGCTCATTACACGCGCATCACTCCCGCTGCTGTGACCTGCAGGACGCGGCCGGGTGTGATCAGCTGCACACGTGATATGGCGGGAATACAGCGCCAGAGCCGGGGAATAATAACCCTCACTATAGTGACACCAGTGTGCGGGATCCTGTAGATGGCGACACTGTGCGGAAGAATGAAAATACAATGTCCGCTCCTGATCACAGCTCTGCCGGGACAAGGTGTTGGCTCTGAAAAGAGCCTTTGTGAGGAAGTATCAGGGCGGCTGCAGCTTATTTCTTAGCCGCGGGCTTCTTGGCTTTCGCCGCTTTCTTAGCCGGACTCTTGGCAGCTTTGGGTTTTGCCGCCTTCTTAGCCGGGCTCTTGGTCACCTTCTTGGGTTTCGGTGCCGCCTTCTTCTTGGGGCTCTTTGCCGCCTTCTTGGCAGCTGCGGGCTACTTGGCCTTTTTCGGGCTCTTCTTGGCAGCGGTCGGGGCCTTCTTGGGCTTCTTAGGAGATTTGGCCGCTTTCTTGGCTGCAGCGGGTTTCTTGGCCGCAGCTGCTGGCTTCTTCTTGGCCACCTTGTCCTTGGTCTCCTGCTTCTTGTTCAGCTTGAAGGATCCGGAGGCGCCGCTGCCCTTCACCTGGAGCAGGACGCCTTTGGTGACCAGACTCTTGACGCCCAGCTTCACCCGGCTGTTGTTCTTCTCTACATCGTAGCCTCGGGCAGTCAGGACCTTCTTCACGGCGGCCAGAGAGACCCCACTGCGCTCCTTAGAGGCGGACACGGCATTGACAATCAGCTCGGAGACGCTGGGACCGGAGGATTTCTTGCTTTTCTTGGCGGCCCCGGATTTCTTCGGCTGCTTCTTAGATTTGGCGGCCGGTTCGGCGGCAGGAGGAGCGGCGGCTGGTGCGGTCTCTGCCATCGTGTGATGCGGAAATAAAACACAAAAAAATCTGTGATGAAAACACTGAGGCCGGAGCTGGAGGCGTCTGTTCTATATACAGTCTTACTGCGCACTGATTGGCTGCTGAGCTGCACCGTCCTGACCTTCTATTGGCTGACACTGAGCACAGGCCCCGCCTTCTCCCGACCGTGCCAGAGTGAAGCTCCGCTCTCCCCTTGTGCTTCCCTGCCCGGGATAAAAGCCCTTTATCGGCTACAGCCGGACGGGTGAGCGCGCTTTCTCCAGCACTTCCCATCCTCCAACATCTCCACTGAGCGTTTGTAGCCGTCACTAACAGAGAAGCCGGGAAACAGCGGAGAGAAGGTCCCGGGATCATCGCCGCCGTCCTCCCGATCTGCTCATCACTAAGGTGTCCGAGGAAATAAAACTGCTGCGGGAGCTCGTCCTCCTATTCCGGGTCCTTGTTACCACCACGGGGATCTTCACTACAATTTATATCGTACAGGCTGCAGATTATACCATGTGCGGGCGACCTGGAGCTGCTGAGAGCCCAGAAGGGTAACACAGGCGATGGCCTCCGCTGCCTGCACCCCCCTGAGCTGGAATATAAATCTACCCCGTGTGTGCAGCGTATTGGGGTAACCAGGTCTCCACATTAGTAGATCATGCCCATAGGTAGATGAGTGCAATCTCCTGCAGAATATTGTGTCTTATCCTCTGTGAAGCTTTTATCTCTGAGGCCTGTACTGGTGGGAAGAGCTGTGATGAGGCGATGACTTCACAATGAGACTCACTCCATCATCTAAAAGCAGGAAAATCCCTGTGTAATCACGGAAATATTAATTCACGTATGTGAAACAAACTGCTGTGGAAATGGTGAAATACTGAAGAAGTAGCAGAGACACAAAATGCATAACACACACAGCACAGCTGTATATACTGCACAGACTGCACAATCAGCAAACTTATGTGTCCATAATAATAATAGAGCAGTGTATAGAGCATATACAGCAGTGTGTGCATGATATACAGCAGTGTGTGCATGATATACAGCAATGTGTGCATGATATACAGCAGTGTGTGCATGATATACAGCAGTGTGTGCATGATATGCAGCAGTGTGTGCATGATATACAGCAGTGTGTGCATGATATACAGCAGTGTGTGCATGATATACAGCAGTGTGTGCATGATATACAGCATTCTGCGCAGTGTGTTCAGGCTACACGGTAATGTATACACTATATACAGCAGTGCATACATGACATACAGCAGTGTGTACAGTACTGTATACACAGCAGTGTGTTGAAGATATTCAGCAGTATACAATATATACAGCAGTGTGTACAGTATATATAGCAGTTTGAAACGAGGGCTTCTCAATGCGACTCACTCCCCCATCTAAAACAGGAAAAGCCCTGTGTGATCACTGAAATATTAATTCACCCATCTGACACCAACTATTGTGCAAAAGGTAAAATACGGAGGAAGAAGCACAGACCAAAAATGCAGAATTAGCACAGAGCACAGCTGTATACAATGGACAGACTGCACAAAAAGCACATCACACATCAACAGTCTTATTTGTGTCTATAATAATAAAGCAGTGTGCACATTATATGCAGCAGTTTACAGTGTGTACAGAATAGGCAGCAGTATTTCCAGTATATACAGCAGTACATGCAGTGTATACAGTACAATTTCCTCTTATGCGTACTTTCTGCAGACTTGCAGAGAAGAGCACACGGAACATCTTCCTGATGCATCTGTGAACTTTAACAATTCTCTAACAAGTGCTCCGAACGGTGGAAGACTATCTGCTAAAGAGCAGGGAAGGTTTGAAGACATGGAGAAATCTGACAAGGTTCATTATCAACGAGAAATCTAAGCTTACATGACACCAAAAAGAAAGAAAAAAGATGTTTAAGGACCCAAATGCACTAAAGAGACCACCCTCTGCTTTCTTTTTGTTTTGCTCCAACTTCCGTCCTGAAGTGAAAGGAGAGCGGCCAGGTCTGACCATTGGGGACATTGCAAAGAAAGTAGGAGAGATGTGGAATAACATTTCATCAGATGACAAGGTGCCTTAGAAGAAAGCATCCAAAGTGAAGGAGAAGTTCAAGAAGAAAAGCAAGGAAAGAATGCCACAAAACAAGCATTACCATGTAGAACTGTAATATAACAATCTGTATTAGAACACATGACACAAATTAAAAACAATTACAAAAAACATCCAAATGGTGCCTAGGTATCCGTTAGCAATAGATAAATAGATTGAAAGATATATATATATATATATATATATATATATATATATATAAAAAATATATGTCCAACAATGTAGAACAGCTCACTCCTGTGAGCCACCTGGAACCTCAGCTGACCTGGTTAACTCCTTTGTGTCCGGATCAGGATGTAGGAGTCCATCCATACAAATGTGAACAACAACAGAGCAAAGTCCAGCAATAACGTGAGCAATCTAGGATGCTGTTAAAAAAAAATTCTTTCCATTTCCAGAAAGAATTTTTTTTTTTAACAGCATCCCGAATTGCTCACGTTATTGCTGGACTTTGCTCTGTCGTTGTTTTTATATATATATATATATATATATATATATATATATATATATATATATATATATATATATATATATATATATATATATATATATATAATGTATATATATTTACGCAGATCATACTTCAGCAGACCTTGCAATAATGCCTGCTAACAGCAAATATGTGTTTGGTTTGATCCAAGCCAACAAAAGATCAAGATAAGAAGTGCGGGGAAATGTCTATTGTAAATGGGAGTGAACAAAACACCCCATGAATAAATCACGGATAACGGACAAAGACGCTAATTCGCAAAAAAAATCAATATGCATATCTGTAGGTGCTATTGACCCCTATGAACGGAGATAAATAATGACGGCAATGTACATGAAAAACTGCTCAAGTGAGCGATAAGCAGTTGCAAGGTAAAAATGCATGTAATACAGACCATCTATAGGCGAGAAGCAAGATGGAGATAAGTCAAGTCCACGGAGAACAAAACACTTGGTCAGAAACCATTAGAAGCACATATGGGCAAAATGCGCTATATAATACCACATTTGCTATTAGCAGGCACTATTGCATGGTCTGTTGGAGTATAATTTGTACAATTTTGTGGCTGGCTATATCTATATATACACACACTTTTATTCTATTTATCTGTTGATAAGGGACACCAAGCATCATTTGGATTTTTTTTTTTGTGTTACTCATTTGTTGTGTCATGTGTTCTACACTTTATACAGATTGTTATTTTACAGTTATGCATGGTGATCCTTGTTGTATGGCATTCTTTCCTTGCTTTTCTTTCTGAATTAGTCTTTCTGCCATAAGAGACCCCATATTATGGGGTAGTGCCCTCCCTCTCTTTACATTAGAAGTTCAAGACGGATATAGCAAAACTAGGCCCGTGCTGAACCCCAAAAAAGCAAAAGAGCTTTTCTAAAGTTAAAAACCAAAGAAAATCTATGAGTATGTAGTTTTGTTTCTAAAACTGTATTTATTTCCGTTTTATTTAAATTCAGTGTATACAGCAGTGTGTATGATATATACAGTCGTCTGCACAGCGGGCGCAGCCTATGATATCTGGGAGTGTCATAGGCTGCGCCCGCTGCATCTCATTGGTGTCTTCACTAAACAAGAGGCTTTAGATCCATCCAATGGTGAGAAGGGAGGGCGGGGCAGCACCCGATAAAAGCGAATGAGGAACCAGCACTGACATCACACAAGAATTGTGTTTTCTTTGAGCTGTTGGAGAGAAGATCAGAGCGATGTCTGGACGCGGCAAACAAGGAGGGAAGGCCCGCGCTAAGGCCAAGACCCGCTCATCCCGGGCAGGACTGCAGTTCCCGGTCGGTCGTGTGCACAGGCTTCTCCGCAAGGGCAATTACGCCGAGAGTGGGCGCCGGCGCTCCGGTCTACCTGGCCGCTGTGCTCGAGTATCTGACCGCTGAGATCCTGGAATTGGCCGGCAATGCTGCCCGGGACAACAAGAAGACCCGCATCATCCCCCGGCACCTGCAGCTGGCCGTGCGCAATGACGAGGAGCTGAACAGGCTGCTGGGTGGGGTGACCATTGCCCAGGGAGGCGTCCTGCCCAACATCCAGGCCGTGCTGCTGCCCAAGAAGACCGAGAGCGGCAAGAAGGGAAAGTGAGCGCCGCTGACCCCGCATCCTCCACAACACAAAGGCTCTTCTAAGAGCCACCACATCCTCCTCATCAGAGCTGAGGCTGCCGATATCGGTCGATGTCAGCACTTCTCCCCGTGTTTAACAGAAGCACCAGGCTGTGTATAGATTCCTGTACGATCCGCACTCCTGTGCTGCGTTTCTTTATAGAGCAGATATTCAGGGTATTATTATTTATTATTATAGCACCATTTATTCTATGGTGCTTTACAAGTGAAAGAGGGTATACCTACAACAGTCATTAACAGTACAAAACAGACTGGTATAGGAGGAGAGAGGACCCTGCCCGCGAGGGCTCAGTCTACAGGGAATGGGTGAGGACAGAGCTGGTTGCCCAGTGGTCTACTGGACTGAGGGCTATTGTAGGTTGTAGACTGCTTGGAAGAGGTGGGTCTTGAGGTTCCTCTTGAAGCTTTCCACAGTAGGGGAGAGTCTGATGTGCTGAGGTAGAGCGTTCCAGAGTATGGGGGATACACGGGAGAAATCTTGTACACGATTGTGGGAAGAGGAGATGAGAGGAGCAGAAAAGGAGATCTTGTAAGGATCTGAGGTTGCGTGCAGGTAGGTACCGGGAGACTAGGGAGGAGACAGGTTGTGCATGGCTTTGTATGTCATGGGTAATGTTTTGAGTCGTTGGGCGATGGGAAGCCAGTGAAGGGATTGGCAGAGTGGCAAGGCTGGGTAGTAGCGAGGGGAGAGGTGGATTAAGCGGCCGGCCGCAGAGTTTAGGATAGATTGGAGGGGTGCAAGAGTGTTGGGAGGCCAGAGAGCAGGAGGTTGCTGTAGTCAAGGCGGGAGATGATGAGGGCATGCACTAGTGTTTTTGCTGATGAAATGAATGGACTGATCTGCTCCAGAGCTGACATGTGGAGATGGGGCAGCGGTTGCTTTACTGGTCTCACAATTCTATAGTGTATACGACGCAATATATACAGGGGATGGAGGGTCTTGTTCTTCCGAGGGCGGAAATTTGTCTTTGCTGTGAGTAGATAGACCAGGTTTTCACATAACACTTAATGCGGCTACTAACCAGCAATTTCCTGTTACAAATTTCCCCACTAAAAGGGTCACAATACCCACAGATCTAGTGTCGCATGAAAGTGTAGATGTGCCCCATCACCTTGAATATTCCACGAGGATGTGGGGGTGAAGTCGCTGCATGTGTGAGAACACATGTGGAGCGGTATCTGCCAGTAAGGTGTTAATCCCGGAAGAAGACACGTAACAGATCAGTGACAGTTACAGCATTCCCCGGAGCACAGGAGATCGGCAGTCAGCTCACCCCACAGCAGCAGGACAAACTGTAAAGAGGAGCACGTGTTACAGAAAAAACCGTCACCACTGAGCGGGAATTTCAAATTCGTTGTAGCTCCGCCTATATACACGTCATGTCATTAAGAGCGCTTTTCCGTTTAACCCTTTGGTGTCACCGTTTTCAGCTGCGGTTTCAGTTTTCTGTCTCTTCCCCTCCCCCCCAATCGCTGCTCTCCGTCCATCTGATTATAGCCTGCGCCTCTACATATAGGGGAGATTATATTGTGAGGATTCAGGTCTGGGGCAGCTCTACAATGCTCCGGATACAGCGCAGTCCTGTCCTCCAGACCTGCTGCCCCCGCACACGGTGATCGCGCTGGATGGAGGATGAGCCGCCATTATTATTCTGAAGGGTTATCATTAATCTTCGGTGGCCGCCATCGATCCGTGACAATAGTGTCCAAGACGCGGTGATTACACAGGAGTCTATAAACCCGGTACAATTCGTCCATCTATCCAGCTGCCTCATACAGCGTTATTCCCGGTGAATATTCGCTGCACCCGATCACCCACACGGGTCTGATCCTAAAAATATCATTAAAGCAGCATCACCACATTAATCTCACAGCAGAACTTTGCTTCTTACTCTGTAGTGACCGCAGCACAGCAGGATATGGACTGTGCTCAGATATCTCCATGTTCGGCTATACCACCCCCATCATGTACCCGGTGTTACATGATCAGCCACATGATAGATCAGTGAGAGCGAACAGCATTCACCAGGGCACAGGAGATCCGCCCTCCGCTCACCCCACAGCAGCAGGACATTGTAGCCTTTCAGGTAGATGTGGGTGGCTCTGAAAAGAGCCTTTGTGTTGTGAGGACAGAATAGAGCAGAATTAACCTCCGAAGCCGTAGAGAGTGCGGCCCTGGCGCTTCAGCGCGTACACCACGTCCATGGCGGTGACGGTCTTCCTCTTGGCGTGCTCGGTGTAGGTGACGGCGTCACGGATCACATTCTCCAGGAAAACTTTCAGGACTCCGCGAGTCTCTTCGTAGATGAGGCCAGAGATGCGCTTGACGCCTCCTCTGCGGGCGAGACGGCGGGCTTGGTGATGCCCTGGATGTTATCACGGAGCACCTTCCTGTGCCGCTTGGCGCCGCCTTTCCCGAGACCTTTTCCTCCTTTACCGCGACCAGACATCTTCACGATAGTTAGAACAGAACAAGTGATGAACTGCCGCCGACTCCTCCTTTATGTAGAGGATGGTCGGACCAGAAGGAGAACTGAGGAGATGACGCGTCTCCGGGCGTGTTTTACAGACTGAGAACTCCGCCCTTTCCTCTGCTGATTGGCTGAATACGGAACTGTTAGGGAGTTTGAATTTAGCGCCCTTTCTGCTTCTGCAGTTCTTTTGACTCTAATATAACTTCTTCCCCATGAGAATTAGCCCAAATACAGTCCATAGATAAAATCCACCGAACACTAATGTGTTATGTAAGCACCTTTCCAGATCTCCGTCATTATCTCCCCAGTCGCTTATTCCTGCAGTCTATGTACAGATCAATTCCACAGCTACAAGCAGGAGGTCCGTGCTATAACATGATCTTACATTTTCCCAGAGAAGCGGCCTCACACTCAGGCGCCAATGTCCGGTGTGTGGAGAGATATAAACGGCTTCATCTATCACCAGCCAGAGTATGAAGATTGCTGAGTAGTAGTGCAGAGCAGGCACGGGATGATGGGAGCAGTAGTTAGGCAGCAGTCACACGGCCGTATAACTGGGGCCGGGATCGCACATAATGCTCCGACTGGCGGAGGCTCTTCCTGACCGGAGCGTGAGAGGTCCATAGCAACAGAAGCTTAGAAAAAGCAAAATCCTTCAGATATTATCCAAGTAAATACTAGTAAAAAGATCGAGTAAATAGAGAGACCTCAGGGAGACCTGTTTGGTTACCCATGGGGTGTCTGCAAAACCACTAATAAAAAAATGAAAAGAAAAACCGGAGAAACAAGTGGCGTATCCTGCAAAACAATGACAAATATTTATTTGGGTACAAAAACCAGGGACATACTAAAAAGAATGATGAAAAGGAATAAATAAAAAGAATGAGGATAATAACTTATTAGGTGTATATTATGTAGATGTATAAAAGGTTTCTTGGGCAAGTTAGACATGGAATGAACATAAAATATCTGTAAATAATAGGAAAATGAATGCTTATGGCATATAAACAGGTGTAAATTATGTTACCTGAGCATTATAGGTGTGGAATGATCATAAAATATCTGTAGATAATAGGAGAATGAACGGATATGGCATATAACCACGTGTATATTATGTTACCTGAGCATTATAGGTGTGGAATGATCATGAAATATATGTAGAAAATATAAAATGAATGCATATGCCATATAACCAGGTGTATATTATGTTACCTGAGCATTATAGGTGTGGAATGATCATGAAATATCTGTAGATAATAGGAGAATGAATGCATATGGCATATAACCAGGTGTATATTATGTTACCTGAGCATTATAGGTGTGGAATGATTATGAAATATATGTAGATAATAGAAAAATGAACGCATAAGGCATATAACCAGGTGTATATTATGTTACCTGAGCATTATAGGTGTGGAATGATTATGAAATATATGTAGATAATAGAAAAATGAACGCATAAGGCATATAACCAGGTGTATATTATGTTACCTGAGCATTATAGGTATGGAATAATCATGAAATATCTGTAGATAATAGGAAAATGAACGCATATGGCATATAACCATGTGTATATTAAGGTACCTGAGCATTATAGGTGTGGAATGATCATGAAATACCTATAGATAATAGGAGAATGAATGCATATGGCATATAACCAGGTGTATATTATGTTACCTGAGCATTATAGGTGTGGAATGATTATGAAATATCTGTAGATAATACGAAAATGAATGCATATGGCATATAACCAGGTGTATATTAAGTTACCTGAGCATTATAGGTGTGGAATGATCATGAAATACCTTTAGATAATAGGAGAATGAATGCATATGGCATATAACCAGGTGTATATTATGTTACCTGAGCATTATAGGTGTGGAATGATCATGAAATATATGTAGATAATAGGAAAATGAACGCATATGGCATATAACCAGGTGTATATTATGTTACCTGAGCATTATAGGTGTGGAATGATCATGAAATATATGTAGATAATAGGAAAATGAACGCATATGGCAAATAACCAGGTATATATTATGTTACCTGAGCATTATAGGTGTGGAATGATCATGAAATACCTATAGATAATAGGAGAATGAATGCATATGGCATATAACCAGGTGTATATTATGTTACCTGAGCATTATAGGTATGGAATAATCATGAAATATCTGTAGATAATAGGAAAATGAACACATATGGCATATAACCAGGTGTATATTATGTTACCTGAGCATTATAGGTATGGAATAATCATGAAATATCTGTAGATAATAGGAAAATGAACGCATATGACATATAACCAGGTGTATATTATGTTACCTGAGCATTATAGGTGTGGAATGATCATGAAATATATGTAGATAATAGGAGAATGAACGCATATGCCATATAACCAGGTGTATATTATGTTACCTGAGCATTATAGGTGTGGAATGATTATGAAATATCTGTAGATAATAGGAAAATGAACGCATATGACATATAACCAGGTGTATATTATGTTACCTGAGCATTATAGGTGTGGAATGATCATGAAATATCTGTAGATAATAGGAAAATGAATGCATATGGCATATAACCAGGTGTATATTATGTTACCTGAGCATTATAAGTGTGGAATGATCATGAAATATCTGTAGATAATAGGAAAATGAACACATATGCCATATAACCAGGTGTATATTATGTTACCTGAGCATTATAGGTATGGAATAATCATGAAATAAATGTAGATAATAGGAGAATGAACACATATGCCATATAACCAGGTGTATATTATGTTACCTGAGCATTATAGGTGTGGAATGATCATGAAATATACAGTGCCTACAAGTAGTATTCAACCCCTTGCAGATTTAGCAGGTTTCCACATTCGGAATTAACTTGGCATTGTGACATTTGGACTGTAGATCAGCCTGGAAGTGTGAAATGCACTGCAGCAAAAAAGAATGTTATTTCTTTTTTTATTTTTTTTTAAATTGTGAAAAGTTTATTCAGAGGGTCATTTATTATTCAACCCCTCAAACCACAAGAATTCTGTTTGGTTCCCCTAAAGTATTAAGAAGTATTTCAGGCACAAAGAACAATGAGCTTCACATGTTTGGATTAATTATCTCTTTTTCCAGCCTTTTCTGACTAATTAAGACCCTCCCCAAACTTGTGAACAGCACTCATACTTGGTCAACATGGGAAAGACAAAGGAGCATTCCAAGGCCATCAGAGACAAGATCGTGGAGGGTCACAAGGCTGGCAAGGGGTACAAAACCCTTTCCAAGGAGTTGGGCCTACCTGTCTCCACTGTTGGGAGCATCATCCGGAAGTGGAAGGCTTATGGAACTACTGTTAGCCTTCCACGGCCTGGACAGCCTTTGAAAGTTTCCACCCGTGCCGAGGCCAGGCTTGTCCGAAGAGTCAAGGCTAACCCAAGGACAACAAGGAAGGAGCTCCGTGAAGATCTCATGGCAGTGGGGACATTGGTTTCAGTCAATACCATAAGTAACGTACTCCACCGCAATGGTCTCCGTTCCAGACGAGCCCGTAAGGTACCTTTACTTTCAAAGCGTCATGTCAAGGCTCGTCTACAGTTTGCTCATGATCACTTGGAGGACTCTGAGACAGACTGGTTCAAGGTTCTCTGGTCTGATGAGACCAAGATCGAGATCTTTGGTGCCAACCACACACGTGACGTTTGGAGACTGGATGGCACTGCATACGACCCCAAGAATACCATCCCTACAGTTAAGCATGGTGGTGGCAGCATCATGCTGTGGGGCTGTTTCTCAGCCAAGGGGCCTGGCCATCTGGTCCGCATCCATGGGAAGATGGATAGCACGGCCTACCTGGAGATTTTGGCCAAGAACCTCTGCTCCTCCATCAAGGATCTTAAGATGGGTCGTCATTTCATCTTCCAACAAGACAACGACCCAAAGCACACAGCCAAGAAAACCAAGGCCTGGTTCAAGAGGGAAAAAAATCAAGGTGTTGCAGTGGCCTAGTCAGTCTCCTGACCTTAACCCAATTGAAAACTTGTGGAAGGAGCTCAAGATTAAAGTCCACATGAGACACCCAAAGAACCTAGATAACTTGGAGAAGATCTGCATGGAGGAGTGGGCCAAGATAACTCCAGAGACTTGTGCCGGCCTGATCAGGTCTTATAAAAGACAATTATTAGCTGTAATTGCAAACAAGGGTTATTCCACAAAATATTAAACCTAGGGGTTGAATAATAATTGACCCACACTTTTATGTTGAAAATTTATTAAAATTTAACTGAGCAACTTAACTTGTTGGTTTGTAAGATTTATGCATCTGTTAATAAATCCTGCTCTTGTTTGAAGTTTGCAGGCTCTAACTTATTTGCATCTTATCAAACCTGATAAATCTGCAGGGGGTTGAATACTACTTGTAGGCACTGTATATATATATATATATATATATATATATATATATATATATATATATAAATAATGTAATCTATTACATAGTGTATTACATATTTACAATTTATTACAGTTTTTTGTGTACTACAGTTGTATTCCACTAAATATATTTTATGTTCTATCTAAATATCTTGATTATTGTATCATACAAATGATTAACTGTCTGATGTTCACATTGTACTACAATAAATTTTTCACTTAAATATAAGCAATATATGTGGGAGTCGGAGTCGTAGAGTCGGTGCAAGGGAAATTTCGGAGTCTGAGTCGCAGGTTTGGCTTACCGACTCCACAGCCCTGGAGGGTCAGAGGTGCCTCTCCAGGTCTGACCGTGCAGGGGGTCCTGCACTCTAGAAGATATCTGTCTGTAGGCAGCAGCATGTAGAGGGCAAGGGTCAGAGGTGCCTCTCCAGTTCTGACCCTGCAGGGGGTCTTGGGGGTTCTGCACCCTAGGTGGTATCTGACTGTAGGCAGCAGCATGTAGAGGAGATCAGGGCGAGGGTCCGAGGTGCCTGTACAGTTCGGACCCTGCACAGGGTTCTACACCCAAAAGGCAATCTGTCATGGTGAAAATGGTGTCTAACTGTAGGAAGGATGATATAGAGGAGATCAGTGGATGGGCGCCCTGCACGAGGGTTCTGTACCCAAAGGGATCTGCCATGGTGAAGATAGTATCTGTCTGTAAAAAGCATGATATAGAGAAGATCAGTGCGGGGGTCAGATGTGCCTCTCCAGGTCAGGCCCTACACTGGGGGTCCTGTGACCGAGAAGGAATCTGCCATGGTGAAAATGGTGTGTGCCTGTAGATAGGATGATATAGAAGGGGTCAGAGGTGCGTCTCCAGGTCGGTACCTGCATGGGGTCCTGTAACTGAGAGGGTATCTGTCATGGTGAAAATTGCATAGAGAAGGAGGTCTGACCGAGATGTACCCACAAAACATTACTACAAGGCCGGGATGAAACAAGCATATGAATTGGACAAGTGCAATGGCAGAAAATCTCCATTTGGCAGAAAATAGGTGTGGAATGATTATGAAATATATGTAGATAATAGAAAAATGAACGCATATGGCTTATAACCAGGTGTATATTATGTTACCTGAGCATTATAGGTGTGGAATAATCATGAAATATCTGTAGATAATAGGAAAATGAACGCATATGGCATATAACCATGTGTATATTAGGTTACCTGAGCATTAAAAAACTGAAAAGCAATAGTGTTGGCCCCCTTAAAAAAGTCTTGATGAAATGCTGGAGGGGGATGAGGGTTAAGCCAACTTGCTGAATGACTTTTTTTCTACGGTTTTTATACAAGAAAATGCCATGGCAGATGACATGAATGAGAAACTGTGGAAAGAAAAGCGCAATAGGGTCTTACCCCAAAAAAGGGGAGGAAGATATGTAATAAAAACACACTCACCTATAATGGTTGTGCCAGTCACAACCACTATACAGGCATATATAAGATCCAGGTCCAGGCAGCAGTCCCAAAGTTGGCTGATAACAGAGAGTGATAGAAGAAGGGTCTTAATTCCGCGCCAAGGACTCAAAGGATCCAGGAAGAGATTACTGTTTCTTTAATAACATGCACAAGTCTACGCGTTTCTGAAGACACAGCTCCCTTCATCAGGACATTGGCAAGAGAACATCAAATCTGGTTTCAAGTGAGATGGTGAAGTATAAAAGCATGCAATGATGTCATAGGAAACACCCATCCTGAAAAAAACTTTGAAAGCGGGCGGGATCCTGATCATTCTAGAAATCTGTATGTTCCAACAGTTCCCTGAATATTGAATTATGATCAAAAACAGTTATATACACTTCTACTAACATACAGTAAACATGTACAATAATCCTGACAAAGGAAAAACAAAATAGATATATAATAGATATACTGAACGACATACACGGGGTTAGAACCTGGTGTAAAAGGAAGAAAAACAGCACGATGTCATGGAGGAGCAGAGACATCAACCACAGGACTACCGCCCCGATTCATAATCTATCATCGTCCTAAGGTGGTTTCTTATTAGGCAGGCAGCCTAAGGGTATAATGATGGAGCTCAAATTGCTGTCAAGGAATTGCTAGAAGAGAGCAGATGGCCGAGGGCTATGTGTGGAGTATATTGTGGAACCTTCAATGAAATGCAGGCAGTACGGAGCTAGTGTCAGAGAGGTGAACAAAGTTCGAGAGGCGTGGGGAAAAAAAACACAACCAAAGTACGCCTGCGCAGACTGGTGCTCAGAAAAAACAGGCAAAAATCAGAGAGACACAGTGTCTAACATATAGAAACTTGGGGGATATATATTCACTGGGGGAAAAACTTTATATTAGATGGACCACGGTCAAAAAAACAGCTCATCCAAAAAAAAAAAAAAAAAATGGTTAAAAAAATATATATTCATAGTATCATAGTATCATAGTTTTTAAGGTTGAAGGGAGACTTTAAGTCCATCTAGTTCAACCCGTAGCCTAACATGTTGATCCAGAGGAAGGCAAAAAAAACCCAATGTGGCAAACAAGTTCCAATGGGGAAAAAATGTCCTTCCTGACTCCACATCTGGCAATCAGACTAGTTCCCTGGATCAATACCCTGTTATAAAATCTAATATACATAACTGGTAATATTAAATTTTTCAAGAAAGGCATCCAGGCTCTGCTTAAATGTTAGTAGTGAATCACTCATTACAACATCATGCGGCAGAGAGTTCCATAGTCTCACTGCTCGTACAGTAAAGAATCCTCGTCTGTGATTATGATTAAACCTTCTTTCCTCAAGACGTAGCGGATGCCCCCGTGTTCCAGTCGCAGGCCTAGGTGTAAAAAGATCTTTGGAAAGGTCTCTGTACTGTCCCCTCATATATTTATACATTGTGATTAGATCCCCCCCTAAGCCTTTGTTTTTCCAAACTAAATAACCCCAAGTTTAATACCCTGTCTTGGTATTGCAGCCCACCCATTCCTCTAATAATCTTGGTCGCTCTTCTCTGCACCCTCTCCAGTTCAGCTATGTCCTTCTTATATATCGGTGACCAGAATTGTACACAGTATTCTACGTGCGGTCGCACTAGTGACTTGTACAGAAGTAAAACTATATTTTTTTCATGAACACTTCTACCTCTTTTAATACATCCCATTATTTTGTTAGCCCTGGCAGCAGTTGCCTGACACTGTCCACTAAAGTGAAGTTTACCATCCACCCATACACCCAAGTCTTTCTCTGTGTCTGTTTTACCCAGTGTTCTACAATTAAGTACATAATCATAAATGTTATTTCCTCTACCCAAGTGCATGACCTTACATTTATCTACATTAAACTTCAATTGCCACTTCTCAGCCCAATCCTCCAATTTACATAAATCTCCCTGTAATATAAAATTATCCTCCTCTGTATTGATTACCCTGCAGAGTTTAGTATCATCTGCAAATATTGAAATTCTACTCCGCATGCCCCCAACAAGGTCATTTATAAATATGTTGAAAAGAAGCGGGCCCAATACTGACCCCTGTGGTACCCCACTATGAACTGAGACCCAGTCCGAGTACGTACCATTAATAACCACCCTTTGTTTCCTATCACTGAGCCAGTTTTTAACCCAGTTACACATATTTTCCCCTATCCCCATTATTCTCATTTTATGTACCAACCTTTTGTGTGGCACCGTATCAAAAGCTTTTGAAAAGTCCATATACACAACATCCACTGCATTTCCCTGGTCCAGGCTTGAACTTACCTCTTCATAGAAGCTGATCAAATTAGTTTGACAGGATCGATCCCTCATAAACCCATGTTGATACTCTGTCATAAGGTTATTTTTCTTGAGATACTCCAGTATAGCATCTCTCAAGAAACCCTCAAGGATTTTACCAACCGTAGAGGTTAAACTTACCGGCCTATAATTTCCCGGCTCAGTTTTTGTCCCCTTTTTGAATATTGGCACCACATTTGCTATGCGCCAGTCCTGCGGTACCGACCCTGTTATTAAGGAATCTGAGAAGATTAAAAATAATGGTCTATCTATCACAGAACTCAATTCCTGTAGTACTCTGGGGTGTATGCCATCCGGGCCCGGAGATTTGTCAACCTTAGTGATTTCGAGGTGGCGTCGTACTTCCTGCTGGGTTAAGCAGGTAATATTCAAGGGTGAATTTATGGTATCACTGGTCATGTCATCTGCCATGGCATTTTCTTGTATAAAAACCGTAGAAAAAAAGTCATTCAGTAGGTTGGCTTTACCCTCATCCCCTTCCACCATTTCACCAAGACTATTTTTAAGGGGGCCAACACTATCGCTTTTCAGTTTTTTACTGTTTATGTAGTTAAAGAATATTTTAGGATTATTTTTACTTTCTCTCGCAATGAGTCTCTCTGTCTCAAACTTAGCTAACTTAATTTGCTTTTTACATATTTTATTTAATTTTCTATAATTATATAATGCCTCATCACTACCTACCCTCTTTAATTCTTTTAAGGCTTTCTGTTTTTCTTTTATTGCTTCCCTTACAGCTCTATTTAGCCATAGGGGTTTCCTCCTATTTCTAGCATGTTTGTTCCCATAGGATATATTTTCTGTACAAGCCCTATTCAGGATGCTCATAAAAGTCTCCCATTTGCTTTGTGTACTTTTATTACTTAGTACATCATCCCAGTTTATTGCACTAAGATCATCTCTCAACCGTTTAAAATTTGCTTTCCTGAAGTTTAGTGTCCTTGTAGCCCCTCTACTATACATCTTACTAAAGAATACATGAAAACTTATTATTTTGTGATCACTATTCCCCAAGTAACCCCCAACTTGTATATTTGATATGCGGTCTGGCCTATTGGTTAGTACAAGGTCTAGTAGTGCTCCCCCTCTTGTGGGGTCCTGTACCATTTGTGAAAGGTAATTATCTTTCATTGTTATCAAAAATCTATTTCCTTTGCTGGAACTGCAAGTTTCTGTTCCCCAATTTATATCAGGATAGTTAAAGTCCCCCATAATAATTACCTCTCCGAGACTCGTTGCTTTATCAATTTGCTTTATGAGGAGATTCTCTACCTCTTCCATAACATTCGGCGTCTTATAACACACCCCTATAATGCTCAGGTAACATAATATACACCTGGTTATTTGCCATATGTGTTCATTCTTCTATTATCTACAGATATTTCATGATCATTACACACCTATAATGCTCAGGTAACATAATATACACTTGGTTATATGCCATATGCGTTCATTCTCCTATTATCTACAGACATTTCATGATCATTCCATACCTATAATGCTCAGGTAACATAATATACACCTGGTTATATGCCATATGCGTTCATTCTCCTGTAATCTACAGATATTTCATGATTAGTGATGAGCGAGTATGCTTGTTACTACTCGGTACTCGCACGAGTATCACTGTACTCGGGCTACTCGGCGGGTACCGAGTAATTTTGCAATACTCGTGCTTTACTCGTGGTCTTCATCCCTGCATGTTGGCGCTCTTTTGAGAGCCAGCCCTCATGCAGGGATTGGCTGGCAGACCACTGCAATGCCACAGCCCTGTTAGTTGTGGAATTGCAGTGATTGGCTGGCCTGCACAGCGTGACCGAGCCTTTATACCGGCCGGCGCGCTGTGCTCTGTACACAGCCATCTCATATTCCCTGCTTTCCACGCCCACAGGCGCCTATGATTGGTTGCAGTGAGACACGCCCCCACGCTGAGTGACAGGTGTCACACTGCACCCAATCACAGCAGCCGGTGGGCGTGTCTATACTGTGCAGTAAAATAAATAAATAAATAATTAAAAAAAACGGCGTGCGGTTCCCCCAATTTTAATACCAGCCAGATAAAGCCATACAGCTGAAGGCTGGTATTCTCAGGATGGGGAGCTCCACGTTATGGGGAGCCCCCCACCCTAACAATATCAGTCAGCAGCTGCCCAGAATTGCCGCATACATTATATGCGACAGTTCTGGGGCTGTACCCGGCTCTTCCCGATTTACCCTAGTGCGTTGGCAAATCGGGGTAATAAGGAGTTAATGGCAGCCCATAGCTGCCACTAAATCCTAGATTAATCATGTCAGGCGTCTCCCCGAGATTCCTTCCATGATTAATCTGTAAATTACAGTTAAAAAACACACACCCGAAAAATCCTTTATTAGAAATAAAAAACACTAACAAAGTCCCTCATTACCAATTTATTAACCCCGACAAACCCTCCATGTCCGGCGTACTCCACGGACTCCGGCGTCGCGTCCAGCTCTGCTGCATGGAAGTGACAGGAGCTGCAGAAGACACCGCCGCTCCGGTCACCTCCACGCAGCTAATGAAGACAGCCGTGCGATCAGCTGAGCTGTCACTGAGGTTACCCGCTGTCACTGGATCCAGTGACGGCGGGTAACCTCAGTGACAGCTCAGCTGATCGCGCTACTCACCTCATTTGCTGCGTGGAAGTGACCGGAGCGGCGGTGTCTTCTGCAGCTCCGGTCACCTCTATGCAGCAGCGCAGGATGCGACGCTGGAGCATCCTGGATTCCGGCGGACATGGAGGGCTTTTTGGGGCTGATTAAAGTGGTGAACCAGGGTATATGTGTGTGTTTTTTATTTCTAATAAAGGATTTTTCGGGTGTGTGTGTTTATTTACTGTAATTTACAGATTAATCATGGAGGGTGTCTCATAGACGCCTGACATGATTAATCTAGGATTTAGTGGCAGCTATGGGCTGCCATTAACTCCTTATTACCCCGATTTGCCAAAGCACCAGGGCAAATCGGGAAGAGCCGGGTACAGCCCCAGAACTGTCGCATATAATGTATGCGGCAATTCTGGGCGGCTGCTGACTGATATTGTTAGGCTGGGGGGCTCCCCATAACGTGGAGCTCCCCATCCTGAGAATACCAGCCTTCAGCCGTATGGCTTTATCTGGCTGGCATTAAAATGGGGGGGGGACCGCACGCCGTTTTTTTTAAATTATTTATTAATTTATTTTACTGCACAGTATAGACACGCCCACCGGCTGCTGTGATTGGGTGCAGTGTGACACCTGTCACTCAGCGTGGGGGCGTGTCTCACTGCAACCAATCATAGGCACCGGTGGGCGGGGAAAGCAGGGAATAGGAGATTGTTTAATGAGCGGCCGGCTTTTTCAAAATAGTAAAAGCCGCCGGTCACCTCCACGCAGCTAATGAAGGGAATAGCGCGATCAGCTGCTGTCAGTCAGGTAACTCCCGGCCACCGCTGGATCCAGCGGTGGCCGCGATTAACCTCAGTGACAGCAGCTGATCGCTATACTCACCTCAGTTGGTGCATGGAGCTGACTGGAGCGGCGGTGAGTAGCGCGATCAGCTGAGCTGTCACTGAGGTTACCCGCGGCCACCGCTGCATCCACCGCTGGATCCAGGTAACCTCAGTGACAGCTCAGCTGATCGCTATACTCATCTCATTAGCTGCGTGGAGGTGACCGGAGCGGCGGTGTATTCTGCAGCTCCTGTCACTTCCATGCAGCAGAGCTGGACGCGACGCTGGAGGACTGTGGAGTACGCCGGACATGGAGGGTTTGTCGGGGTTAATAAATTGGTAATGAGGGACTTTGTTAGTGTTTTTTATTTCTAATAAAGGATTTTTCGGGTGTGTGTGTTTTTTAACTGTAATTTACAGATTAATCATGGAAGGAATCTCGGGGAGACACCTGACATGATTAATCTAGGATTTAGTGGCAGCTATGGGCTGCCATTAACTCCTTATTACCCCGATTTGCCAACGCACCAGGGTAAATCGGGAAGAGCCGGGTACAGCCCCAGAACTGTCGCATCTAATGTATGCGGCAATTCTGGGCGGCTGCTGACTGATATTGTTAGGGTGGGGGGCTCCCCATAACGTGGAGCTCCCCATCCTGAGAATACCAGCCTTCAGCTGTATGGCTTTATCTGGCTGGTATTAAAATTGGGGGAACCGCACGCCGTTTTTTTTAATTATTTAATTATTTATTTCACTGCACAGTATACACACACCGGCTGCTGTGATTGGTTGCAGTGAGACAGCTGTCACTCAGTGTGGGAGCGTGTCTCACTGCAACCAATCATAGGCGCCGAAAAGCAGGAAAGCAGGGAATAGGAGATTGTTTAATGAGCGGCCGGCTTTTTCAAAAGAGGAAAAGCCACCGGAGTTTGAACAGCTGTGCAGCGCCGCGCCGGAGATCGGGGAACGGTAAGTAAGAGAGAGGGGGGGGAACTGACCGACAGACTGTGAGAGGGGGACAGACAAGACAGAGAGAGACAGACCGACGGGAGATAGAATGAAAAAAAAAATGACCGACATCGTTAGTAAAAAGCACAAAACGTGCGTTTTGGACATCGGAGTGCCACACAAGGTTTTCACGTAAAATCTTTCATGTATTAATCTCAAAAAGTAACATACACCAGCTCTATCTCACTATTGGGTATGTGCCCTTAACATTTCCGCCATGAAAATTCATTTTGGTGTCATTTTGGAAGGTTTTCTGGTGAGTCCGTAAAAATGGCGTAAAACTTGGACAAAATTGTTCACAGCTGTGACTTTTGAGTGATAAATGCTTCAAGGGGTCTTCCCCATGCTGATGCCATGTCATTTGAGCACTCTTCTGAGACTTTTGTGACATTTTTAGGGTTTCTACATGCTGCCGGGGGGTCATTTCACAAAAATACTCGGGTCTCCCATAGGATAACATTGGGCTCGGTGCTCGGGCCGAGTACACGAGTATCTTGGGAGGCTCGGCCCGAGCTTCGAGCACCCGAGCTTTTTAGTACTCGCTCATCACTATTCATGATCATTCCACATCTATAATGCTCAGGTAACATAATATAC
Organism: Anomaloglossus baeobatrachus; assembly: GCF_048569485.1. Taxonomy (NCBI): domain Eukaryota; kingdom Metazoa; phylum Chordata; class Amphibia; order Anura; family Aromobatidae; genus Anomaloglossus; species Anomaloglossus baeobatrachus. The sequence goes on from NC_134359.1 coordinate 271,420,771, forward strand.
ACCTGGTTATATGCCATATGCGTTCATTCTCCTATTACCTACTGATATTTCCTGATCATTCCACACCTATAATGCTCAGGTAACATAATATACATCTGGTTATATGCCATATGCGTTCATTTTCCTATTATCTACATATTTTTCGAGATCATTCCACACCTTTAATGCTTAGGTAACATAATATACACCTGGTTATATGCCATATGCGTTCATTCTCCTACTATCTACAGATATTTCATAATCATTCCACACCTATAATGCTCAGGTAACATAATATACACCTGGTTATATGCCATATGCGTTCATTCTCCTGTAATCTACAGATATTTCATGATCATTCCATACCTATAATGCTCAGGGAACATAATATACACCTGGTTATATGCCATATGCATTCATTTTCCTATTATCTACATATATTTCATGATCATTCCACACCTATAATGCTCAGGTAACATAATATACACCTGGTTATATGCCATATGCGTTCATTCTCCTGTAATCTACAGATATTTCATGATCATTCCATACCTATAATGCTCAGGGAACATAATATACACCTGGTTATATGCCATATGCGTTCATTCTTCTGTAATCTACAGATATTTCATAATCATTCCACACCTATAATGCTCAGGTAACATAATATACACCTGGTTATATGGCATATGCATTCATTTTCCTATTATCTACAGATATTTCCTGATCATTCCACACCTATAATGCTCAGGTAACATAATATACATCTGGTTATATGCCATATGCGTTCATTTTCCTATTATCTACTGATATTTCATGATCATTCCACATCTATAATGCTCAAATAACATAATATACACCTGGTTATATGCCATATGCGTTCATTTTCCTATTAGCTACAGATATTTCCTGATCATTCCACACCTATAATGCTCAGGTAACATAATATACACCTGGTTATATGCCATATGCGTTCATTCTCCTGTAATCTACAGATATTTCATGATCATTCCACACCTATAATGCTCAGGTAACATAATATACACCTGGTTATATGCCATATGCGTTCATTCTCCTGTAATCTACAGATATTTCATGATCATTCCACACCTATAATGCTCAGGTAACATAATATACACCTGGTTATATGCCATATGCGTTCATTCTCCTGTAATATACAGATATTTCATAATCATTCCACACCTATAATGCTCAGGTAACATAATATACACCTGGTTATATGCCATATGCGTTCATTTTCCTATTATCTACAGATATTTCCTGATCATTCCACACCTATAATGCTCAGGTAACATAATATACATCTGGTTATATGCCATATGCATTCATTTTCCTATTATCTACATATTTTTCGAGATCATTCCACACCTTTAATGCTTAGGTAACGTAATATACACCTGGTTATATGCCATATGCGTTCATTCTCCTATTAACTACAGATATTTCATAATCATTCCACACCTATAATGCTCAGGTAACATAATATACACCTGGTTATATGCCATATACGTTCATTCTCCTATTATCTACAGATATTTCATAATCATTCCACACCTATAATGCTCAGGTAACATAATATACACTTGGTTATATGCCATATGCATTCATTTTCCTATTATCTACATATATTTCATGATCATTCCACACCTATAATGCTCAGGTAACATAATATACACCTGGTTATATGCCATATACGTTCATTCTCCTGTAATCTACAGATATTTCATGATCATTCCACACCTATAATGCTCAGGTAACGTAATATACACCTGGTGATATGCCATATGCGTTCATTTTCCTATTATCTACAGATATTTCCTGATCATTCCACACCTATAATGCTCAGGTAACATAATATACACCTGGTTATATGCCATATGCATTCATTTTCCTATTATCTACATATATTTCATGATCATTCCACACCTATAATGCTCAGGTAACGTAATATACACCTGGTTATATGCCATATGTGTTCATTCTCCTATTATCTACAGATATTTCATGATCATTCCACACCTATAATGCTCAGGTAACATAATATACACCTGGTTATATGCCATATGCATTCATTCTCCTATTATCTACAGATATTTTATGATCATTCCACACCTATAATGCTCAGGTAACATAATATACACCTGGTTATAAGCCATATGCATTAATTTTCGTATTATCTACAGATATTTCATGATCATTCCACACCTATAATGCTCAGGTAACGTAATATACGCCTGGTTATATGCCATATGTGTTCATTCTCCTATTTTCTACAGATATTTCATAATCATTCCACACCTATAATGCTCAGGTAACATAATATACACCTGGTTATATGCCATATGTGTTCATTCTTCTATTATCTACAGATATTTCATGATCATTCCACACCTATAATGCTCAGGTAACATAATATACACCTGGTTATATGCCATATGCGTTCATTTTCCTATTATCTACATATTTTTCGAGATCATTCCACACCTATAATGCTCAGGTAACATAATATACACCTGGTTATATGCCATATGCGTTCATTCTCCTATTATCTACAGATATTTCATGATCATTCCACACCTATAATGCTCAGGTAACATAATATACACCTGGTTATATGCCATATGCGTTCATTTTCCTATTATCTACATATATTTCATGATCATTCCACACCTATAATGCTCAGGTAATATAATATACACCTGGTTATATGCCATATGCATTCATTCTCCTATTATCTACCGATATTTCATGATCATTCCACACCTATAATGCTCAGGTAACATAATATACACCTGGTTATATGCCATATGCGTTCATTTTCCTATTATCTACATATATTTCATGATCATTCCACACCTATAATGCTCAGGTAACATAATATACACCTGGTTATATGCCATATGCGTTCATTCTCCTATTATCTACAGATATTTCATGATCATTCCACACCTATAATGCTCAGGTAACATAATATACACCTGGTTATATGCCATATGCGTTCATTTTCCTATTATCTACAGATATTTCATGATCATTCCACACCTATAATGCTCAGGTAACATAATATACACCTGGTTATATGCCATATGCATTCATTCTCCTGTAATCTACAGATATTTCATGATCATTCCACATCTATAATGCTCAGGTAACATAATATACACCTGGTTATATGCCATATGCATTCATTCTCCTATTATCTATAGATATTTCATGATCATTCCACACCTATAATGCTCAGGTAACATAATATACACCTGGTTATATGCCATATGCATTCATTCTCCTATTATATACAGATATTTCATGATCATTCCACACCTATAATGCTCAGGTAACATAATATACACCTGGTTATATGCCATATGCATTCATTCTCCTATTATATACAGATATTTCATGATCATTCCACACCTATAATGCTCAGGTAACATAATATACACCTGGTTATATGCCATATGCGTTCATTCTCCTGTAATCTACAGATATTTCATGATCATTACACACCTATAATGCTCAGGTAACATAATATACACCTGGTTATATGCCATATGCATTCATTCTCCTGTAATCTACAGATATTTCATGATCATTCCACATCTATAATGCTCAGGTAACATAATATACATCTGGTTATATGCCATATGCATTCATTCTCCTGTAATCTACAGATATTTCATGATCATTACACACCTATAATGCTCAGGTAACATAATATACACCTGGTTATATGCCATATGCATTCATTCTCCTATTATTTACAGATATTTTATGTTCATTCCATGTCTAACTTGCCCAAGAAACCTTTTATACATCTACATAATATACACCTAATAAGTTATTATCCTCATTCTTTTTATTTATTCCTTTTCATCATTCTTTTTAGTATGTCCCCAAAAACCATATCAGATACAAATATTGAATATAGAAAAGATGACAGATGCAATAGACTTCTGGCAGGAAAACCCCACTACAGACCTGTGTAATTACATATGGGTAAGTACCACCCTGCTGCCAAAGTCATAACAATTGTAGTTACAACCATGTAGCCATTCCAGCAAATAATAATTATTGATATAAAAAGTAATACTATGTAGAAGGAGTTTTTTTAAAAAAAATAAAAAAAAAAAAAAACACAGGGATTACATACCAAAAAACAGTTTAAATTAATGCAGGGATAAAGTGCCAGCAATGCAAGGGTCTGGATCTTTTAACAAAATCTCTACAAACTTAAACAATTAGTACTGCCCTATTTAAAGAACAAATACAACAATACAGGGAGCGCAGGTGACATTCAGTGGGGAATGAAAACTCACCACAATCATCACTTCTGCCGCCTACACTTTTAACGGCTCTGAGGGAAGAAGCCCCCACTAACTGCAGACCGAGCAGCAGCCGGAGCAGAGATAAACAGGGGGCATAAGACAGAATGGAAGATATTAGCTCGTCTCGGAGGATGTGGTGGCTCTGAGAAGAGCCTTTGTGTTGTACTCGGGGTGCAGGACAGATCTAAGCCCTCTCCCCACGGATGCGGCGGGCCAGCTGGATATCTTTGGGCATGATGGTGACCCTCTTAGCGTGGATGGCGCACAGATTTGTGTCCTCAAACAGCCCCACCAGATAAGCCTCGCTGGCCTCCTGCAGGGCCATGACGGCCGAGCTCTGGAAGCGGAGATCGGTCTTGAAGTCCTGGGCGATTTCTCTTACCAGGCGCTGGAAGGGAAGCTTACGGATCAGCAGCTCCGTGGACTTCTGGTACCGGCGGATCTCACGGAGAGCGACTGTGCCTGGCCGGTAGCGGTGAGGCTTCTTCACTCCGCCGGTGGCGGGAGCGCTCTTCCTGGCGGCCTTAGTGGCCAGCTGCTTGCGGGGAGCTTTCCCTCCGGTGGATTTACGGGCGGTCTGCTTAGTTCTGGCCATAGCTCAGTATAGAGGAGAACAGATGTGATGAGGAGCAGCGCAGAGAGCAGGAGATTTATACTCTGCTGCTCGTTTTCCCGCTTCATGCAGAGCACCCCATTGGATATTTCATAAAATAACACAAGCTGCCAATAGGGTGTGATGTCCGCGACCAATCATTGCTCACAGGAGGCGGAGCCTGAGGGCCAGTAATCCCGCCCTACAGATGCGGGTGGGGTCTCCGCAGCTCCCTCTTGTGGGTAGTGTATGTATCAGAGCAGCGGGTGTTACAGGAGCCGCCGATGTGCCTGTATTTGTATCTTCCCGCAGAGCTGTACAGCGCCGCTCTCTCCTCCTACACATCATAACGCGGGTTTCTATGTTCCCGGCGCCAAAATCCGATGATGGTGACTCTAGTACATGTGACTTGTAGGCTCCAATCTGCGCTCACAAGGGAGCAGCGACAGAAGAGCTCATTACACGCGCATCACTCCCGCTGCTGTGACCTGCAGGACGCGGCCGGGTGTGATCAGCTGCACACGTGATATGGCGGGAATACAGCGCCAGAGCCGGGGAATAATAACCCTCATTATAGTGACACCAGTGTGCGGGATCCTGTAGATGGCGACACTGTGCGGAAGAATGAAAATACAATGTCCGCTCCTGATCACAGCTCTGCCGGGACAAGGTGTTGGCTCTGAAAAGAGCCTTTGTGAGGGAGTATCAGGGCGGCTGCAGCTTATTTCTTAGCCGCGGGCTTCTTGGCTTTCGCCGCTTTCTTAGCCGGACTCTTGGCAGCTTTGGGTTTTGCCGCCTTCTTAGCCGGGCTCTTTGTCACTTTCTTGGGTTTCGGAGCGGCCTTCTTCTTGGGGCTCTTTGTCGCCTTCTTGGCAGCTGAGGGCTTCTTGGCCTTTTTCGGGCTCTTCTTGGCCGCGGTCGGGGCCTTCTTGGGCTTCTTAGGAGATTTGGCCGCTTTCTTGGCTGCAGCGGGTTTCTTGGCCACAGCTGCTGGCTTCTTCTTGGCCACCTTGTCCTTGGTCTCTTGCTTCTTGTTCAGCTTGAAGGATCCGGAGGCGCCGCTGCCCTTCACCTGGAGCAGGACGCCTTTGGTGACCAGACTCTTGACGCCCAGCTTCACCCGGCTGTTGTTCTTCTCTACATCGTAGCCTCGGGCAGTCAGGACCTTCTTCACGGCGGCCAGAGAGACCCCACTGCGCTCCTTAGAGGCGGACACGGCATTGACAATCAGCTCGGAGACGCTGGGACCGGAGGATTTCTTGCTTTTCTTGGCGGCCCCGGATTTCTTCGGCTGCTTCTTAGATTTGGCGGCCGGTTCGGCGGCAGGAGGAGCGGCGGCTGGTGCGGTCTCTGCCATCGTGTGATGCGGAACTAAAACACAAAAAAATCTGTGAGGAAACCACTGAGGCCGGAGCTGGAGGCGTCTGTTCTATATACAGTCTTACTGCGCACTGATTGGCTGCTGAGCTGCACCGTCCTGTCCTTCTATTGGCTGACACTGAATACAGGCCCCGCCTTCTCCAGACCGTACCAGAGTGAAGCTCCGCTCTCCCCTTGTGCTTCCCTGCCCGGGATAAAAGCCCTTTATCGGCTACAGCCGGACGGGTGAGCGCGCTTTCTCCAGCACTTCCCATCCTCCAACATCTCCACTGAGCGTTTGTAGCCGTCACTACCAGAGAAGCCGGGAAACAGCGGAGAGAAGGTCCCGGGATCATCGCCGCCGTCCTCCCGATCTGCTCATCACTGAGGTGTCCGAGAAAATAAAACTGCTGCGGGAGCTCGTCCTCCTATTCCGGGTCCTTGTTACCACCACGGGGATCTTCACTACAATTTATATCGTACAGGCTGCAGATTATACTATGTGCGGGCGACCTGGAGCTGCTGAGAGCGCAGAAGGGTAACACAGGCGATGGCCTCCGCTGCCTGCACCCCCCTGAGCTGGAATATAAATCTACCCCGTGTGTGCAGCGTATTGGGGTAACCAGGTCTCCACATTAGTAGATCATGCCCATAGGTAGATGAGTGCAATCTCCTGCAGAATATTGTGTCTTATACTCTGTGAAGCTTTTATCTCTGAGGCCTGTACTGGTGGGAAGAGCTGTGATGAGGCGATTACTTCACAATGAGACTCACTCCATCATCTAAAAGCAGAAAAATCCCTGTGTAATCACGGAAATATTAATTCATGTATGTGAAACAAACTGCTGTGGAAATGGTGAAATACTGAGGAAGTAGCAGAGACACAAAATGCATAACACACACAGCACAGCTGTATATACTGCACAGACTGCACAATCAGCAAACTTATGTGTCCATAATAATAATAGAGCAGTGTATAGCGCATATACAGCAGTGTGTGCATGATATACAGCAGTGTGTGCATGATATGCAGCAGTGTGTGCATGATATGCAGCAGTGTGTGCATGATATGCAGCAGTGTGTGCATGATATGCAGCAGTGTGTGCATGATATGCAGCATTCTGCGCAGTGTGTTCAGGCTACACGGTAATGTATACGCTATATACAGCAGTGCATACATGACATACAGCAGTGTGTACAGTACTGTATACACAGCAGTGTGTTGAAGATATTCAGCAGTATACAATATATACAGCACTGTGTACAGTATATATAGCAGTGTGAAACGAGGGCTTCTCAATGCGACTCACTCCCCCATCTAAAACAGGAAAAGCCCTGTGTGATCACTGAAATATTAATTCACCCATCTGACACCAACTATTGTGCAAAAGGTAAAATACGGAGGAAGAAGCACAGACCAAAAATGCAGAATTAGCACAGATCACAGCTGTATACAATGCACAGACTGCAAAACTAGCACAGCACACATCAACAGTCTTATTTGTGTCTATAATAATAAAGCAGTGTGCACATTATATGCAGCAGTTTACAGTGTGTACAGAATAGGCAGCAGTATTTCCAGTATATACAGCAGTACATACAGAGTATACAGCAGTGTATACAGTACAATTTCCTCTTATGCTTACTTTCTGCAGACTTGCAGAGAAGAGCACACGGAACATCTTCCTGATGCATCTGTGAGCCACCACATTTTCCTCATCAGAGCTGAGGCTGCCGATATCGGCCGATGTCAGCACTTCTCCCCGTGTTTAACAGGAGCACCAGGCAGTGTATAGATTCCTGTACGATCCGCACTCCTGTGCTGCGTTTCTTATAGAGCAGATATTCAGGGTAGTATTATTATTATAACGCCATTTATTCCATGGCGCTCTACAAGTGAAAGGGTATACGTACAACAGTCATTAACAGTACAAAACAGACTGGTATAGGAGGAGAGAGGACCCTGCCCGCGAGGGCTCACAGTCTACAGGGAATGGGTGAGGATACAATAGGTGAGGACAGAGCTGGTTGTGCAGTGGTGTACTGGACTGAGGGCTATTGTAGGTTGTAGGCTTGTTGGAAGAGGTGGGTCTTGAGGTCCCTCTTGAAGCTTTCCACAGTAGGGGAGAGTCTGATGTGCTGAGGTAGAGCATTCCAGAGTATGAGGGAGGCACCGGAGAAATCTGGGATGCGATTGTGGGAAGAGGAGATAAGAGAGGAGTAGACAAGGAGATCTTGTGAGGATCTGAGGTTGCGTGCAGGTAGGTACCGGGAGACTAGGTCACAGATGTAGGGAGGAGACAGGTTGTGCATGGCTTTGTATGTCATGGTTAATGTTTTGAGTCGTTGGGTGATGGGAAGCCAGTGAAGGGATTGGCAGAGTGGCAAGGCTGGGGAATAGCGAGGGGAGAGGTGGATTAAGCGGCCGGCCGCAGAGTTTAGGATAGATTGGAGGGGTGCAAGAGTGTTGGGAGGCCACAGAGCAGGAGGTTGCAGTAGTCAAGGCGGGAGATGATGAGGGCATGCACTAGTGTTTTTGCTGATGAAATGAATGGGCTGATCTGCTCCAGAGCTGACATGTGGAGATGGGGCAGCGGTTGCTTTACTGGTCTCACAATTCTATAGTGTATACGACGCAATATATACAGGGTATGGAGGGTCTTGTTCTTCCGAGGGCGGAAATTTGTCTTTGCTGTGCGTAGATAGACCGGGTTTTCACATAACACTTAATGCGGCTACTAACCAGCAATCACCTGCCACAAATTTCTACACTAAAAGGGTCACAATCATGCGACACTAGATCTGTGGGTAAAGTGTAGATGTGCCCCATCACCTTGAATATTTCACGAGGATATGGGGGTGAAGTCGCTGCATGTGTGAGAACATGTGGAGCGGTATCGGCCAGTAAGGTGTTAATCCGGGAAGAAGACACTTGTACTGGATTATACACCCCAGCGTTATCTGTATTCACATAACAGATCAGTGACAGTTACAGCATTCCCCGGAGATCGGCAGTCAGCTCACCCCACAGCAGCAGGACAAACTGTAAAGAAGGCAGGAGCACGTGTCACAGAAAAGGGACAGAAGAAACCGTCACCACTGAGCGGGAATTTCAAATTCGTCGTAGCTCCGCCTATATACACGACATTTCATTAAGAGCGCTCATCCGTTTAACCCTTTGGTGTCACCGTATTCAGCTGCGGTTTCAGTTTTCTGTCGCCCGCTGCTGTGACCCTCCTGCCGTTATTGTGAACACCCCCCATTCGCTGCTCTCCGTCCATCTGATTATAACCTGCGCCTCTGCATATAGGGGAGATTATATTGTGAGGATTCAGGTCTGGGGCAGCTCTACAATACTCCGGATACAGCGCAGTCCTGTCCTCCAGACCTGCTGCCCCCGCACACGGTGATCGCGCTGGATGGAGGATGAGCCGCCATTATTATTCTGAAGGGTTATCAATCTTCGGTGGCCGCCATCGATCCGAGACTAAAGTGCCCAAGACGCGGTGATTACACCTGTTAGGGAGTTTGAATTTACCGCCCTTTGTGCTTCTGCAGTTCTTTTGACTCTAGATATCCAGCTGGCCCGCCGCATCCGTGGGGAGAGGGCCTAGATCTGTCCTGCACCCCGAGTACAACACAAAGGCTCTTCTCAGAGCCACCACATCCTCCTCATCAGAGCTGGTGCCGCTTCTATCCGCCATTATGTTCCGTACTAGTGTCTGCACCAGACGGTTTATATAGCAATGTCGGTATCTACATCCATCCTCCATTACTGCGATTACTGCGGAGCTGGAAGTCAATGCGGGAAATAATCGGATTGATTTTGCTCCATATTCCTGAGATCAGACACGTGCGGGCAGTGAGTGATACAGTAAACTTCACCCATTAATGTAAGATTCTAGGTGACCGCCCGTGTGCGCAGGTACATAGCGGACTAGATCTGTCCTGATCACCTCAATATCAGTCTTATCATCACCAAGATCACCTTGAACACTTTGAAGAGCTTATTCCTCACATGCTCCTGTTATTTTGCTCTGAGTTGTTTTGTTCTAAGAATACGGGGTTCTGGAGAGATGATCTGTCCACACACGGCCACTAAGGGGTTATATGAAGGAGGAATCACATGTATCGGGCCCTTGCCCATGTTTCGGGGGTCATCCTTCGGGCGGATTATTACCGGGCCCTCTCCTCTCATACAGGCAGCAGGCTGTTCTCTGGTGTTCGGGGCAGTTTACGCATCTTACAGAAAGATCACGTGACCGTAACTGGAATCCCACCCAATGTCTGGACTGGCGGCGGCTCTCCGGGCCCCAGCTTCTATATCTAATGATAAAACCGGAGAAACAAGTGGGGTATCATGCAAAACAATGACATATCTCTTTGGGTACAAAAATCCTATGAAATATAAATATTTTAAAAAAAGAGGAGAAAATGACAGATGCAATGCACGTCTGGCAAAACCCCCTACAGATCACTGCTGACAAAGTCATAACAATTGTACTCACAACCATAAAGTAATTCCATGAAATTATAATTATTGACATATAAAGTGCTACAATGCAGGTGGAATTTGTTTTTTCTTTTTTTTTTTGCAAAAATAAACTGGGATTACATCCCAAACCAAAGTATTATTATTATTATTATTATTATTATTATTAATTATTATTATAGCGCCATTTATTCCATGGCGCTTTACAAGTGAAAGAGGGTATACCTACAACAGTCATTAACAGTACAAAACAGACTGGTATAGGAGGAGGAGTCTAAATCAATGCAGGGATACAAACACTCTACACACGTGGCTACTCGCATAGTGACCAGAAACGCTAATCGGAGGACCGCTCGGCCTCACGTGTCCTACACACGTGGCCGACAGGGCGCTTTCGTGGCGGTTTTCTGGTCAACGCTACCTGGTCACTATCCGGCCTGACGTGTTTCCTGCACACGTGGTCGGGGTTGCGCCAATTCCACCGAAACACTAACTGGGTTGTCTTCCGGTCTGACGTGTCCCTACACACGTGACCGGTTTCCTGGGTTATCTCAGAGCCATTACGCTCTATAGTCTCCGCCTAACCTTCAGGTGCTAGTAGCTCCTTTGCCATCTGGAGCACGGTGGGCCCCAACTGGCGATTAGGATATATACCCCCTGGTCCTAATCTGCCGGTCCCCCCGTAACACCTAGTACTACCGCTGCCCGCTGCTTGCCCATCATGGCATACAAGTCGAGAATCGTGCATATCTTTTTCCGGAAGACCTGCAAGGTCTTTTCCCCGCACTTCCTCTCTCTGCTGGGCAGTTTCACTTTTCGACATGGCCGAGTTCCCAGGGGGCGGGGCTTCAACTCTCGCGCTCTTTTTGCGGGGAAGACGGCTTTGGCGGGAATCTTTACGCCAAAAGATGGTGGCAAGATGGCGGATTCTAAAATTTTTCAACGGGTCACCGCTGACTTCTACTTCAAGGCGCATTTCACCAGGTAGGTGATTTGGTAAGTATCCTGTTTGTGACGTCAGAAGAGTCGATGTGTACCGCCCCGCGCTCGGCTACATCCAAGCCGCTCGGATCCGGGCTCGTTTGTCGGTGGCTCGAGCGCCTCTGGACCGGGGGTCACTGCACTCTGCAAGGGGCTGGCACTTTGAAGGGGGGTTAAGGTTATGGCCGAGGCCGTGGTGTTTGTTGTTAGAGTTCGTGACACCACCCACGGGTCGTGGTGAATGTGGACACCACCGCTGCTGTTAACTAGGCACCCGAGGGAGATGTTGTGCAGCTTTGGTGTTAACCCCTCAGTGGGCAGGGGTGATTGCCCCGGGACCTGTTTGGTGTGATGTGTCGGTGCTTGGCGGTGCAGGGCGATGCGTGGCCTGAGGGCACAGTGGTACTCACTATACACAAGAGTCTCTGGTAAACCAAAAAGATGGTGGTCGGTGCCCGCAGCCGGCTGTGTCTGGTCCCCCAGTCGGGTTGGTGGTCTCCGCCTTTCTCATGCACCTTTTGTGTAGTTGTCGGCAGCCCGTGCTTCAGCAACGGGAGCCCGATCCCCGGCATTGTGTGTCGGGAGAGCCCTGGCCCTTTGGATCTCTTTGCCTGAGCGGTGGCTTTTTATCCTCTTTTGGTGGACTGATGTCCTCAGTTGGGACTTGGGTGGGAAAGGACCTAAAGTCCAGACCTCAATCAGTTAATTAACTGGGTCCACTGGTTTCTGGACCGAGTTTCAGGGTCTGAGTACCCCCTTTTGTGCTCCAGTTCCCAGTCGGTTCCCCGGTTCGGTACTGGCAGGCCACTTCCCTGTCCCTCCCTTACGGTTCCACCGAGCCATCATCCAGACTTCTGCAGGCTGAGGCCACCGTCTGCCTCCTAGCTAGAGGTGACTGGGCTCCGACCCAGACACCTGGAGTTAGACTGCGGCAGACCTTGGCACAGGTCTGCCTCTGCACTTGAACGTCACTCCTTCACTCCTCTACTGTCAAAACTAATCTCAGACTAACTGTTTTTTCCTGAATCAGGACCTGTGAACTCCTCAGTGGGCGTGGCCAAGTGCCTGGCTCCGCCCCCTGGTGTGAACATCAAATCCTGAGGGAGGTGACTAGGGTTTCAAGGTTGGCTGGTGACACCTTTTTAGGGGACGGGTTTTTGTGCAAGGGCCTACCTGTGACTACCTGGCTATATTGTGAGATGCCTAGGAGAGAAGTACTAGAGAACAGATATGTTTCCCCTCGGTTCATTTAATATGCCTCCATGTTCTTATTGTGGAGCGGTCAGCCCATGCAAATGGGCTGGGAAAAGCTGGGAAAGTTATATCTGGCTCAGCAATAAGTTAGTCACTGAAGCCTGTTTATTTCAGTGTAATTTTAGGCTCGGTTTTTCCTGGAGCAATCAGTAGGAATGGCGGTGGGACTGGTTGCTCTCTTCTCCACATTCAATCCAGGTTTTGATTCCTCACTGGATCAACTGAGATAATCAGGAGGCATTCAGTACAAGGAGACTGCTGAGGAGAGCAGGACAGGCTCATGGCTCCATACCTCCGCTTGCTGTGCTGAGGAACTGACACAGTAAGAGAATACTGTTTTGTTTGTTACATAGGTTTATTTTGTAGTTAGCATTTTGTTGTTAGTTAGTGGCCAGACGGCCTTAGACATTTATTTTCCTGTTTTTGCATGTGTAACACTGAGAGATAAGTGTACACAATAAACACGGCAGTGGCCGTATCTGTGTGGAACCTGCAAGTCTGCCGCTGTCGTCTGTGAATCCATAGCCACTCGCTTGGACCAAAGCAAAGATCCCAGCTGAACTATATCCCCTGTCTCACAATATATATATATATATATATATATATATATATATATATATATATATATATATAATCTCTATATGTGCAAAGGGTGTGGTGTAAATAAGTGTACAAAATTGCAAAAACAAAAACTGCGTCTAAAAATAAAATGTGAGTGTAATTCAATAATGTGTCAGAAAAACAGAATATAGTTGTGTGAGGTATATTATTGAAAACAATATATAAATAAAGTGAAAAACAGAAACACGAGTCAAGAAATATCTCACCCGCCAGAAGAGCCGCATCATGAACAGATTTATCTCATTCGGCCGTGGAACAGGGCTGTGACATGAAGAACAATTAATCTTCCGCTCACTGAGCAAAGAGTTCATAAGATCTCGGAGCATGAACAGAACAACGGTATTATATATTACATCCTAGTATTATATTACATTCTAGTATACTAGGCCAATATACACGGGATTGGCTCCATAAAAATATATAAAGCATGCAAAAAAATAGATATGATACATATGAGGTATTGGTCGATATTTTGGCTAAAAAACACAACCTTGCAACCCACGTCAAGGGTCCTCATTGCTTTGTGAGTCACTTTGCTGTGCAATATAATAAAAAAAGGGGCAGCAGAATTTACCTGCCCGGGTCACAGAAAATGCTGCACTAAAGATGGAGGCAAAATACTGATGAGACCACCACTCACAACCTCCCGATTCATGGAGGGGGCGACTCCTCAGTATTAGATAAGGCTTGTATAGGGCGCTGGTCACACACATGAAGAGTCCAGCGCCTGTATACAAATAAATATAACATGAAAAAAATATATAATTTCTGTGGCATTGGTTGATATTTTGGCCAAAATACACAAAGCCCGCAACCCACGTCAAGGGTCCTCATGTCTTGCGAGTCCCTACCCTAAAATTAACAGCAAAGCTACAGGAGAAGAAACTCAAATTCCCCAAAATTTTCAATTTAATATACAAAAGCAACAGCATTAATCTGCCCAGATCACAGACTAATGCCCTGACATGGGACCTGACAGGATAATACTTTTGCGCTATATTATATTATTTGGAACTCAGGAAGAGCCTCCGCCAGTCGGAGCATTATGTGCGATCCCGGCCCCAGTTATACGGCCGTGTGACTGCTGCCTAACTACTGCTCCCATCATCCCGTGCCAGCTCTGCACTACTACTCAGCAATCTTCATCCTCTGGCTGGTGATAGATGAAGCCGTTTATATCTCTCCACACACCGGACATTGGCGCCTGAGTGTGAGGCCGCTTCTCTGGGAAAATGTAAGATCATGTTATAGCACGGACCTCCTGCTTGTAGCTGTGGAACTGATCTGTACATAGACTGCAGGAATAAGCGACTGGGGAGATAATGACGGAGATCTGGAAAGGTGCTTACATAACACATTAGTGTTCGGTGGATTTTATCTATGGACTGTATTTGGGATAATTCTCATGGGGAAGAAGTTATATTAGAGTCAAAAGAACGGCAAAGAAGCAGAAAGGGCGCTAAATTCAAACTCCCTAACAGTTCCGTATTCAGCCAATCAGCAGAGGAAAGGGCGGAGTTCTCAGTCTGTAAAACACGCCCGGACACGCGTCATCTTCTCAGTTCTCCTTCTGGTCCGACCATCCTCTACATAAAGGAGGAGTCGGCGGCAGTTCATTACTTGCTCTGTTCTAACTATTCTGAAGATGTCTGGTCGCGGTAAAGGAGGAAAAGGTCTCGGGAAAGGCGGCGCCAAGCGGCACAGGAAGGTGCTCCGTGATAACATCCAGGGCATCACCAAGCCCGCCATCCGCCGTCTCGCCCGCAGAGGAGGCGTCAAGCGCATCTCCGGCCTCATCTACGAAGAGACTCGTGGAGTCCTGAAAGTTTTCCTGGAGAATGTGATCCGTGACGCCGTCACCTACACCGAGCACGCCAAGAGGAAGACCGTCACCGCCATGGACGTGGTGTACGCGCTGAAGCGCCAGGGCCGCACTCTCTACGGCTTCGGGGGTTAATTCTGCTCTATTCTGACAATCCAAAGGCTCTTTTCAGAGCCACCCACATCTACCTGAAAGGCTACAATGTCCTGCTGCTGTGGGGTGAGCGGAGGGCGGAACTCCTGTGCCCTGGTGAATGCTGTTCGCTCTCACTGATCTATCATGTGGCTGATCATGTAACACCGGGGTACATGATGGGGGTGGTATAGCCGAACATGGAGATATCTGAGCACAGTCCATATCCTGCTGTGCTGCGGTCACTACAGAGTAAAAATCAAAGTTCTGCTGTGAGATGAATGTGTTAATGCCGCTTAATGATATTTTTAGGATCAGACCCGTGTGGGTGATCGGGTGCAGCGAATATTCACCGGGAATAACGCTGTATGAGGCAGCTGGATAGATGGACGAACTGTACCGGGTTTATAAACTGTGTAATCACCGCGTCTTGGGCACTTTAGGCTCGGATGGATGGCGGCCACCGAAGATTAATGATAACCCTTCAGAATAATAATGGCGGCTCATCCTCCATCCAGCGCGATCACCGTGTGCGGGGGCAGCAGGTCTGGAGGACAGGACTGCGCTGTATCTTGAGCATTGTAGAGCTGCCCCAGACCTGAACCCTCACAATATAATCTCCCCTATATGCAGAGGCGCAGGTTATAATCAGATGGACGGAGAGCAGCGATTGGGGATGTTCACCATAACGGCAGGAGGGTCACAGCAGCGGGAGACGGAAAACTGAAACCGCAGCTGAATACGGTGACACCAAAGGGTTAACACACGGATGAGCGCTCTTAATGACATGACGTGTATATAGGCGGAGCTACAACGAATTTGAAATTCCCGCTCAGTGGTGACTGTTTCTTCTGTTCCTTTTCTGTAACACGTGCTCCTGCCTTCTTTACAGTTTGTCCTGCTGCTGTGGGGTGAGCTGACTGCCGATCTCCGGTGCATGCTGTAACTGTCACTGATCTGACATGTGTCTGATAATACAGATAAGTCCGGGGTGTATAATCCAGTACCAGTGTCTCCTTCCCGTATTTAACTCATTACTGGCCAAGTATCGGCCGATCCCGCTCTACAATAGTTCCTGTTGCCGATACATATGGCGACTGTGAGAAGAACGGGTATTATTGTACCCCCCAAACCCCTGCAGCGCCCACATCCTGCTAGAAGATGCGAGGTAATCGGGCAGATCTACCTGTATCCATAGTTCCGGCTGCGCATGACTGTGACCCTATTTAGCGGGGAAGTTTGCGACTTCTGTAAGATTGCTTCTAGGTAGCCGCACTAAGTTATATGAAAACCCGGCGTCTCCACTTCACGGCAAAGACAATAAATCTCTGTCCTCAGCACAAGACCCTCCATACCCTGTATATACTGAGCGCTGCTGTATACACTATAGAATTGTGCCAACTGAAAAGCAACCGCTGCTCCATCACCACATGATGTCAGCTCCGGAGCAGATCAGCCCATTCATTTCACGCCCTGAATATCTGCTCTGTAGGAAACGCAGCACAGGAGTGTGGGTAGTACATATATCTATACACCGCCTGGTGCTCCTGTTCTATCAGACAATCCGATAAGTTCAGACATCGGCCGATATCAGCGGCCCCAGCTCTGATGAGGAGGATGTGGTGGCTCTTAGAAGAGCCTTTGTGTTGTGGATGATGCGGGGGTCAGCGGCGTCACTTGCCCTTCTTGCCGCTCTCGGTCTTCTTGGGCAGCAGCACGGCCTGGATGTTGGGCAGGACGCCTCCCTGGGCAATGGTCACCCCACCCAGCAGCCTGTTCAGCTCCTCGTCATTGCGCACGGCCAGCTGCAGGTGCCGGGGGATGATGCGGGTCTTCTTGTTGTCCCGGGCAGCATTGCCGGCCAATTCCAGGATCTCAGCGGTCAGATACTCGAGCACAGCGGCCAGGTAGACCGGAGCGCCGGCGCCCACTCTCTCGGCGTAATTGCCCTTGCGGAGAAGCCTGTGCACACGACCGACCGGGAACTGCAGTCCTGCCCGGGATGAGCGGGTCTTGGCCTTAGCGCGGGCCTTCCCTCCTTGTTTGCCGCGTCCGGACATCGCTGCGTTTTCAAAGATCAGCAGGTAAAGAACTGTGATGTGACTCGTGTGCGGCTCCGGAGTGTTTTATAAGCGGCTGCTCCGCCCTCCTCTCCTGTCATTGACTGAATCTGAAGTCAGCCATGGAAATGAGACTTGTGCATCCACCAATGAGCTGCAGGGGCGGTGATCATGACGTTTCCACTAGTCACATGCCTTTTTCCCCCAATGGAACAGCGATGTGACAGCAGTGCTCATTTGCATGGCCGGTCTATAAATACAGCCGCTCTGGGAGGAGCAGGATCACTATTCTCTTCTCTTGTGACGAGTTCTTTCTGTTCTCATCATGCCTGATCCCGCCAAGTCCGCCCCAGCCGCCAAGAAGGGCTCCAAGAAAGCCGTGACCAAGACTCAGAAGAAGGACGGCAAGAAGCGGAGGAAGAGCCGGAAGGAGAGCTATGCCATCTACGTGTACAAGGTGCTGAAGCAGGTGCACCCCGACACCGGCATCTCCTCCAAGGCCAAGGGCATCATGAACTGCTTCGTGGGTGACATTTTCGACCGCATCTCAGGGGAAGCCTCCCGCCTGGCTCATTACAACAAGCGCCACACCATCACCTCCCGGGAGATCCAGACCGCCGTGCGCCTGCTGCTGCCGGGAGAGCTGGCCAAGCACGCCGTGTCCGAGGGCACCAAGGCCGTCACCAAGTACACCAGCGCCAAGTGATCACCACCGCTGCTCCCATCCCCCACACCACAAAGGCTCTTCTAAGAGCCACCACATTGTCTACAGCAGAGCCTGATACTGGAGAAACTGGGTATACAGCACAATAACGCGGTATATAGTGTTATAGTGGGAATATAAAGTACCTTTTATACAGATGTATTGCATAATATTGCGGTTCACAGTCCTAGATTAGGAATATACTGCATTATACAGAGATATGGGGTTATACGGCAATGTCAGTATACACAACCATTTTGAGATTTACGGGTGTATGGAGATAACAGTACTATATGGGGGTACCGTAGAAAACTGGGAACATGACGGGCAGTACCAGGTTGACACAGTGTCTATGGGCGGAGCCAGGGCCTTACTGACTGCTGATTGGCTGAACGTTAAATTTGAAATTCCCGCCCTATGGCTGAGAGTTTCCGCTCTTTGTTCTCGGTAACACGCGGTGATTCGGTTTATTTCCTCTTCTCAGGCCGGGAGTGATTGATCTGTCCGCACTATATTGCTGTATACAGCGCTGTATGGGCTTTGCATATTCTACTAATACTGGACTGTTTGGAGTAACACTGAATATTACTATGAAAGCTTTATATGGGTGTAAAAAGTACAATATGGGATGTAGACCGCATGGAAGGTGCACAGCAGTATATGGCCCTGTATGGATGTATATGAGGAGCTCTCAGGAGTATATGGGGGTGAACAGACCTGTGTGTGGCCCTGCTGTGTAATTATACAATGTGAGGCTGTAGACAGGAGCGGATGTGGTGATATTCGGGCTGTGATCTCCGGTGACCTGATTGCCGGACTGCCCTGCCGCCGTGTCCCGCAATCCGGCAGAGGTGCCGGCGGTCACACATGATACCCTGGGAGTCTCCGGGTGTGGACTCCGGTGGCTTCAGTGACGTCACCGCTCCTCACAGACCTGCGGAGGGAATGAGGGTGTGCGTCTATTTTATTTCAAATAAAGGATTTCCCTCTTGTTTGTGTTTATTTCTTTTGACTTCTAGGGTTGATTATAGGGAGTCTCATGCGCCTCCCCATTACTATCCTTGATGCAGCTGTTTTTTGTCAAATCACAGCTGATATTAACCCCATATATCGCCACCCCATCAGGGCAAGCGGGATGAGCTGCTGCATCTAATGGTATATACCAATTCTGGGGCGGCTGAAGGCTGATATTATCAGGCTGGGAGGGGCCAACAGCCATGGCTCTTCCTTCCCTAGTAATTCCAGCTACCTGCTTTACCTTGGCTGGTTATCAACAATGGGAGGACCCCAAGACACTTTTTTTTCATTATAAAAATCTGTAGAGCAACATCTGAAGAGCTAAAATATGTAAACCTGAATTATAGGAATTTTTCCCTGCATTACTGCTACTGGAAAAAATGAGATACTTGGTTTAAAAATTGGCCAATTTGTGTAACCCCGACGGTCAAATACAAGGTGGAGTACCACTCTTTTGTCTCATTTTTTTTCCAAAAGTAGTAATGCAGTGCCAAAATCTCTATTACATGATTACATAGTTTAGCTTTTCATTTGCTGCTGTACAGATTTTTGTAACATTGAATTTTCAGTGTGCTTCTGTTCACACTTAGTGGATGTGCTGTAGTCTTTTTATTAGTATTTTTTTTACATTATTTAATAAAAAACCTGCATGGGATCCTCTCTATTTTTGATAATCAGCCACTGTAAAGCAGACCGCCGGGGGGTTGCAGCCTGCAGCTGTTGCTGTATCTCAGCTGGCTCTAATAAATACGGCAATAGCCCAAGTCTTGTTTATTTTTTCTTCTTCAGTGGTGAGACGCCAATCACAGCCTTATCAATACTTGACGTGGCTGTGATGGGCCGGTTGTGCCACATAGGAAATGCTTCCTGATTGGCTGCTCTGTATTCTCTTTATTCAGATATAAACCTAAACAGGAACCAGACATTCCGGTAAAAGCCAGTGTACCGATGCGAGACGCGAACACCCAGTGCCCAGTGTGACCCCCAAGCTTTACAGTTCAGGTTCGCTCTTCCATAATTAAGAACCATCCTGATTGGCTGCACTTTGCAAAACAAGAAAAATCCACCAGTGCGATCCCCCATCACTAACAGCAACATATGGACCCATACAGCTGTATAGGGAGGATATACATCACTATATGTGGTGTATGTGTGGTGCCCCTGAGGCTTCAGTCACCACAGGGTACTACGCCTTACCAGAGGTGCAGTAATCATCCCGGGTAAGGAGGAGGTCGGTGACGGTCATTCACAATTCACAAACATACATAAGCCAGTTGCCCTCTCACCAGGACGGGGTTAAGGTAGCGTCATTTCGGACGGTCACCACGTCGTCTGGGGCCGCCCACCCACTAGCTCAGGTGCTCAGGTGGGCGGGGCAACTGATCTGGGGAGAGAGGAGCCAAATACAGCAGTCTATAAACCAATGGGAACCAAGTGAGATGCAGGAGAACACGGTCGCTGAGGGGAGAGCTCATATCTCCCTCAGGACTGACGCACATCTCGAAGCCCTAGGCTGGTGGGCACTTCATGGCCTGCCAGCAGAATTTGTCGGGCAGAAGATTTCAAGTCTTCTGGCCTACAACAGTGCCCTGGGCAAAGCAGCACATAGAGCCAGGAGTTATGACCAAAGGGCGACCCCATCAACGGGCTCGCGCTGCCTGCTATACGAGACGGGGAACATAATCACCCCCAGGACTCGGATCCCAGCGTAGCTCCAAGCCACAGGGACTCGCACAACACAGTGAAGGGAGGAAGGACTCACGGAGCATCCCACTGGTTCTGGCCTCCGAACTATCCGGGATCGGCTGGAGCCTATTACAGTGGAGTCTGGCAGTCCAACGACAAGAGCAAATCATTCAGTAAACAGCTTAAACTGCAACCGCTCTGTTGTCTGATCCATTCCGCGCCCTGCGCTCTCGCACATGGGTGAACAGCCACTCCCAACCTGGGGCCTAGTTCTGCCTATGGAGAGCTGCAACACCTAAGCTGCGTGACCATCTGCCCCAGAAGAGAGAGACATTCTGCAGTGGCCGCATCCACAGGTGGCATCACAACTACTACTCCCAACATCCCCAACCAACCCCTTCATCTTTTATAGACACCGTCGGGGTCACGGAACCGGGCCAGGCCGCTGTGACGGGTAAGGGTACTTTCACACTTGCGTTAATTACCTTCAGTCACAATCCGCCCTTTTGGAAAACAGCGGAATCCGTTAACAGATTCCACTGTTTCCCATAGACTTGTATGGATGACGGATTGTGCCAAAAGTACCTGCTTTGCTTCCGCTGGACGATGCTGCGTTGTTTCCGCCGGGCGGAAGGAACGCATCATGTAATGTTTTTTGAGCGGTGGAAACCTTTATTTTTCACTGCATACTTTTTTGTTTTTTTAATCACAGAAACTTTATTTTGTTTCTCAGCGGCCGAACGTTCAGCTGATCGCCCGGCGGCCGGCTACTGAGAGAGATCAGCTGAGCACTCGGCCGCCGGCTATTGAGAGCGATCAGCAGATCGCCCGGCGGCCGACTATTGAGAGCGATCAGCTGAGCACTCAGCAGCCGGCTATTGAGAGCGATCAGCTGATCGCCCGGCGGCCGACTATTGAGAGCGATCAGCTGAGCACTCAGCAGCCGGCTATTGAGAGCGATCAGCTGATCGCCCGGCGGCCGACTATTGAGAGCGATCAGCTGAGCACTCAGCAGCCGGCTATTGAGAGCAATCAGCTGAGCGGCCGGCTATTGAGAGCGATCAGCAGAGCACCCGGCAGATGGCTTTTGAGAGCGATCAGCTGAGTGCCCCGCAGCCGGCTATTGAGAGCGATCAGCTGAGTGCCCAGTAGTCGGCTATTGAGAGTGATCAGCTGAGAGCCCGGCGGCCGGCTATTGAGAGCGATCAGCAGAGCGCCCGGTAGACGGCTATTGAGAGCGCTCAGCTGAGAGCCCGGCGGCCGGCTATTGAGAGCGATCAGCAGAGCGCCCGGTAGACGGCTTTTGAAAGTGCTCAGCTGAGCACCCGGCGGCCGGCTATTGAGAGCGATCAGCCGATTGTTCACCATAGTCTGCTGCCGGTAAAACAAGAAAAAAAAAAAAAAGCTTTCCGTTGTTTTGTACGATCCGTTTTATCCGAGGGGCCATTATATGCAACGCATCCGTTGCATCCATCACACAATGCAAAGGATGCCGTTGAACGCAAGTGTGAAACTAGCCTAACCCTCCCACACAGACCCTGTGGGCGCGTCATATATACTTGTATATTTCCCACTTGTGGTTTCACACATGTTGTGAGCAGTGTGAGGGGGGCAGTTTTTAGAATGGTGTCACTTTTCTGTATTTTCTATCATCTAGGCCTCTCATGGTCACTTCAAATGTGATGTGGTCACTAAAATAATGGGATTGTGAATTTTGCTGGAAAAATGAGAAATTGCTGATGAACTTTGAACCCTTCTAACAAAAAACAAAAAAAAGGTTTCAAAAATTGCGCTGATGTAAAGTAACATGTGGGGAATGTTATTTATTAACCATGTTTTGTGACAATAGTTCACGAAAAAATCTCAGAATCGCTGGGATCCGCTGAAGCTCCAGAGTTATAACATTTGAAAGTGACGCTTGTCAGAATTAAAAAAAAATGGCCGGGTTAGGCAGGTGAAGGGGTTAAGGTCTGGCAAAACCAGAACATGTGCAAGTTCGCACATCACTTATTGCAAATAGGCAAATCTATATAGTACTATATACTCTTCATATAGAGCTGTTTACTCCTCATATATTGCTGTGCTCCTTCCATATAGAACTAAATATCCTCCATTCATATAATGCTATACACTTCCATATAGTGCTGTATGTGTAACGTCCTGGAGGTGGATTCACGGGACCGTGCACCGGACTCCCCCAGAGAGGCAACCCGGCGCTAACCCCTATACAGGGACTGTCCGATCACCCCACCAGAGGGCCTAGATGCACGGTAGCCGGAAAACTAGGGGTACGGAGTCGGAGTCCATCAAAAGGTCTGCACGCGAAATGTCTATTAGTCCAAAGGGAACCGTAGGCAGGCCGGATGTCTGGAACCGGGTTCAGGTGCAGAGTAGGAACAGCAGATGGGGTCCGGATCCCGCGAGATGTGCAGGCTGAAGTTACCAGGTGGAATCGGGGACCGGTGACGGGATCAGGCTCAAGGAAGACGGCGGGATCCACAGCAGACAGTCAGCGGGACACTTCCTGGGGAATCAGCAATCTGGACCAGGTCAGGACGGCAGACGGGCTCTGCGGAAGAGACCGTGTTATTCTGGAGACAAGACACAGAGGGACCTGAACACCTAGGTATGGAAACACATTGAACAGGCGCCGCCCACCTGGAAAGGGAAGTCTTAAATACTCTGCACCTGTATCAGCCATTTCTTGTTCCCGGGACACTGACCCTTTAAGAAGAGGTGAGTGAGCGTGCCCACGCCTTAATGCGCATACGCGAGGCCCGAGTGCCGAAGACCTGTGCAGGAAGCAAGGAGGAAGTTGAAGGAGATGCAGGGGAGCCAGGCAGAGAGTCCTGGGTCGCAGGGGGAGGCCGGGACCGGCGAACGGAAGGAACGGAGGACGCACAGAAGGGGGAGTGAGAGGGACCGCCGCAGGCAGGAAGACCGGAGACCGGAGCGGTGAGTCACAGGCGGTGCCTGGGCCCAAGAAGCGTGACAGTACCCCCTCCCTCACGCCCCCCTCCTCGCAACCGGGACAAGAAGCCGCGTAGCAGAGAAGCAGCAATGTTCTCCAGGGGTTCCCAGGACCGGTCTTCGGGACCGTAGCCCTCCCAATCAACAAGGAACAACTGCTTACCCCGCACTTTCTTCATGGCCACTATGTCTCTTACCGCATATGTGACGCCCTGGACCCCAGGGATTACAGTACATAACACCACACACACACCCCCCTCCCCTGGTAGGTGACATCAGTCAACCAAAAACCCTTGTTGCCACCCTCCAGGCTTTATGTCCACACCAGGTGGGGCGGAGCCAGGCAGTTGACCCCGCCCACCGAGGAGTTCACAGGCCTGGTGGCGGGAAAAGTAGTGCAGTTCAGTTGGGAGTCAGTGAGTAGTGAAAGTGAGAGGAGTAAGGACCGTGTGTGTCTGGGTTGGAGCCCAGGCACAATCAGCAAGGTCGGCAGACGGTGGTGGCCGTCTGCAGGAGTGGGTGGACGTCAGCGGAACCGTAGGACCGGGGTCGGGCGGTGGCCCGTCGGTACCGAACCGGGGAGCTCATCAAAGCAAGCACCAAGGCAGGATACTCAGACCCCGACCAGGCTAGGAGCCGCCGTAAAGGTCAAATTATCTGATTGCGGTCTGGACCTCAGGGGTTCATTCCCACCTAAGTCCCGTCAGAAGGCAACAGCCCAATCCGTCTAGATAAGCGCCACCGCCAAGGGCCAGAGATCCAAGGGCCAGCGCCTGCGGGCAAAAGGGGCTCTCCCGACACGTACACGCCAGGGAGCGGACTACCCGTGGGAAGCCATAGGAGTCAAACACACTTACACAGGTGCAGGAAAACGACAGCCACCATCAACCCGTCCGGGGAAAGCGAGAACACCGCAGCCGGCTGTGGGCCCCGTCCATCCAGCCGTTTGGTTTACCAGAAACTCTGTCCTTCTGTGTCTGAGTGAGTACAACAGTGCCATCCGGCACCGCGCTGCACCGCAACATTGCACCCGCGCCCACGCTGCCTCCCCGCATCGGCACCTGCACCGGTTCCTCATCCACCCTACCCCTCCCCAACTAGGGCCCCGGGACCAACAGCCCCTACCCACGGAGGGGTCAACACCTCAGCTGCTCTCCGCCATCGCTCCCGGGATCCCCCGTCACCAGCAGCGATGGTGCCAGCCATCACCACAACCCGTGAGTGGCGTCACGACCGACATCCCCAAACAACCTCCCCCTTTTCACTCGTGGGTGAGGAGGCGCTGCTCGAGCCCCCGGGTCCAGCCCCGTGCTCGAGCCACCGAGGAGCAGAAGCACTGGACCCGAGCGCCAGTGATCCTAGGCGAGCGGCGTTACCGACCACACCGCCCACGACACATACACATTGTCGTCAGCAATAGGAGGAGGATGAGTACCGGTATCAGAGGAGAAGGGACCAAGGATGACTGGCTTGAGCAAGGATACGTGGTAGGAGTTACGGATCCGCATCGTGGCTGGGAGCTGTAGTTTGTATGAGACCTCGTTGATCCTTTTGACGACAGTGAAAGGACCGATGTACCGCTGACCCAACTTATAAGATTGAATCTTCAACCGGACATATTTGGAGGCAAGCCACACCAAATCCCCAGGAGGGAAGCGAGGAGGGTCAAGGCGTCTCTTGTCCGCATGCTTCTTTATCTGGGCGGAAACACGTTCAAGGGAGGTTTTGACAGAACTCCAAATATTAGAGAAGTCCTTGGACAGGGCATCTGCAGTGGGCACATCAGACGTGGAGGATACCGGTAATGGGATGGAAGGCTGAAGACCGTAGACAACATAGAAGGGAGAGCTGGAGGAGGATTCACTAACGTGATGATTATGGGAGAACTCAGCCCAAGGGAGTAGCGTGGACCAGTCGTCATGATGGACGTTGACATAGTGTCGAAGGAAGGAAGTCAGGACCTGGTTGACACGTTCGACTTGGCCATTAGACTGGGGATGGTAGGCCGAGGAAAAGTCTAGAGACACTCCCAGATGTTTACAGAGCGCCCTCCAGAAGCGTGAGGTGAACTGAGCTCCCCTGTCGGACACTACAGTTATGGCCAAAAGTTTTGAGAATGACACCAAAATGATATTTTCACATGATCTGTTCCCTCTAGTTTTTAATTGTGTTTGTCTGATGGTTACATCACATACAGAAATATAATTGCAATCATATTATGAGACCAAAAGGTTCTATTGACAGAATGAGTTAATGCAGCAAGTCAATATTTGCAGTGTTGACCCTTCTTCTTCAGGACCTCTGCGATTCTCCCTGGCATGCTCTCAATCAACTTCTGGGCCAAATCCTGACTGATAGCTGTCCATTCTTGCATAAGCAATGCTTGCATTTTGCCAGAATTTGTTGGTTTTTGTTTGTCCACAGGTCTCTTGATGATTGCCCACATGTTCTCAATGGGATTAAGATCTGGGGAGTTTCCAGGCCATGAACCCAAAATCTCTATGTTTTGTTCCATGAGCCATTTAGTGATCACCTTTGCTTTATGGCAAGGTGCTCCATCATGCTGGAAAAGGCATTGTTGGGCGCCAAACTGCTCTTGGACAGTTGGGAGAAGTTGCTCTTGGAGGACATTCTGGTACCATTCTTTATTAATGGCTGTGTTTTTAGGCAAGACTGAGTGAGCCGATTCCCTTGGCTGAGAAGCAACCCCACACATGAATGGTTTCTGGATGCTTAACAGTTGGCATGAGACAAGACTGGTGGTAGCGCTCACCTCTTCTTCTCCTAATAAGCTGTTTTCCAGATGTCCCAAACAATCGAAAAGGGGATTCATCTGAGTAAATGACTTTACCCCCGTCCTCAGCAGTCCACTCCCTGTACCTTTTGCAGAATATCAGTCGGTCCCTGGTGTTTTTTCTGGAGAGAAGTGGCTTCTTTGCTGCCCTCCTTGAAACCAGGCCTTGCTCAAAGAGTCTCCGCCTCACAGTGCGTGCAGAAGCACTCACACCAGCCTGCTGCCATTGCTGAGCTAGCGCGGCATTGCTGGTAGTCCGATCTCACAGCTGAAACAGTTTTAAGATACGGTCCTGGTGTTTGCTGATCCTTCTTGGGCGCCCTGGAGCCTTTTTGGCAACAATGCAAGCTCTGTCCTTGAAGTTCTTGATGATGTGATAGATTGTTGACTGAGGTGCAATCTTTGTAGCTGCGATACTCTTCCCTGTTAAGCCATTTTTGTGCAGAGCAGTGATGGCTGCACGTGTTTCTTTAGAGGTAACCATGGTTAACAGAAGAGAAACAATGATACCAAGCACCAGTCTCCTTTTAAAGTGTCCAGTGGTGTCATTCTTACTTAATCATGACTGATCGCCAGCCCTGTCCTCATCAACACCCACACCTGTGTTAATGGAACAATCACTAAAACAATGCTCCTTTTAAGGGAATAGATTCAATGATGTTGAAATGTGTTTTGGGGGTTAAAGTTCATTTTCTTAGCCAATATTGACTTTGCAAGTAATTGCTGTTAAGCTGATCACTCTTTATGACATTCTGGAGTATATGCAAATTGCCATTAGGAAAACTTAAGCAGTAGACTTTGTAAAAATTAATATTTGTAGCATTCTCAAAACTTTTGGCCATGACTGTATATGCAAGGGAAATCCGTACAGCCGGAAGATGTGCTGAATGAAGGCATCGGCGAGTTCCGGAACAGAGGGTAGGCCGACCATGGGGACGAAATGAACCATCTTGGAGAATCGGTGCACCACGACCCAAATGACCATATATTCAGAAGATAACGGCAAGTCCGTGATAAAATCCATGGCAATGTGTTGGCATGAAATGGAGGGAATCGGTAGAGGCAGGAGACGGCCATAGGTCAGGTGTTTGGGCGTCTTGTTCCGGGCACAGGATGGACAAGTGTAGACAAAGGAGATGACATCCTTATGGAGAGACAGCCCACATCACCGCACACATCCCGACACTACCGCCCACATCATCACCGCACACATCCCGACACTACAGCCCTCATCATTCCCGCACACACACCGGCACTACAGCACCCATCATCCCCGCACACGCAGGCACTACCGCACCCATCATCACCGCACACACACCGGCATTACCTCAGTGACGTTCCCGCTGACAGAGCAATTCACTTCAGTTGCTGCGTGGAGCTGATAGAGAGCGGTCGTGTTCTACTGCCGCTCCTGTCAGCTTCATGTAGCAGAGCTGGATGCGTCGCCGGACCTCGTGTGGATTACACCGGACCTGGAGGGGTATTTCGGGATTTTAATAAAGTTGTGAAAGAGGGTGGGTTTTTTTTCTTTCATTCCAAATAAAGGATTTTTTTGGGTGGATGTGTTTATTTACTTTCACTTACAGGTTAATCATGGAATGTGTCTCATAGACGCCTGCCATGATTAACCTAGGACTTAGTGGCAGCTATGGGCTGCTGCCATTAACTCTTTATTACCTCGATTACCACCGCACCAGGGCAATTCGGGGTGAGCCGGGTCGAGTCCCGGGACTGTCGCATCTAATGGATGGGGCAAATCCAGGTGGCTGCTGGCTGATATCGTTATTGTTCCCCATAACGTGGGGCTTCCCATCCTGACAATACCAGCCTTTAGCAGTTTGGCTTGTTTTTTTAATTATTTATTTATTTATTGTACTGCACGATATAGACCCGCCCATCGGCGGCTGTGATTGGTTGCAGTGAGACAGCTGTAACTCAGCGTGGGGGAGGGTCTGACTGCAACCAATCATAGGCGAGGGTGGGCGGGGGAAGCAGTGAATACGAGATTGAATAATGGGCGGCTGGCTTTTTCATAAGAGGAAAAGCCGCCGGAGCTTTGTGACAACTGTGCAGCATCACGCCCGTGATCGGTGAGTATGAGAGAGGAGGGGAGAGGGGGGGACAGAGACCAAGAGTGATTATAAACGATTTCAATCGTTCTGCTGGACATGCTGAGCATGCGCAGTAGAACGTGACGAAATCCGTCAGCGGATTCCGCCACTTAGCGCATAGCGGCGGAAACTGCCACCATAGACAATCATTTGACACCGTGGCAGATTCCAATAGAATCCATCAAGGTGAGCTATTTAACAACACAAAAACGCTACATGCAGCGTTCCTTCCACCCGACACAGCATCAAAATAACGATGCTGCGTCGTGCAGCAGATGCAATGCAAGACCATCCGTTGCTATCCGTAGCTAATTGTAGTCTATGAGGAATATAACGGTTTCCTGCAATGCTTACCGTAATTCTTCAAAGCTGCGGATAGTAACGGAAGCCGTCCAAGTGTACAAGTAGCCTTAAATGGCAGCGGATCGCTGCCATTTAACTCCAGGCTTAATCATGGCAGCGTCTATGAGACAGCTTTCATGATTAACCTGTAAGTAAAGTGAATAAACACACACACGGAAAAATCCTTTATTTTAAATAAAAGACAAAAAGCCCCTCTTTCACCCCTTTATTAACCCCCCAACACACAGCTCCGGCGTAATCCACATAGGTCCCATGACGCTTGCATCCAGCCGCGACTGACACTGTGCAGAATGCAGGCTCGCAATGAGACTGCAGAGGTAATTACAGGTCATTTCCCACGGTCGGTAATGTGAACACACTACCGCTCGTGAGAAATGCAGTGTGTGCTCAAAGGGACTCTATCTATTGATTGATCTGTCCTCTTTCTATCCCTCTATCTATCCTTCTAGCTATCTATCTATCCATTATCTATCTATTTATCCCTCTATCTATCTATCCATTCTTCTATCTATCCATATCTATCTATTTCTCTATCTATCTATATCAGAAGGACATTACCTTTTTTTCACTTTTTCAACATGCTTTATTTATAAAAAACCGCAGGGACCAACCTGCGGAAAAAACGGGGCAAAAACGCAGCAAAACCGCGGTTTTGGTGCTTTTTATTTCCGCAGATGCGGTAATCTTCAACTCCCAGAAGTTTCTCAAGAAATTTTCTTGAGAAAAATCACTTTTCTAGTGCGCACATAGCAGGAATCTTCTGGGAATTGAAGATTACCACACCTGCGGTAAAAAAACGCACCAAAACCGCGGAAAAAACACATGCATTTTTTCCGCAGGTTGGTCCCTGCGGTTATTTTTATGCTTACAGATAATAGATAGAGGGAAAGATGGATAGATGAATCGATAGAGGGATAGATAATAGATAAGAAAGACCTATATAATGTCCCACCTCCCTGCATTTTCTAAGCTGGCACCCTTTAGTGACTTTCATGTGGCACTAAAGGGTGCTTAGCCTTGTATTTAGCCAAAGAATAAATAAATAATTTAAAAAAAAACGACGTGAGGTCCCCCTATCTTTTGTAGCCAGCTAGGGTAAAGCAGACGGCTGCAGCCTGCAAACCACAGCTGGCAGCTTTACCTTGGCTGGTAATCCAAAACAGAGGGCACCCCACGCTATTATTTTACATTAAATAAACACTTTAAAACAAAAAACGTGGGGTCCCCCCAAATTGGATCCCCAGCCAAGGTAAGGCGGACAGCTGTGGTCTGGTATTATCAGACTAGGGAGGTCCACCATTATTGGACACTCCCCAGCCTAAAAATAGCAGGCTACAGCCGCTTCAGAAGTGGCGCATCCATTGAATGTGCCAATCCTGGCGCTTCGGCCCAACTCATCCCATTGCCCTGGTGCGGTGGCAGACAGGGTAATATATGGGGTTGATGCCAGATGTGTAATGTCACCTGGCATCAAGCCCTGGGGTTAGTGATGTCACGGCGTCTATCAGATACCTGATATCACCAACCCAGTCAGTAAGAAATAAAAAATAGACAACAAAAAAAGTTTTATTTGAAAAAACACTCCCCCAAAACATTCCCTCTTTCTCCAATTTATTGAAAAGAACAATCAATTCAAGGTCCGGCGTAATCCAATAATGGCGTCCTACGGCGATCCGATCCATACCATAGAAGTCAGTGACAGCGCTGATGTCAGGAGAGCAGGAGATCGTCACAGCAGGTAATGATCTCATCTAACCTCCTGACAGCAGCGCTCGTCATCCCCGCGGCTGCCAGCACTGCAGCGTGAGAAGCTGCTGATACTGCGGGCAGACACTGAAACGCTGCAGTGCAGGCAGCCGCGGGGTTGGAGTGGGACACAGACTACATGGGCACCAGGAGGTCACACGGAAGTGCTTCTGTGTGGCATCCAAGGAGTGTGACGTGTGTGTGTGTTTATACTCTGCTCCACTTCCTCTTCCTGTCGTAATGGCATCACTTCCCTGCAAAATGCAGGGAAGTGATGAACATTACCGCAGGTAAATCGCGGCTATACCGAGGGTATACCGCACAGCATTTGCTACCTGCGGTATACCCGCGGTATTTCGCGATTACATTACAGTGAATGGAGTGAAATACCGCAGGTCCCTGCGGAAAAGAAGTGAAATGCACATTTTCTCAAGAAATTCTGCAGAAAGAATTTTCTTTAGAAAAAACCGCAGTGTGCGGACATCTAATTTTTTCCCATAGGTTTTTCTGGGAAATGTCTGCAGAAAGATTTCAAACATTTCTCAAGAAATTTCCGCAGCAAAATCGTGGATAAAACTGCCGGTAAAAACGCAGTGTGCCCACAAGGCCATAGAGAATAGATGATAGATTGATAGAGGATAGATTAGATAGAAGGATAGAAGATAGAGGATGAAGGATAAAGGATAGAAGAGATAGAGGATAGATTAGATATTAGGAGAGAGGATGAAGGATAGAGGATAAATTATATAGGATAGAAGATAGAGGATAGATTAGATAGAAGGATAGATAGAGGATAGATAGATAGATAGATAGAGGATGAAGGATAGATGAGATAGAAGGATAGAAGATAGAGAATAGATTAGATAGGATTGATAGAGGATAGATTAGATAGAAGGACAGAAGATAGAGGATAGATTATATAGAAGGATAGAGGATAGATAAAGGACACATGGATAGATGATAAATAGAGGATAGATGGATAGAGGGATAGATAGATAAATACTGCATCTCTTTGTAGGTGAAGGGAAGAGTCAGATGCATTTCTTCTGATAAAACTATTATAAAGAAATGAGTAAAAAAAGGCAAATACGTTTTTTATTTTCACCACCTTGGATTCAAACCAGCAACTTTCAAACATGTGTCCAGCAGCCTCCTAGGCTTTCTAGTTGCTCTAGCTTAGGGGTGGGGAACCTCTTTTCTGCCGGGGGCCATTTGGAAATTTCTACCAACCTTCGGGGGCCGCACAAAATTATCAACTTGAAAATTACCCTAATACAGTGCCTACAAGTAGTATTCAACCCCCTGCAGATTTAGCAGGTTTACACATTCGGAATAACTTGGCATTGTGACATTTGGACTGTAGATCAGCCTGGAAGTGTGAAATGCACTGCAGCAAAAAAGAATATTATTTCTTTTTTTATTTTTTATTTTTTTTTAAATTGTGAAAAGTTTATTCAGAGGGTCATTTATTATTCAACCCCTCAAACCAGAAGAATTCTGTTTGGTTCCCCTAAAGTATTAAGAAGTATTTCAGGCACAAAGAACAATGAGCTTCACATGTTTGGATTAATTATCTCTTTTTCCAGCCTTTTCTGACTAATTAAGACCCTCCCCAAACTTGTGAACAGCACTCATACTTGGTCAACATGGGAAAGACAAAGGAGCATTCCAAGGCCATCAGAGACAAGATCGTGGAGGGTCACAAGGCTGGCAAGGGGTACAAAACCCTTTCCAAGGAGTTGGGCCTACCTGTCTCCACTGTTGGGAGCATCATCTGGAAGTGGAAGGCTTATGGAACTACTGTTAGCCTTCCACGGCCTGGATAGCCTTTGAAAGTTTCCACCCGTGCCGAGGCCAGGCTTGTCCGAAGAGTCAAGGCTAACCCAAGGACAACAAGGAAGGAGCTCCGGGAAGATCTCATGGCAGTGGGGACATTGGTTTCAGTCAATACCATAAGTAACGTACTCCACCGCAATGGTCTCCGTTCCAGACGAGCCCGTAAGGTACCTTTACTTTCAAAGCGTCATGTCAAGGCTCGTCTACAGTTTGCTCATGATCACTTGGAGGACTCTGAGACAGACTGGTTCAAGGTTCTCTGGTCTGATGAGACCAAGATCAAGATCTTTGGTGCCAACCACACACGTGACGTTTGGAGACTGGATGGCACTGCATACGACCCCAAGAATACCATCCCTACAGTCAAGCATGGTGGTGGCAGCATCATGCTGTGGGGCTGTTTCTCAGCCAAGGGGCCTGGCCATCTGGTCCGCATCCATGGGAAGATGGATAGCACGGCCTACCTGGAGATTTTGGCCAAGAACCTCCGCTCCTCCATCAAGGATCTTAAGATGGGTCGTCATTTCATCTTCCAACAAGACAACGACCCAAAGCACACAGCCAAGAAAACCAAGGCCTGGTTCAAGAGGGAAAAAATCAAGGTGTTGCAGTGGCCTAGTCAGTCTCCTGACCTTAACCCAATTGAAAACTTGTGGAAGGAGCTCAAGATTAATGTCCACATGAGACACCCAAAAAACCTAGAAAAATTTGAGAAGATCTGCATGGAGGAGTGGGCCAAGATAACTCCAGAGACCTGTGCCGGCCTGATCAGGTCTTATAAAAGACGATTATTAGCTGTAATTGCAAACAAGGGTTATTCCACAAAATATTAAACCTAGGGGTTGAATAATAATTGACCCACACTTTTATGTTGAAAATTTATTAAAATTTAACTGAGCAACATAACTTGTTGGTTTGTAAGATTTATGCATCTGTTAATAAATCCTGTTCTTGTTTGAAGTTTGCAGGCTCTAACTTATTTGCATCTTATCAAACCTGCTAAATCTGAAGGGGGTTGAATACTACTTGTAGGCACTGTATATTTGTTAAAACAATTAACTCACTGTGGTGGCTGGAGCTTCTACTCTTCGGTGCAGCTGTAATATTAGGCAATGTTCTTGTTGCTTTTCCAGGTTTGAGTTGTCTGGGACTGCTGTATATACATCACAGGGGAGGGTGGGGAGGAATATAGATCACTGGGGAGGCTGGGGGCATAGACATCACTGGGGGGTACATACATCATTGATGGGGAGCACAGACATAGCTGGGGGGGGCATAAACATTGCTGGGGAGGGCTGGGAGGAATATACATCACTAGGGAAGCAGCAGGGCATAGACGTCACTGGGGATACAAACATCACTGGCCAGCACAGACTGTACTGGGGGTATATACACATCACTGGGTTGCAGAGACATAGCTGGGGGCACAAACATTGCTGGGGTTATATACATAGCCAAGGGCAGACAGCCCTGGGGGATGCCGGAGGGACACAGCCCTGGGGGCACAGAGAATGATGGGAGAGGATGGAGGCACAGACAAACCTGGGGGACGCTGGGGGCACAGAGAAGGATGGGAGAGGCTGAAGGCACAGACAGACCTGGGAGAGGCGCGGGGCACAGAGCTCACTGGGGAGACTGGGGGGGCACAGAGCTCATTTGGGAGACTAGGGGGGGCACGGAGATCACTGGGGAGACAGAACAGATCACTGGAGAGACAGCACAGATCACTGGGGAGATTGGGGAGACGGCACAGATCACTGGGGAGACTGGGGGGGCACAGATCACTGGGGAAAAAGAGGGGCACAGAGCGCTGGGGACACACAGACAGACCTGGGGGAGTTTGGAGGCAGTTAGTGATCCAAGCCTCCCCCAGTTCTCTGAGTGCTGGAGGTGGCTGCAGGCATGGAGAGGAGGAGCTGCCGCGGGGC
Organism: Anomaloglossus baeobatrachus; assembly: GCF_048569485.1. Lineage (NCBI taxonomy): Eukaryota > Metazoa > Chordata > Amphibia > Anura > Aromobatidae > Anomaloglossus > Anomaloglossus baeobatrachus. The sequence continues at coordinate 271,455,563 of NC_134359.1, forward strand.
ACAAGGAGCCACCACCGCCGGGCACAGGGAGCCACCACCGCGAACAGACCTGGGGGAGGATTGGCAGTCAATCCTCTCCTGTTTGATTCTAGCGCTCCTCACGCCGACCCCACCTACAAAGTATGTCCTCACGTAGGCAGTGCCAGCGTGGGGACGTAGTCTTTCAGATACAGGAAATGCAGTGTTCAGCATTGAACGTGCTGTGCGGTTTTAAAGGGCCAGCAGCCAGCAAGATGCGACTGCAGTCCCCAGGAATCAGCCTGGGGGCCGCAGAAAAAGTCGTCGCGGGCCGGAGGTTCCCCACCGCTGCTCTAGCTGTTGATCCACTAGGAATTGATGATGTAAGAGGGAGGATTTTATATGAATAAACCTACAATGAAGCCTCTGATTGCACAGAGCTCCATTGTACAGAGCAGCGTCTCTGTGTCCTTTATTCTAGAGGGACAGGAAAAGAGAGTTTTTTTCTTCTATTAAAATTACTAAAAATAATCAAAAAAAATAGAATGTCATTTTATTACACTTTTTATAAAATAATAAACATCACAAATCAGCAAATAACATGGACATATTTGGTGTCCCTGTAATCGTAAAGACTTGAACAAGACAGCGATCAGATTATTTATGGGGATCGGTAAGTGGCGGGAAAAAAATAGCGCAAATTATTTTTATTTATTAAATCCCATAAAAATGTAATAAAAATGCATCGCTGAGGCCGTGTTCACACGTAGTGTAAATGCTGCATTTTATCTGCAGGTGTCCGCACCACGAAGACAATAACATTCTTCTCTGATTATTGCGTGTTTGCGGTATTTATTATGCATTGTCCCCTTATTTGATACGTTTTGTGTTGATGTGAATCCTGAAGATTATAAAGAAAAAAAACACCAAATCCGCACAGTTCAGCAGTGACTTCAGACCGAGGACTGAGATTTCATTACGTCTCATCCACTTTGCTTGGACATTTAGTCCGTGTTCACATGTAGTGTAAATGCTGCATTTTTTTTCTGCTGTTTTTTGCACATATATTTTGCTGTGTTTAATTGTCCAAGTAAAGTGGATTCCATGAGAACATGCTGCTGATCTCTGCAGTTTTGATGCTTTTTTTCTCTGGAGGTTTCTATGTGGAACTTAAAAAAACGCAGGAAAAAGCCTCTCTACAATAAAAACACTTAAAAACGCAGATTCACATCTGAACCAAAAACGCATTAAATAATAGAGAAAAGGCAGAAAAAAAAATGCAGGAAAAATCAGAGAAGATTGTAATTGCATAGTATAGTGCAGACAGCGGCAGAAACAACAATAAACAATTGATGCAACGTGTGAACATGGCCTTATAGGCACAAATAAGCAACATGTCATATAGTGACAGAAATAAGAAAAATCTGGCTGCTATGACTATTAACGAACAGTCCGGGGCATCTACTGAATGACCCTTACTGCCAAATGGGAGTGGCTAGGGGCGTGGTCAAAATTTGCTGCTGCGCGCAACGCATGATTTGTCCATCTTTCCTTATTTCAAAAGTTGTGAGGTATGCATATACTGCTGTGCACCTTCCATGCTGTCTACATCCCATATTGTACTTTTTACACCCATATAAAGCTTTCATAGTAATATTCAGTTACTCCAAACAGTCCAGTATTAGTAGAATATGCAAAGCCCATACAGCGCTGTATACAGCAATATAGTGCGGACAGATCAATCACTCCCGGCCTGAGAAGACTAAATATATGGAGAGAAGGTATGCACACCAGTGACTATGCAAGGGGAATACATGTAATAGCAGAAACTGCTGTGTGAATACTGACATGAATTTAGTGATTTTTTTTTTAGGTTCTTGCACCCAGTTCAGACTTAGAATGGTGTTCCAAATGTTATTTCTTATTTGAGAAGACGAAATAAAACGAATCACCGCGTGTACCGAGAACAAAGAACGGAAACGCTCAGCCATAAAGCGGGAATTTCAAATTTAACGCTCAGCCAATCAGCAGTCAGTAAGGCTCTGGCTCCGCCCATAGACGCTGTGTTAACCTGTTACTGCCCGCGATGTTCCCAGTTTTCTAGTACCCCCATATACGGTAGTACTGTTCTCTCCATACCCTCGTAAATCTCAAAATTATTGTGTATACTGACATTCCAACTATATAGCACTATATACCGCGTTATTGTGCTGTATAGCCAGTCTCTCCAGTATCAGGCTCTGCTGTAGACAATGTGGTGGCTCTTAGAAGAGCCTTTGTGGTGTGGAGGATGGGAGCAGCGGTGGTGATCACTTGGCGCTGGTGTACTTGGTGACGGCCTTGGTGCCCTCGGACACGGCGTGCTTGGCCAGCTCTCCCGGCAGCAGCAGGCGCACGGCGGTCTGGATCTCCCGGGAGGTGATGGTGTGGCGCTTGTTGTAATGAGCCAGGCGGGAGGCTTCCCCTGAGATGCGCTCGAAGATGTCACCCACGAAGCAGTTCATGATGCCCATAGCCTTGGAGGAGATGCCGGTGTCGGGGTGCACCTGCTTCAGCACCTTGTACACGTAGATGGCATAGCTCTCCTTCCGGCTCTTCCTCCGCTTCTTGCCGTCCTTCTTCTGAGTCTTGGTCACGGCTTTCTTGGAGCCCTTCTTGGCGGCTGGGGCGGACTTGGCGGGATCAGGCATGATGAGAAGAGAAAGATCTCGCCACAAGAGAAGACAATAATGATCCTGCTCCTCCCAGAGCGGCCGTATTTATAGACCGGCCATGCAAATGAGCACTGATGCCACATCGCTGTTCCATTAGGGGAAAAAGCATGTGACTTGTGGAAACGTCATGATCACCGCCCCTGCAGCTCATTGGTGGATCCACAAGTCTCATTGCCATGGCTGACTTCAGATTCAGTCAATGACAGGAGAGGAGGGCGGAGCAGCCGCTTATAAAACACTCTGGAGCCGCACACGCGTCACATCACAGTTCTTTACCTGCTGATCTTTAAAAACGCAGCGATGTCTGGACGCGGCAAACAAGGAGGGAAGGCCCGCGCTAAGGCCAAGACCCGCTCATCCCGGGCAGGACTGCAGTTCCCGGTCGGTCGTGTGCACAGGCTTCTCCGCAAGGGCAATTACGCCGAGAGAGTGGGCGCCGGCGCTCCGGTCTACCTGGCCGCTGTGCTCGAGTATCTGACCGCTGAGATCCTGGAACTGGCCGGCAATGCTGCCCGGGACAACAAGAAGACCCGCATCATCCCCCGGCACCTGCAGCTGGCCGTGCGCAATGACGAGGAGCTGAACAGGCTGCTGGGTGGGGTGACCATTGCCCAGGGAGGCGTCCTGCCCAACATCCAGGCCGTGCTGCTGCCCAAGAAGACCGAGAGCAGCAAGAAGAGGAAGTAACGCCGCTGATCCGCATCCTCCACCACACAAAGGCTCTTCTAAGAGCCACCACATCCTTCTCATCAGAGCTGGTGCCGCTGATATCGGCCGATGTCTGAACTTATCGGATTGTCTGATAGAACAGGAGCACCCGGCGGTGTATAGATATATGTACTTCCCGCACTCCTGTGCTGCGTTTCCTACAGAGCAGATATTCAGGGCGTGAAATGAATGGGCTGATCTGCTCCAGAGCTGACATCATGTGATGAAACCTAGAAGCAATTTTACAGAAGTCACAAACTTCCCCGCTAAATAGGGTCACAGTCGTGCGCAGCCGGAACTATGGATACAGGTAGATCTGCCCGATCACCTCGTATGTTCTAGCTGGATGTGGGCGCTGCAGGGGTTTGGGGGGTACAATAAAACCCGTTCGTCTCACAGTCGCCATATGTCAGGGCAACGGGTACTATTGTAGAGCGGGATCGGCCGATACTTGGCCAGTAATGAGTTAAATACGGGAAGGAGACACTTGTACTGGATTATACACCCCGGTGTTATCTGTATTATCAGACACATGACAGATCAGTGACAGTTACAGCATGCACCGGAGATCGGCAGTCAGCTCACCCCACAGCAGCAGGACAAACTGTAAAGAAGGCAGGAGCACGTGTTACAGAAAAGGGACAGAAGAAACCGTCACCACTGAGCGGGAATTTCAAATTCGTCGTAGCTCCGCCTATATACACGTCATTAAGAGCGCTCATCCGTGTGTTAACCCTTTGGTGTCACCGTATTCAGCTGCGGTTTCAGATACTTTTCAGTCTCCGCTGCTGTGACCCTCCTGCCGTTATTGTGAACATCCCCCCAATCGCTGCTCTCCGTCCATCTGATTATAACCTGCGCCTCTGCATATAGGGGAGATTATATTGTGAGGGTTCAGGTCTGGGGCAGCTCTACAATACTCCGGATACAGCGCAGTCCTGTCCTCCAGACCTGCTGCCCCCGCACACGGTGATCGCGCTGGATGGAGGATGAGCCGCCATTATTATTCTGAAGGGTTATCATTAATCTTCGGTGGTCGCCATCGATCCGAGACTAAAGTGTCCAAGACGCGGTGATTACACAGGAGTTTATAAACCCGGTACAGTGCGTCCATCTATCCAGCTGCCTCATACAGCGTTATTCCCGGTGAATATTTGCTGCACCCGATCACCCACACGGGTCTGATCCTAAAAATATCATTAAGCAGCATCAACACATTCATCTCACAGCAGAACTTTGCTTCTTACTCTGTAGTGACCGCAGCACAGCAGGATATGGACTGTGCTCAGATATCGCCATGTTCGGCTATACCACCCCCATCATGTACCCGGTGTTATATGATCAGCCACATGATAGATCAGTGAGCGAACAGCATTCACCAGGGCACAGGAGATCCGCCCTCCGCTCACCCCACAGCAGCAGGACATTGTAGCCTTTCAGGTAGATGTGGGTGGCTCTGAAAAGAGCCTTTGTGTTGTCAGAATAGAGCAGAATTAACCCCCGAAGCCGTAGAGAGTGCGGCCCTGGCGCTTCAGCGCGTACACCACGTCCATGGCGGTGACGGTCTTCCTCTTGGCGTGCTCGGTGTAGGTGACGGCGTCACGGATCACATTCTCCAGGAAAACTTTCAGGACTCCGCGAGTCTCTTCGTAGATGAGGCCGGAGATGCGCTTGACGCCTCCTCTGCGGGCGAGACGGCGGATGGCGGGCTTGGTGATGCCCTGGATGTTATCACGGAGCACCTTCCTGTGCCGCTTGGCGCCGCCTTTCCCGAGACCTTTTCCTCCTTTACCGCGACCAGACATCTTCAGAGTAGCAAGAAAAGAGCAAGTGATGAACGGCCGCCGACTCCTCCTTTATGTAGAGGATGGTCGGACCAGAAGGAGAACTGAGGAGATGACGCGTGTCCGGGGCGTGTTTTATAAACTGAGAACTCCGCCCTTTCCTCTGCTGATTGGCTGAATACGGAACTGTTAGGGAGTTTGAATTTACCGCCCTTTCTGCTTCTTCTGCAGTTCTTTTGACTCTAATATAACTTCTTCCCCATGAGAATTAGCCCAAATACAGTCCATAGATAAAATCCACCGAACACTAATGTGTTATGTAAGCACCTTTCCAGATCTCCGTCATTATCTCCCCAGTCGCTTATTCCTGCAGTCTATGTACAGATCAGTTCCACAGCTACAAGCAGGAGGTCCGTGCTATAACATGAGCTTACATTTTCCCAGAGAAGCGGCCTCACACTCAGGCGCCAATGTCCGGTGTGTGGAGAGATATAAACGGCTTCATCTATCACCAGCCAGAGGATGAAGATTGCTGAGTAGTAGTGCAGAGCAGGCACGGGATGATGGGAGCAGTAGTTAGGCAGCAGTCACACGGCCGTATAACTGGGGCGGGGATCGCATACAATGCTCCGACTGGCGGAGGCTCTTCCTGACCGGAGCGTGAGAGGTCCATAGCAATAGAGGCTTAGAAAAAGCTAAATCCTTCAGATATGATTCAAGTAAATACTAGTAAAAAGATCGAGTAAATAGAGAGACCTCAGGGAGACCTGTTTGGTTACCCATGGGGTGTCTGCTAAACCACTAATAAAAAAATGAAAAGAAAAACCGGAGAAACAAGTGTGGTATCCTGCAAAACAATGACATTGATTTGGGTACAAAAACCATATCAGATACAAATATTGAATATAGAAAAGAGGAAAAGATGACAGATGCAAGAGACTTCTGGCAGGAAAAAAATCACTACAGACCTGTGTAATTACATATGGGTAAGTATCACCCTGCTGCCAAAGTCATAACAATTGTAGTCACAACCATGTAGTCATTCCATCAAATAATTATTATTTATATATATAATTATACTATGTAGGAGGAATAAAAAAAAAAAAATCAGGGATTACATACCATTAAACAGTTTAAATTAATGCAGGGATAAAGTGCCAGCAATGCAAGGTTCTGGATATTTTAACAAAACCCCTACAAACTTACACAATTAGAACTGCCCTCCTTAAAGAAAAAAAAATGTACTCACAAACATCATCATTTCATCAAATATTAAGTATTGACAGGTGCTGCAATGCTGGAGGAATGTTTTTGCAAACAGGGATTACATACCAAGACAGAATAGAATGTAAATCAATGCAGGGATAAAGTGCCAGCAGTGCAAGGGTCTGGAGCCCCCCCAGGAGAGGTAACCGCAGTTTGTGTGTCACAGAGCAGGCTTCATCAGACCAGAAGTGAGGGGAGTCTATTCTATTCAACCTATCATGTTTAGGTCCCTGTTTTTTGCAATAATATTCCTCCTGCTTTGCAGCACTTTATAGGTCAATCAATACTTACTAGTGATGAGCGAGCATGCTTGTAACTACTCGGTACTCGCACGAGCATCACTGTACTCGGGCTGCTCGGCGGGGACCGAGTAATCTCGCGATACTCGTGCTTTACTCGTGGTCTTCATTTCTGCATGTTGGCGTTCTTTTGAGAGCCAGCCCTCATGCAGGGATTGGCTGGCAGACCACTGCAATGCCACAGCCCTGTTAGTTGTGGAATTGCAGTGATTGGCCGGCCTGCACAGCGTGACCGAGCCTTTATACCGGCCGGCGCGCTGTGCTCTGCTCACAGCTATCCAGACAGTCAGTGCAGGGAGAGTGTCGCTGATTCAGGGAAAGCTTTGTGGCCCTTTATAGCTTTTTCAGTTGCAGGGCTGCAAACAGTGTGACCAAAAGTCCTTCTCAGGACTATTCTAGTTGTATACAGGCAGGCAGGGTATAGCCAGGTCGGAGTACAGTAGCAGAGTCCTTCTCAGGACTATTGTTGCTATATACAGGCAGGGTATAGCCAGGTCATAATACAGGCTAGTGACCAAAAGAGTCCTTGTCAGGACTATTGTACCAGTATACAGGCAGGCAGGCAGGCAAGGTAGTGGTGACCGTATACCAGCCTTCATCATATCTGGGGCTGGTGTACACAGTGTAAAACAGTCCAGATAGTGTCTGACTTGTCTGTAATTGTCGCTCCCCAAAAAAACCTGTTAGGTTCTTATTGCGTCCGTGCTTGGTTTTTAAAACCGCACGTGTGTGCCTGTTGGTGGCAGCGTACAGGTGCACTTGTGTGCAATTTCCACAAACTTTGATATAACGCACAAGTAGTGAATATACACGTCAGCAGTGCACAGCATTGCAAAATGCGCAAGGGCATTGGCAAGGAACAAGGAAGTGGACGTTCTCACGAAGTTGGCAACGTGTCCCAACAAGTGGTGGACGATGATGAGACACAATTGTCAGGAAGTCAGGAGGAGGAGCAGGGTGCGGAAGAGGAAGACGACGTGGTGGATGATCCAGTAACTGACCCAACCTGGCAGGAGGATATGCAGAGCGAGGACAGCAGTGCACAGGGGGAGGGAGGCGTAGCATCACAACAGGCAGTAAGAAGCAGGGTGGTGGCCCCAGGCAAAAGTCAGGCAACCGTTCCCCGGAACAACACGACGACACAAGGTGCCTGTACAAATGTTAGGTCTTCCCGAGTCTGGCAGTTTTTTAAGTTGGATCCAGATGATTCAAAAAAGGCCATTTGCAACACCTGCCGTGCCAGCATCAGCAGGGGTACCAAAACTAGCAGCCTGACCACCACCAGCATGATCAGGCACATGTCAGCCAAGCACCCGACTTTGTGGGAAGTACAACAGAGTCGAGGAGCAGTGCTTGCTGATGTCACTGCTACGTCTTCTCTGGTTGTGCATGCGAGCCAATCCTCTGTCCATGCTGCCTGCGAACAAGCCTCCTCCACTCCTGCACCTGCAGTTGCCTACGCAGAAAGAACACCATCATCAAGCACGTCCTTGTCCCAGCGCAGCGTTCAGTTATCCATTCAGCAAACCTTTGAACGCAGGCGCAAATACACTGCCAACACCCCACATGCCACAGTTCTAAATGCTAACTGTCACAAACCACCGGGGGGGTCACTCAGAAATCCCCCGCGCTGGCTACCAGTACGTCACAATCGGGGGGTAACAAGTGGGGGTCACCCCTCCTTTATACCTCCCGACCGACAGACAGAGCACGTGATGCGCTCTCTAGCGCCCCTCTTATAGTCAGGCCAATTATGGAATTGCCCGACCATAAGCAAGGAGGCCGCTATACTACTTATGCCGATTATTGAAGGGTCCCCGGTGAGAGTAGGGTATATATTCCCCCGACCTCCGCGGGCGGAATATATAAAATCTCCCCGAATCTCACTGGCCTCCCCACAATAATCCTTGGCACAATTCGCTGCCACCAACCGATTTACGGTAACTATTAGCCGAACACACAGACGTGGGATTCAAGATCGAGATAACAGAACAGCCCAAGATTAATTATATAATTTAATCAGCCTAAAGCACACTAGAAACTACAATATATACAATAGGGAATCTACAGAATATACATATGTCAGAGTACAGTTACAATCAAAGCATGGGTTACAAACAGGCATACACAGTTCCAGCAGTTACCTTGTTGCGTCTGGCCACAGGGGGGCGCTGTACCCAGGTTTCTAGGATCCTTCCCACAGATGTTTCCTACACGTGCCCCCAGCGAAAAGAACCCTGGAAAATGGCCGAAGTAGGGTTATCAACCTGGGCAGATCCAGGTCCCCTCCTACCTTAGTGACCTCAGAGGGAGCACTGCTCCACCCCTGGCTTGAGTTATGGACAATCCACAACATGGAATATGGGCCATAACTTTGCCTGGGAGCGTCGTAGGCGGACGCCAATGCTCTCATTGTGACAGTTATGAATTTAGCTACAGAACGAGGGGACTCATGACCTGTCTGCCAGTTCCCCATTGGCTGATATCACGCCTGGGGCATTTCCCAATGTCCTGCTCCCATAAAAAGGGTGTGCCGGCATCGTCCGCATGCGGAGACACCATTTTTATGGTTGCCATATTTATCGGAAATATGGCTTGCGAGATATGAACCATTTTTTACTGGAGTCGTTCTGTCTGCTAGTTCCATAGCCTTGCTAACTAGCTAGCAGCCCCCACTACAGGGTCACGGCAGGGAGTCATCCTGTGTCCATTGTCCCTAAGCCACCTAATTTCCATATCACAGGACATGGCCATGGAGGTGTAAGTGGAACACTGAGAACAAGAAGGGAGGGGGCACTGCCAGGGAGTGATGAGGGATTATGACTGGAGTCGTAATTCATCTTCATATCCCGGGATTTGCCTCACACCTCCCCCCTTTTGAGGGCGCTAGGGGGCAGCACACTCCGGTGTTCCCCCGTGCGCCCGTCCGCGACCTCTCCTTGTCGGGACAGCCCGTCTGCGTTACCGTGGTCACGGCCCCTTTTGTGGCGAATGGTGAAGTTGTATTGCTGGAGCGCAAGGCTCCATCGCAACAATCGCCCATTCGTCCCAGAGACGGTGTGCTACCAGCTGAGGGGATTGTGGTCCGTCTCCACGATGAAGTGGCGCCCGTATAGATAGGGTTGCAGACGCTGCAGGGCCCACACTATGGCCAGGCACTCCTTCTCCATCGTGGAATAGGCAACTTCCCTTGGTAACAGCTTCCTGCTCAGGTACAAGACTGGGTGCTCTTGGCTCGCAGAGTCCACCTGGCTGAGCACCGCACCGAGGCCGAAGTCACTGGCGTCGGTCTGTACTACAAACGGCCGCGTGAAGTCGGCTGCCTGTAGCACGGGCGGGCTGGACAGGGCGTCCTTTAGGGCCCGGAAGGCTGTCTCGCAGTCCTTTGTCCAATCGACTGCAGAGGGCAGCTTCTTCTTGGTGAGGTCCGTCAAGGGCTTTGCCAGGCTACTATAGCATGGAACAAACCTCCTATAGTACCCAGCGGTCCCCAAGAAGGACATCACCTGCTTCTTGGTCCTGGGGGTGGGCCAGGATGCGATGGCTTCCACTTTCTCAGGCTCGGGCTTCAGTGTTCTCCCACCTACCCGGTGACCGAGGTACTGGACCTCGCTCATGGCCAGCTGACACTTTCCCGGCTTGATGGTCAAACCTGCCCGGTGGATCCGCCTGAGCACCTGTGCTAGATGCTCTAGGTGGTCCTCCCAGGTGGGACTGAAGACGGCAATGTCATCCAGGTACGCGGCCGCGTACCCTTCAAGTCCCTTGAGCAGGGTGTTGACCATCCGCTGGAAAGTGGCAGGGGCATTCCTCATCCCGAATGGCATCACCGTGGACTCGTACAGTCCAAATGGGGTAATAAAGGCAGAGCGTTCCCTGGCCTTGCGAGTCAGGGGGATCTGCCAATATCCCCGGCTCAGATCCATGATGGTCAGGTACTGAGCCCCGGCCAACTGATCGAGCAGGTCATCGATGCGTGGCATTGGGTACGCATCGGCGACCGTGACAGCATTGAGCCCCCTGTAGTCCACGCAGAACCGAGTGGTTCGGTCCTTCTTAGGGACGAGGACTACAGGCGAGGCCCAAGCGCTGTTGGATGCCTGGATCACCCCCAGCTTCAGCATCTCGTCAATCTCCTGGCGCATGTGTTGCTGCACCTCCAGGGAGACCCGATATGCTGAACGCCGGATCGGGGGATGATCCCCAGTGTCCACGTGATGGACAGCCAAGTCAGTCCTTCCGGGCTGGTTGGTAAACAACCCCCGGAAGGGGTGTAGGGTGGCCCACAGCTGGGACCGTTGGTCCTCCAAGAGCTGGTGGCCAACCTCCACATCCTCAATGGATCCGCCTGCCCTAACCTGGGCTAGCATATCCAAGAGGGTTTCCGCTTCTCCCTCCTCGGGCAGGTTGCACACGGGGAGCGCACATGCCTCCCGCTCATGATGTGCCTTCATCATGTTCACATGGAAGGGCTTCCGCCTTCCACGGGCAGGGTCCAGGGTGACCAGGTACGTTACAGGGTTGAGCTGCTGGTACACGAGGTATGGGCCTTCCCAGGCTGCCTGAAGCTTGTCCTGTGGTACGGGGACCAGTACCCACACCTTTTGACCCACTTGGTAGGTCCTTTCACAAGCGTTCTGGTCGTACCAACGCTTCTGATCGGCCTGGG